>NC_137852.1:23768663-24252947 GCF_948465745.1 Chenopodium album | reverse complement strand
AGGTCAGACGGCTATAGATGGCTGATTCAGCCGTCCAATTGTGGCCGTCTGCATTGATAGAGCAGGAAGGCAAAAGCCGCCTGGGGCCAGGAGACAAAAAGGCCGCCTGACCCTTCATGGAGCAGGAAGACAAATGCCGCCTGCCCTTCATGGAGCAGGAAGGCAAATGGCCGCCTGACCCTTCATGGAGCAGGAAGGCAAATGCCGCCTGTCCTTCATGGAGCAGGAAGGCAATTGCCGCCTGGGGTGCTTGCAATCCAATTATACGTTCAATGTCCTTTTGCCCCATTGGGAGGACTTGTATAATTTTCGAAAGTAATCTAAGTAGGAACTTCAGTCGATCACCGGCTGATGTCCATTGGACATCCGGTTGTCGAAACTTGGTCGTTCCTTAGATTGCTCTGGTCAGACGGCTATGGACGGCTAATTCAGCCGTCCAATTGTGGCCGTCTGCATTAGTACGTAGAGTAAGCAGGTTGGCTTCTCTCTGCGACGATTGCACCCGGAGGGGTGTCGCCGGACGCCTTTGTCCATGCTGGGACAGGCGAATTTATGTCGAAGTAGCCATCCGGCCATTGGCCTCTGGTCTTGTTATAGACCGGCTGTATAGCCACTAAGCGCTTTTGTGCTTAGCTTACTTATCTGGCCGTTGGCCTCTTCGTCAATCAGACGTTAATTCAATTTCCAAGTGTCAAACTCAGAAAAACAAACAAGTGACCCGTCTGGGTTCAGACGGGAAACCAAATATGATAACAAAAAGCAACTTCTCATTAATGTACTTCTTGTTTACAAAATTTACAAAATCTCAGAAGTAGTATTTTTTCAAATTATCTACATTCCAAGTTCTAGGCAGGCGCCTGCCGTCTGGAGTTTCCAGGCGGTAGGTGCCGTCTCTTACTTCTTCATAAATCCGGTAGGGGCCTTCCCAATTTGGAGTTAGCTTTCCAAGCTCATTGGCCCTACCGGTTGCCTCCATTTTCCGTAACACTAGGTCGTCCACTTTCAAGGGACGCCTGTGTACTCTTTTGTTGTAGGCTCTTGTCATTCTCAGACGGTAAATCTCATGACGCAAGGCGGCATTGCCCCTGCGTTCTGGAAGTGAATCCAATGCCAGGCGCATTGCCTCCCAGTTTGCCTCTTCGTCATATAACATGACTCTGAGAGTCTGCTCATAGTGTTCAATGGGCAAGACGGCTTCAGCACCGTAAACCATGAGAAATGGGGTTTCTCCGGTTGACCCCTTTGCTGTTGTCCGGATGGCCCATAGGACATGGATTAACTCCTCAGCCCATAAGCCACCGGCTCTTTCAATTTTCTTCTTTATGCCGTCTGAGATCAGCTTGTTGAAAGCTTCAACTTGGCCGTTTGCTTGGGGACGGCCGACTGATGCGAAACAGGTTGAGATCCCTTGATCTCCCAACCAAGTTTTTAGCTGAGGCGTCTCAAACTGAGGGCCATTATCAAACACCATGGACATAGGTACCCCATACCGGGTGATGACATTCTTCCAGATGAAGGAAATGACGTCTGATGTCTTGATATTCTTTACCGCCTCAGCCTCTACCCACTTGGTAAAGTAATCCACAGCCACCAAGATATAACGCTTACCGCCTGGTGCAGGCGTGTAAGGGCCTAAAATGTCCATGCCCCATTTTGCAAACGGGATTGGGCTGTGGATGGCCGTCAGATCAGTAGCCGGACGGTGAATAAGTTTGCCAAATTTCTGGCACTTGTCACATTTTCTCACCAATTCCTTGGCGTTTGCCTCTAGCGTAGGCCAAAAATATTGCCGTCTGGCTCTGACGGCTAGGGATCTGCCGCCTATGTGGGAGGCGCAGAACCCCGAGTGCAAGTCTTCGAGAACTTCCTTTCCCTTCTCTGGGGTTACACACTTCAATAGAGGCTTAAGAAACCCCGCCTTGAAGAGTTCTCCATTTCTCAACTCAAAGCTTGCGGCTCGCTTTTTCAGAACGGCTGCCTCCTGTGGCGAATCAGGGAGCGTGCCGTCTGAGAGGTACGCCCGGATGCCATCCATCCAGGTGGAGCTTCGGTCTAGGACTCCAATGGGATCTTCAAAGATGCTTCTTTTTTCAAGTACTTCCCAGAAGACTGACCAAGGCGTATCATGGCAGGCGGAAGATGCAAGCTTTGATAGCGCATCCGCCTGGTTATTATCAGACCTGGGCACTTGATTCAGCCGGAACTCCTCAAGTGACTCAGCCTCTTCTTTGACCGCCTGAAGATATTTGATCATAGCCGGGTGAGTTGCCTCATATGTTCCCTGATATTGGCTAACGACCAACTGCGAATCTGAGTAGGCGTCAATTTTTGTTGCCCCTGCCGCCTTACACATACGGATTCCGGCTAGCAGGGCTTCGTATTCCGCCTCATTGTTTGAGGCCTGAAAATTGAACCGTAGTGCATACTCATATCTGTCCCCTTCAGGAGACTCATAAATTACGCCTGCACCACAGCCGTTCTTCGTAGAACTCCCGTCTACATACACTTTCCAAATCAGATCAAGATTATCCGGAGCCACCGGACGGGTCATTTCCACAATGAAGTCGGCAAACGCCTGACCTTTCACTGCCTTTCTTGGTTCGTAAGTGATTTCAAGACTTTGCATTTCAATAGCCTATTTCAACATTCTGCCG
Source organism: Chenopodium album (assembly GCF_948465745.1). Taxonomy (NCBI): domain Eukaryota; kingdom Viridiplantae; phylum Streptophyta; class Magnoliopsida; order Caryophyllales; family Amaranthaceae; genus Chenopodium; species Chenopodium album. Next base: position 24,250,293 of record NC_137852.1, on the reverse strand, counting down.
GATGAGTCCAAGGTAGACATTGGCCGCTTGAGTGGCTGGTCGGTGTAAATCACCACCGGATGAGCCAGAAAGTAAGGCTTCAATTTTTTGAATGCCATGTACAGAGCAAGGCCAAATTTCTCAAACATGGGGTACCGGAGTTCAGCATTTTTAAGAACATGGCTAATGAAGTAAACCGGGAGCTGGACGCCGTCTCGCTCAGCAAGGAGAACGGCACTGAGAGCATGATCTGAGACGGCCAAATACATATACAACGCCTCCCTAGGTAGAGGACTGACCAACCTAGGCAGAGAGTGCAGATGCTCTTTTAGCTTCTGGAATGCCGTCTCAGCATCGTCTCCCCATTCAAACCTGGTCTTCTTCCAGATTGCTTGGAAGAAGTAAAGGCATTTGTCACCTGACCGGCTGAGGAACCTCCCCAAGGCGGCCAGGCAACCAGTCAGCCTCTGGACTTCCTTGACAGAACGGGGTGACTTCATGTCAATCACCGCCTGTATCTTTTCGGGGTTAGCCTCTATTCCCCTTTGATCAATCAGGAATCCGAGAAACTTCCCAGACTCAACACCAAAGACGCATTTCTTGGGGTTTAACATGACCTTATGCCGCCTGAGGGTGGTGAATGTTTCTCGGAGATCAGCAAGGTGATCCGCCTGTTGCTTGGATTTGACTATCATGTCATCAATGTACGCCTCCACATTCCTCCCAAGTTGATTGATGAAGACCGTATTAATCATCCGTTGGAAGGTGGCAGGCGCATTCATCAAGCCAAACGGCATCACAGTATAACAGAATAACCCCAAATCAGTGACGAAGGCCGTCTTCTCTTGATCTTTTTTCCAGAGGGGTATCTGATGGAAGCCGGAGTAGGCATCCATGAAGCTCATCAAGGCGTGACCGGCTGTAGAGTCGACCAGACTGTCGATCTTTGGAAGCGGGTAACTGTCCTTTGGACACGCCTTGTTGAGGTTTGTGTAATCAACACACATGCGCCAGGTCCCATTCGGTTTCTTAACAAGGACCACGTTGGCCACCCAGTCGGGGAAATTGCAGGACCAGTCTTCGAGTTGTAACTCTCCCGAGGGACAAAAAACCCCAAAACATTTGGCGCCGTCTGTGGGGAAAGTACCCCAGAACGTATCATGCTCTTTGCAGCATCAGACGTTCCCAAGTCAATCAATCAGCTTCACTTGAAACCAACCACACAGCCGTCCAGGGGCAAGACCAGCCGCATACTTTTGATAAGTTAGGCGGAGAAAATTGCAGCCGCATACTTTTGATAAGTTAGGCGGAGAAATTTGAAATGCAAAAATTTGAAAGCTCAAACACAAGCGCAAAGTAATAAAGCCGACTCAGTCGGTGCATCCATAAAAGATTTCCGTCCAACCAAACGGCTGGATGGATCAATTGTTATCAAAATATTGTTTGCAGGACCCGGCTCCTCAGCCGGTAAAAATACAAATATACTCGGCACGCAGGCCGGAGAAACAAAGTGTTTGGCATACTGCCGCAGAAAAACTAAGGTTTGGCGCACAGCCGCTGAAGCTACTGCCCTGCAGGTAGGAGAGTAAAAGGTGCGGAAATTAAGGTGGGGATCTGCTTGGATTCCAAGCTCGGTTGTCTCTATCAAAGGGACAGTTTTTAGTGAATGAATGAACCTTGTATCCAAAAGGACCTGCCCTCCAAAAGAGGGGAATCTCCCTATTTATAGGGTCCTTGGGAATTGTGCCTCTGATTAGGGTATCGAACCCTAATCATTGGTGGGCTGCGCCGTTTTACGGCTTTCTCGGGATTTGGGCCTGAAGGCCGACATTTTCCCCAAATATCTGGGATGACACGTGTCGGGCAGGGATAGGTCCACTTTGGACCATCCTAGGGTTGACACGTGTCGCCCTCTGATTGGGCCACTTGGCGGGGTAAAATTACCCTAAACATTTGCCCCTCACAGATGTGACGTGGCACGCCGCGTGGCATCTGTGACTCGCTGAATGGTGGTAATTTTACCGCCAAAATTTACTGTTTAACTTCTGGGTAAATTACGGAGTTGCCCCTCCTTTTACCCTCTATATATAGCCGTTTACCCTCAGATTCTTGCCACACTTCACAAAAATTTCAGAGTAAACTTAGAATCTTGAAAGAGAGAACAGAAATCATCCGTCTGAGTCAGGCGCAAATTCGAAGAAACTCAGCCGCACCAACACAGGCGGAACCGTCTACCTTCAGATATCAAATCTAAAGGTACCGTCTCTGACTCTTTCAGCTCTTTTTTCATTTTTCCGTTTGTATATATTCCTTGCAATAAATGGATTCATCACCAACACACACGGCACAACCTAGGGTAGAATCCAGCCGTTCACCAGGGACGGCTGAGTCTAGGACTGGTAGTGCCGTCTCTGGGTGTTGGGACCACCCTCATGCTTGGATTCCGACCATCTGCGCGTCTGTGCAGGACACAATGGCTCGGATTAAGCAGACGGCACGAGATCCAAATTACAGAAGCGATGACTCAGGCGACCAAACGTCTGAGGGGGAGACGTCTGGCTCTGGACACCAGACGGCTCCAGAAAGGTCCCCTCCGCGTGGCCCCCCAACTCCTCCTGATTCCTTTTTGGAGGAATGTGACCAAAGCGGGGAAGAGGACAATGACCAAGGCGGTGAGGAGGCCGCCTCAGCTTCTATTTCTTTGTCAGGGGAGGAGACGAGAAGGGTTGTTGACGTCTCTTCCTCTGAAAGCAGTGACGATCTTCCCCCGTTTGAGGATAGTGAGGAAGAAGAGAGGAAGACGTGGAAGGAGAAAGATGATCCCTTTAGAATCCACGTCTCCTCAAAAGACATTGACCTGATGGAGAAGAATCTTCCAAATTTCCTGAAAGCCCACCCAATGGGAGATGGGTGGAGTATAAGGGTGCCTCCCCCAGACGGCACCATTTCTTGGGAGGACACTGAACGCAACGCAAACGGCTACTTCGGCTGTTACGAGGCGGCGTTCAGGGCAGGTCTTCGCTTCCCCCTTCACCAGGCGGTGAAGGCAATTTTGAGAGGCTACGGCCTCGGAGTCTGGCAACTTTCCCCCAATTCTTGGGCAAACATTCTGGGGTACGTTGCCGCCTGTGAATTCCAAGGGGTTCACCCCGGCTGGGAAGCATTTACCAAGATGCACTATCTCAGCCGCAACCCAGGCGGGTTCAGAGCGTGGTATACTCTGACCACACTCCCCCAATACATGATGACCTTGGATAAGGTTTCCAAATTCGACGGCTGGAAACACAGGTTCTACCTGTGCACGGCTCCCACCAGACGGGAGAACTACGAGCTCCGTCTGTACAATAAAAAGCCTGACCTTATGGGTCGGAAGTGCTGTCTTCCTCGAATTCCGGATGAGGACTTCGACAAAATAATTGAGGCTGATCTCTTCGGCCTCTCAGACGCAACCCTGTCAACCGGGGAAGTAATAAAGGTTCCAAAGAACTGGATCCCTAAGAGCGCCTGGTTCAGGGACGAGTGCTTCCTAGCCGCCTGCGGGCTAGGGCACATGTTTGATAGAAGTATGCGCCTGAATCATTTCCGTCTGGGGTACTTTGTGTCGGAAATGAATTTCGTGTTAATGTTCTAACTGTTTTCCGTCTGACCTTGCAGGTGAAGCATTAAACATGTTGCCCGAAGAGAAGACACCCAGACGGTCCTCTGCCCAGATCCGCCGAGATTTGGCGGAAGCCCAGGCGCGTGAGCTCAGGGCCAAGGTAAACGCCTGACCTGCTTTTTGAGTTAACTTTCAAAGTTTCCTCACTTCGTCTGCTGACATTAAGTTGTCATTTTTTCAGGGAGGCAAGGTGGACAAGACGTTTGAGAGGAATCTCAAACGGGCTAGGGAGGAGACCCCCGTCTCTAACCCCAGCAAGTCCTCTAAGAAGGCCGCCTCCTCTGCTACTCCTACTGCCCCGCCTGGGAGGCAAATGAGAATAGGAGGGAGGAATGAGCAGGTGTCAGGCTCTCTTGGCCTAGATTTGGCCCATCCTCTTCCTGCAACCGGGAGGCTTTCAACGGCTGCCAGCGGCTCCCGCCTGGCCGGCTCTGCAGGTATGAATCCCTTTGAATCACACTCTCAGCAAACGTCATCCTCAGACGGTCGGAACCAGATAGGCGCTGCTTTAGTAACCCAATCTGATGCTGATTGTACCCCAGACATTAACAAGAAATTCATTTCCGACACAAAAGTACCCCAGACGGAAATGATTCAGGCGCATACTTCTATCAAACATGTGCCCTAGCCCGCAGGCGGCTAGGAAGCACTCGTCCCTGAACCAGGCGCTCTTAGGGATCCAGTTCTTTGGAACCTTTATTACTTCCCCGGTTGACAGGGTTGCGTCTAAGAGGCCGAAGAGATCAGCCTCAATTATTTTGTCGAAGTCCTCATCCGGAATTCGAGGAAGACAGCACTTCCGACCCATAAGGTCAGGCTTTTTATTGTACAGACGGAGCTCGTAGTTCTCCCGTCTGGTGGGAGCCGTGCACAGGTAGAACCTGTGTTTCCAGCCGTCGAATTTGGAAACCTTATCCAAGGTCATCATGTATTGGGGGAGTGTGGTCAGAGTATACCACGCTCTGAACCCGCCTGGGTTGCGGCTGAGATAGTGCATCTTGGCAAATGCTTCCCAGCCGGGGTTAACCCCTTGGAATTCACAGGCGGCAACGTACCCCAGAATGTTTGCCCAAGAATTGGGGGAAAGTTGCCAGACTCCGAGGCCGTAGCCTCTCAAAATTGCCTTCACCGCCTGGTGAAGGGGGAAGCGAAGACCTGCCCTGAACGCCGCCTCGTAACAGCCGAAGTAGCCGTTTGCGTTGCGTTCAGTGTCCTCCCAAGAAATGGTGCCGTCTGGGGGAGGCACCCTTATACTCCACCCGTCTCCCATTGGGTGGGCTTTCAGGAAATTTGGAAGATTCTTCTCCATCAGGTCAATGTCTTTTGAGGAGACGTGGATTCTAAAGGGATCATCTTTCTCCTTCCACGTCTTCCTCTCTTCTTCCTCACTATCCTCAAACGGGGGAAGATCGTCACTGCTTTCAGAGGAAGAGACGTCAACAACCCTTCTCGTCTCCTCCCCTGACAAAGAAATAGAAGCTGAGGCGGCCTCCTCACCGCCTTGGTCATTGTCCTCTTCCCCGCTTTGGTCACATTCCTCCAAAAAGGAATCAGGAGGAGTTGGGGGGCCATGCGGAGGGGACCTTTCTGGAGCCGTCTGGTGTCCAGAGCCAGACGTCTCCCCCTCAGACGTTTGGTCGCCTGAGTCACCGCTTCTGTAATTTGGATCTCGTGCTGTCTGCTTAATCCGAGCCATTGTGTCCTGCACAGACGCGCAGATGGTCGGAATCCAAGCATGAGGGTGGTCCCAACACCCAGAGACGGCACTACCAGTCCTAGACTCAGCCGTCCCTGGTGAACGGCTGGATTCTACCCTAGGTTGTGCCGTGTGTGTTGGTGATGAATCCATTTATTGCAAGGAATATATACAAACGGAAAAATGAAAAAAGAGCTGAAAGAGTCAGAGACGGTACCTTTAGATTTGATATCTGAAGGTAGACGGTTCCGCCTGTGTTGGTGCGGCTGAGGTTCTTCGAATTTGCGCCTGACTCAGACGGATGATTTCTGTTCTCTCTTTCAAGATTCTAAGTTTACTCTGAAATTTTTGTGAAGTGTGGCAAGATTCTGAGGGTAAACGGCTATATATAGAGGGTAAAAGGAGGGGCAACTCCGTAATTTACCCAGAAGTTAAACAGTAAATTTTGGCGGTAAAATTACCACCATTCAGCGAGTGACACGTGTCACAGATGCCACGCGGCGTGCCACGTCACATCTGTGAGGGGCAAATGTTTAGGGTAATTTTACCCCGCCAAGTGGCCCAATCAGAGGGCGACACGTGTCAACCCCAGGATGGTCCAAAGTGGACCTATCCTTGCCCGACACGTGTCATCCCAGATATTTGGGGAGAATGTCGGCCTTCAGGCCCAAATCCCGAGAAAGCCGTAAAACGGCGCAGCCCACCAATGATTAGGGTTCGATACCCTAATCAGAGGCACAATTCCCAAGGACCCTATAAATAGGGAGATTCCCCTCTTTTGGAGGGCAAGGTCCTTTTTGATACAAGGTTCATTCATTCATTACAAATTGTCCCTTTGATAGAGACAACCGAGCTTGGAATCCAAGCAGATCCCCACCTTAATTTCCGCACCTTTTACTCTCCTTCAAGTTACTAACTTAAGCGTTGGAGGCGGAGCACCACCCAACTGGTGTCTCCGTTGATTTTGCAGGTACAGAGCAAGCAGGACCAGTCTTCGAGTTGTAACTCTCCCGAGGGACAAAAAACCCCAAAACAGTATGTATTTGACTTTCATTTGATTCTAAACGATTTGTTGAAAGTGTTTGACTTTCATTTGACTCAATTAGCTTTGTTGAATGCATTTGACTTTCATTTGATTCAAAAAGCTTTGTTTGAATGTGTTTGACTTTCATTTGACTCAATTAGCTTTGTTGAAAGTGTTTGACTTTCATTTGACTCAATTAGCTTTGTTGAATGCATTTTACTTTCATTTGATTCAAAAAGCTTTGTTTGAATGTGTTTGACTTTCTTTCGACTCAATTCGCTTTGTTGAATGTGATTGACTTTCATTTGACTCAATTAGCATTGTGGAATGCAATTTACTTTCATTTGATTCAAAAAGCTTTGATTGAATGTATTTGACTTTCATTTGATTCTAAACGCTTTGTTGAAAGTGTTTGACTTTCATATGACTCAATTAGCTTTGTTGAATGCATTTGACTTTCATTTGAATCAAAAAGCTTTGTTTGAATGTGTTTGACTTTTTTTTTGGTAAATAGGAATTTTATTACCAAAGAGAGAAAGTTACAACTTACAAGAGCTAAGTTATAACTACCACCAGAGCACCACAAAACCTGAAACAGGCTAACCCCAAAACAAACCAGTTCTAGGCTTATCCTAGCCACCTTCTAGGAAGGGTTCTAGAAAGAGCCTAGAACAGACTGAACTCAGGCTCCCAGCTACCTTCTAGGAAGGGCTCTGAAAACCAGGAACAGACAAAAACAGGAACAGAAAACAACACACACAGCAAACAAACACTAACAGTACAAATATTTCCTATAAGAATCAATACATCTACAAGCAACCGTAAAGATAATATCCCTGATAGCAGTATCTGCAGGCTTGTAATCTCCAGTGAACATCAAGGTATTTCTCTGTATCCAGATGCAGTGAATAGTCTCAGCAAAACACATAAGCAGCAATCTTCCTTTAGCATTGGCTCTTCTACTTTGCTGCATCACCCATTGGACTTCAGAATCAAAGTTCTGCCCAATTCTGGGAAAACCCAGGAGCTGCAGAATCCTGTTCCAAATACTGGCAGAATAAGAGCAAATAAAGAACAAATGAGAAACACTTTCTGCAGCATTAGAGCAGAAAAAACACAGAGGATCACAAGCTATACTCCAAGAAGCAAGTCTATCTTTAGTAACAAGCCTGTTCCACAAAGCCAGCCAAGTGACAAACACACTCTTAGGAGATGCTCTATTATTGCATATTACCCTTTTCCAAGGCACTTTCACAACTTGAGGTCTAATCTGAGTGTAGAGTTGTCTAATGCTCATTTTACCATTAACTGTAATGCCAGACCAACCCCCAACATTATCCACCAAAGCTCTGCAGTTCATGATCTTCCTTAACACCCAAGAACATTTCTTAGGAACAGGAGACACCCAAAAATCTTTGTGACTGAAGTAATAAATGTGAACCCATTTTACCCATAGGTTATCTGATTTGTGAGCAATATCCCAAAGGACTTTGGTGATTGCTGCTTTATTCCAGTCTTCAAGAGAGGTAAGGTTCCAACCTCCACAAGTCTTAGGTAAACATAAAAATTTCCAAGAGACCAGAGCTTTCTTACTAGGATTAGACTTCCCAGTCCAAAGAAAACATCTGAACCTTGATTCCATTTCTCTCAAAATCTTTTTTGGTAAAATAAAAATCTGAGACCAATAAGCTTGAATACCAAAGAGCACACTTTTTATCAGCTGAAGCCTACCAGCATAAGAAAGGTGCCTGGCTGCCCACCCTTCAATCCTAGCAGTAACCCTCTCAACTAAAGGCTTACATTGAGCAATAGTAAGCTTTTTAGAAGAAAGGGGCACCCCCAGATATCTAAAAGGTAAAGAGCCCCTAGCAACCCCCGGAACAGACTGAAGATCAGCTTGAACCTGCTCACTTATCCCCCCAAAATACACATCACTCTTATCCAGATTAGCAGCCAATCTAGAAGCACTAGAGAACTTCTGAAAAGCTTGAAAGATCAGCTGAATAGAGACAAGATCAGCTCTGGAGAAAAGAAGCAAGTCATCTGCAAACATCAGATGAGTAATCTCCAATTTTGCACACCTTGGATGGAAATTAAAATCAGGATTCAAAGTCATCACTTTTAAGCATCTTGACAAATACTCCATACAAATAGCAAAGAGAAAAGGGGACATAGGATCACCTTGTCTCAGACCTTTTTTAGCAGAAAAAGGGGGAGAAGGATACCCATTAATCAGAATTGAATAAGAAACAGTTGTAACACAACCCATAATCCAAGAAACAAACCTGTTAGGGAACCCTAATTCAGCAAGGATAACTTCCAAGAAACTCCACTCAACAGAATCATAGGCTTTCCTAAGATCAATCTTAAGTAAACATCTAGGGGTAATGAATTTATGAGAATAGCCTTTGATAAGCTCAGTAGCAAGAAGAATATGATCACCAATATGTTTGCCAGGAATAAAGCCAGCCTGAGCATCACTAATAACATCACCAATGACCTTTGAAAGCCTGGCTGTAATAATTTTAGATATGATCTTATAAACCAAAGTACAGCAAGCAATAGGTCTATACTCCTTTGCATAAGAGGGATTGGCAACTTTAGGGACAAGAGTAATGGTAGTACAATTCCATTGCCTAGCCATCTTACCATTAGAAAAGAACCCCAAAACAGCAGCATAAATATCAGTTTTAACAATGTCCCAAGAATGCTTGAAAAAGACAGCATTGAAACCATCAATTCCAGGAGCTTTATCATTACCAATACTCTTAAGAGCAAGATCAATTTCACCGACAGAAACATCAGCTAGCAGATGGTCCTTAGCACCTTGATCAAGCTGAGGGCCACTTCTCATTACAGCTAAATCAACCCCAGGGAGAGAAGAGACAGCAGAACCTAGGAGATTTTTATAAAAGTCAAGGATTTCAGCAGTAATGAGACCAGGATCCCTAAGCAGAACCCCTTGACTGTTATAAATAGAGTCAATTCTATTCTTATTCTGCCTCTACTTCATCATAGAGAAAAAGAAATGAGAGCCAACATCTCCAAGCTTAATCCAGTCAATTCTAGATTTCTGCCTGTAAATACTACTTTGGACATGAATCCAATGCTTCACCTTATCAATAGCAGTTTTCTCAAGAGCCTGAAACTGAATATTAGTCCAATCTCCAGCCAACTGAATTTGGATATCATCAAGATCCATATAAGCTTGTTCCAAATAACCAGTGACATTAGCAAAATGTCTGATGTTCAAAGACTTCAACCCAAGTTTGACAGCCTTTAATTTATTCCAGACAGTTAACATTGGGGAGTCAAGTTGCCCACAAGAATCCCAAGAGTCTCTGACAATCTTCTGAAAATCTTTATGATCAGCAATGCAGTTAAGAAACCTGAAAGGCCTACCCTTCCCTGGTTCAGCAATAAACATATCAACCAAGAGAGGACAATGATCAGAGAGGGAAGGAGGGAGATAAATGACTTCAGTTTGACCATAATCATTGATCCAAGCTTCATTAACAATTCCCCTATCAATTCTAGAAGCAGTTCTATTAACACCTTCACCCTTATTAGACCAAGAATAAAAAGAGCCTTTACTCTTAATCTTAGTGAACTCCATTAAATCCATACAGTCCTTAAAGTCCTTCACTTCAGCATCAGTCACAGGATTGCCATTGTATCTATCTTCAGAAGAGAGGACAGAATTAAAATCACCCATACAAATCCATGGAACATGAGACATCCCAATAGACTGCAAGCCAAGCCACAAAGGTTTCCTATCATGAACAGAATGCAGCCCATACACAAAAGTACATAGCAGAGTATGATGCAACTCTTTAGAACTAATCTGAACATGAACAAATTGTTCATGATCAGCAAGAATATCAACATTAACCTTATCAGCTTTCCATCCAACCCAAATTCTTCCTTTCATGGAATGATTATAGTTACAATGCCAAGACCAAAATCTACCAAATTTCTTCTGAATAGAATTTTGGTTATGAATTTTAACTTTAGTTTCCAAGATAGCAATAACATCCACATTATGATTCTTTAGATGCTGCCTAATAGCAGGCACCTTATCAGGGTCATTAAGACCTCTGATATTCCATGAAACCACAATCATTTAACCAGAGAGGGATTACCATCACCCCCAATAGGATTTATTCCAACAATTTCATCTTCTAGAAGTGCAGAATAAGCATTATTAGTTCTTGGGATATTCAGATTAACACCACTAGTATGAGATCTAACCCTTTTGCTTACCACCCTCCAATCAGCATCAGAATAAGTAGCAAGAGAGGTATGAGCAGGAGTAATCATAGGCTGGGGATCAGAACTCTTATCCTGATCCTGTTCATTACCAGCAGCTGCAGGAGCTACAACAGGTTGTCTCTGAACCCACACTTTCTTTGGTTGAGCTTTGACTTGCTGAGGATCTTGCTGAATCTTAGGCTTAGCCTTTGGTTTAATAGCATTACAGTCATGTCCAAACCTATCACACTTCTTACAAAAAGGGGGAGCCCACTCAAATATCACTTTTAGCTCAAGCACTTCTCCCATAGGACTCTCAACAGTAACAGTAGTGGGTAGGGGCCTAGTTATATCAACTTCAATGAGCATTCTAGCAAAGGATACTCTCAGTTGTCTAGTTGTACATTCATCAGCAAACAAAGGCACCCCAATTAAGCTACCAATTCTGCTTAAAGTATCAGGACTCCAGTAGTTTAAAGGCAAGTTTTGTAACCTTACCCACAGAGGAACAGTTCTGAGGATTTCAGCTTGAAAATTAAACTTATCACTCCAAGGTTTAATAATAGCAGGTTTGTTATTGAACATATGAGGGCCAGAGCTTAACACAACATCCTTCTCAGCAGATGAAGTCAAATTAATTATAAAATAGCCATCATCATGCCAAAAAATCTCAGGTTTAGCAAAACTACTCCAGGTCTGAGCAATATATTTATGAACAGCAGCAATTGTAGGGTAAAATCCAACAACATAAAAGATAATAGCATTGCACCACTTAGAATTACCTTCCTGAAGATCTCTAGCCTGGATTTGAGCAACAGATTTCCCATCCTTAAGCATAGGAGCAACAAAGGAAAGAGCAGCACCCTTAGAAGCCAGTTTGCCCCGAAATAGGTTTGCCCATTTCTCAGGATTAGGCGCTTGTTTCTCTACCTCAGGTGGTTCAGGACAATCCTCAGCCCCCGACCCAACCGGAATTGGAGCAATTGAGTTACTACTCAGAGATTTATCCAATGGAACAGTAACCGGGGAAACCCTAGGTACTGTTCCATTGATTTCCTGCACCTGAACAGCAGCAAATGAATCCTCTACAATCTTCAACTCAGCTCTAGTAACCTTACCTCCTGACGGATGAACAAGATGAGCTGGCGGAGAAACCAACTCAGTTTCATCTTCAACCTCTGGAATAGAATCAGGGTTCAGATTCTGCAATCGGAGGTCAGAGGGAGTGAGAGATCCAAAAGCAGGGGAACGAGGGAGTGGAGTAGCTTGTTTCTTCTTCTTAGCCATGATGGTCGGAGATGCGTGAGAAAACCAGCTTCACCTCAAACAACCATGGAAACCAGATTGTAAATCCAGAGCTTCTCTCTCTAACTTTCTCTCACTAGGAATTGAAAGTTTGATTCAAAAAAAAGTGTTTGAATGTGTTTGACTTTCATTTGACTCAATTAGCTTTGTTGAAAGTGTTTGACTTTCATTTGACTCAATTAGCTTTGTTGAATGCATTTTACTTTCATTTGATTCAAAAAGCTTTGTTTGAATGTGTTTGACTTTCTTTTTACTCAATTAGCTTTGTTGAATGTGCTTGACTTTCATTTGACTCAATTAGCATTGTGGAATGCAATTGACTTTCATTTGATTCAAAAAGCTTTGATTGTATGTGTTTTGGGTAATTTTACCCATGTCACGTGGGCCAACCAATGGGCGACACGTGTCATATTCCTATTGGTCCCAATTGGGTCAATCATCAGTTGACATGTGTCACCCCCCGATTTGGGAGAAAAAGGCGGCCTTCAGGCCCCAAATCCCGAGGCAGCCGCAATACAGCACAGCCCATAATGATTAGGGCAATGACCTAATCATTGGCACGTTTTCCAATGACCCTATAAATAGGGAGATTTACCCCATTATGGGGGCATCCAGAAATTACCGAAAAATTACCTACTTTCTCGAAAACAGAGAAAACTCCTGATCTTCTTGGAATCCGAGGAGATCTTACCTTTATTTCCGCACTTTTTCCTTCCCATTCAAGTACTAACTTGACCGTCGGAGGAGGAGCTCCACTCACCCGGAGTCTTCGTGGTTTTGCAGGTACAGGCGTGCATCCGGATCATATCTTGTGTTGTAACTCTCCCGAGGAACCAGAAAAACCCCAAAACATTTGGCGCCGTCTGTGGGGAGAGTACCTTAAGTATGGTTCAAGAGTCTGTACCATCCCCTAACCCTAATGATCTCCAGCCGGTTATACATCCGGTGAACTCTAATGATCCTCAGCCAATGGTTTACACTGACCATGAGGATGACGACCAGGTTGAGACATACGTGGCCAAAGATGGGTCACTCGTCTCACGATACATCCGTTCTAGGGAAAACTTAGAACGCCGCACAGACCAGGCGGGCCCTAGCAGGCTCCCTGAGCAGCCGGAAGGGGAAACCCGGAAGGCAAGAGGATCAGCTCCCGTCACCAGGGACGAACTCATGGAATTCATGACAAGTTTCAAAGGTGAAATCAAGGGCCTGATCAACAAGAGGGCTGGCTCAAGCAAGGGTCAGTCGGCAAGGAAGACACCTCAAGCAGGGAGAAGAAAGCCGGTTAAGGACCGACAGCCGACCCCACATCCTAAGGAGAAGGCAGCCGGTGCCATAGACTGGTCAAAGATCCTCCTCCCAGAGAAGGGCCCCAGGAGAATCATCCGGCAGAATCAGCCGGGTGGTAGTAAAAGTTCAATCCCAGACGCTCGGGAAATCATCGAGCGCCGAAGGGGTCAGCAGCTGTCTGAGTCGGCATCCACATCGACCTTCCCAGACAGCTTCAGAAATACATCTGCTAGGAATGCTCAATCCTTGCATGAGAGCCAAACAGGCGGTAATACCGTCCTACCTGGGCCTCAAATGATTGGGAATGCCCCGTATGTACCCCCTATGGTATACGGGCAGTATTCTCCTCACTTTATGCAACCTGCCCTCTTTGGGGGACAGGCGGTATTCAACGGGGAGCAGGCGGCATATAACGTCCCTCCTCCTGACTGGCAGCTCCGTCTGCTCAAACTTGGGGAACACACTTCTGCGTTCACCAAGGAAATAACCGAAGCGGCACAGCCGTCTAAGGTTAAGAATGTTTTGGTTGGTGTTTATGATGGCACCACCAACCCGGAGGATCACCTCATGGCATACACCAACCTTATGCACATGCAGGGGTTGGAGGACGCTATGTGGTGTCGGTGCTTCCCAACTACGCTGAAGGGCATTGCCCAACAGTGGTTTGGCAATCTGCCGGCTGGGTGCATCGACAGCTTCAGGAAGCTAGCCTTCCTGTTTGCCTCCAACTTCTCCATGAACATCCCTGCCAAAAAGACGAGCTTAGACTTAAGTACCATCTGGCAGGGAGATAGAGAAGGTTTGCGCTCCTATGTCAGGCGGTTCAACCTGGTTAGAATTCAAATCCAGGGGCTGTCTGACGAGGTCGCTTATACAGACTTCTTTAAGGGTCTGAAAGACGGGTCAACCTTCAAGTTTGACCTTGTCCGAAAGAGGGTCTTTACCCTTCAAGCGGCGTTGTTGGAGGCGGAGAGTTTTATCCAAGCCACCGACCTCTGCTCGTCCAATCATCAGCCGGACTCTAAAAAGTCTGACAAAAAAGAGAGTCGGTCAGCTCAGCCGGCTAAAAAATCTGATGAGAGCAATAAAAGAAAAGAAGTTTGGGCGGTTGAGGAGTCTGACCAGCCGTCCAACAAGAAAATAAGGAATTCAAACCGTATGTCTCACGGTATGAATTCAACAAGGACTGCAGCACCATCTTTAACGAGGTGAAGGGCCGGCTGACCTTTGAGAAGCCGAATCCCATGAAGAGTTCCGTTCAGTCCCGGAACAAAAATAAATTCTGCCACTTTAATGAAGAAGTGGGTCATGACACCAATGATTGCTATAGTCTCAAGCGGTCATTGGACCGTCTGGCTGACAAGGGCTTGATGAAGTCCTATGTCTCAAAGTCCAAAGGGGCTTCTAAGACAAATCCTGGGCAGTCCTCCAAGACTGTCCAGCCGGCTAGTAGCTCGGATACTGATAAGGATCCGGTCTACACCATAGCCGGTGGATTTGCAAGCGGTGGCCCGACCATTCGGGGCACCAAGGATCATCTGAAAAGGATGATCAACTCAGTGGATGATGGACAGGCATCCTCAGGCGGGAAATTCCCGGATGTCCTCATCTCTGAGAAAGATCGGGGCAAAGTCCGCCGACCGCATGACGACCCAGTCGTCATCGAGAGCAAAGTGGCCAACCAGCTGGTTGGTCGCATTCTGATAGACACCGGTAGTTCTTCTGACCTCATCAGTTACAAGTGTCTATCCAAGCTCAACTATAAGTTGAGCAATCTACAGGAGGTCTCCCACCCTCTAGTTGGCTTTGGAGGGGGAGTCGTCCACCTAGTCGGTCAGATTGATCTACCCATCCGGCTGGGGCAGAAGGGCCACGGGCGCCATCTGGTCGTCCGGTTCTTGGTGGTTAATGAACTGACCGCCTATAATATCATTCTTGGCCGACCTACTCTAAACGAGTGTAAGGCCGTCATCATCCCGGCTCTAATGCTGTTGAAATATGAAAGGGATGATGGCTCTGTTGGCTCTCTGTACGGGGATCAGAAGACGGCCCGGGAGTGTTATCTCTCGGACGTCAGACCAACGGCTGCTGCAGCCGGACCTCCGAAGGAGCAAATCAACCTTGACGATGTCAAGGATCCTGACTTACCTCCACCAGCAGCCGGAAAGAAAAGAAAGGCTGATCAGCTGGCGGAGGTGAAGAAGGAGAAGAAATAGCAATCACTGACCGGGGAACGGTCAGATGATCTCCGTCCCCAGCCGGCTGGTGAACACATTGATGTTCCGCTGGATGAAACTCAACCAGAACGAACTGTTAAGGTGGGGACGGCTGCTCATAAAGAGTTAGGTGCAGAATTGCACCTACTGCTGAAGGAATTCAAAGACATCTTTGCCTTTGAAGTGGAAGAGATGCCAGGCATTAGCCCGGATCTTGCTGTCCACAAACTCGCCGTGGATCCAAAAAAGAAGCCTATCCGGCAAAAGAAAAGAAATCATGGCGAGGAGAGAAGTCAGGCGGCAAATGCCGAAGTTAAAAAACTGTTAGACGCTGGGTTCATTCGGCCATGTAACTTCCCGGATTGGGTAGCAAATGTTGTGCTTGTAAAGAAGCCGAATGGTACTTGGCGCATGTGCGTTGATTACACTGACTTGAACAAGGCATGTCCAAAGGACAGTTACCCGCTTCCAAAAATCGACAGTCTCGTCGACTCTACAGCCGGGCATGCCTTGATGAGTTTTATGGATGCCTATTTAGGTTTCCACCAGATACCCCTGTGGAAAAGAGATCAAGAGAAGACGGCCTTCGTCACAGATCAGGGGTTATTCTGTTATACGGTGATGCCGTTTGGGTTGAAGAATGCGCCTGCTACTTTCCAACGAATGATTAATACAGTCTTCATTAATCAACTTGGAAGGAATGTGGAGGCGTACATTGATGACATGATAGTCAAATCCAAATTCCAGGCGGATCACCTTGCGGACCTCCGAGAAACATTCACCACACTCAGGCGGTACAGGGTCATGTTAAATCCTAAGAAATGCGTCTTTGGTGTTGAGTCTGGGAAGTTTCTCGGATTCCTGATTGATCAAAGGGGGATAGAGGCTAACCCCGAGAAGATACAGGCGGTGATTGACATGAAGTCACCCCGCTCTGTCAAGGAAGCTCAGAGGCTTACCGGCTGCTTGGCTGCGCTTGGGAGATTCCTCAGCCGGTCAGGTGACAAGTGCCTTTACTTTTTCCAAGCAATCAGGAAAAAGGCTAGATTTGAGTGAGGGGATGATGCTGAGGCGGCCTTTCAGAAACTGAAAGATCATTTACACTCTTTGCCACGGCTAGTCAGTCCTTTGCCAAAAGAGACGCTTTACATGTACTTAGCCGTCTCGGATCATGCCCTCAGTGCCGTTCTCCTTGCTGAAAGAGACGGTGTTCAGCTCCCGGTCTATTTCATTAGCCATGTTCTCAGAAATGCAGAGCTCCGGTACCCCATGGTTGAAAAATTTGGCCTTGCTCTTTTCATGGCGGTCAAGAAGTTGAAACCTTACTTCCTGGCACATCCGGTGGTAATCCTTACGGATCAGCCACTCAAGCGGCCAATGACAACTTTGGAGTCATCCGGAAGAATGCTCAAGTGGGCTATTGAAATGCAAAGCCTTGAAATCTCCTTCGAACCAAGAAAGGCAGTGAAGGGTCAGGCGTTCGCCGACTTCATTGTTGAAATGACAAGGCCGGCTGTTCCGGATAACCTCGATCAGGTTTGGAAGGTGCATGTAGACGGAAGCTCTACTATGAACGGCTGTGGTGCAGGCATTATCTGTCAGTCCCCGGAAGGAGATAAGTATGAATATGCACTACGGTTCAAGTTCCAGGCCTCAAATAATGAGGCAGAATATGAAGCCCTATTAGCCGGTATCCGTATGTGTAAGGCGGCAGAGGCAACTAAAATTGACGCCTGCTCGGATTCTCAGTTGGTTGTTAGCCAATACCATGGTGAGTATGAAGCCACCCATCCGGCTATGATCAAATATTTGCAGGCGGTCAAAACCGAGGCTGGGACACTCGAAGAATTTCATTTGTGTCAAGTGCCCAGGTCGGAGAACAATCAGGCGGATGCTCTGTCAAAATTGGCATCCTCCGCCTCCTGTGATACGCCTCGGTCAGTCTTTTGGGAAGTTATGGAAAAGAGGAGTATATCTGATGAAGATCCCATTGGAGTACTTGACCGAAGCTCTACCTGGATGGATCCCATCCGGGCTTATTTGTCAGACGGTACGCTCCCTGATTCATCACTGGAGGCGGCTGTACTGAAGAAGCGGGCTGCAAGTTTTGAGATAATAAATGGAGAGCTCCTCAAGGCGGGTTTTCTGAAACCACTTTTGAAGTGTGTTACCCCTGAAAAAGGGAAAGAAATTCTCAAAGACTTGCATGCGGGACACTGCGCCTCTCACTCAGGCGGCAAATCATTGGCCGTCAGAGCCAGGCGGCATTACTTCTGGCCCACTCTCGAGTCTGATGCCATGGAGTTTGTGAAAAAATGTGACAGGTGCCAAAGGTTTGGCAAGCTAATCCATCGCCCGGCTACTGATCTGACGGCTATCCACAGCCCAGTCCCGTTTGCTAAGTGGGGCATGGACATTTTGGGTCCTTACGCGCCTGCACCAGGCGGAAAACGTTACATATTAGTGGCTGTGGATTATTTCACCAAGTGGGTGGAAGCTGAGGCGGTAAAAGGCATCAAGACAAAGGATGTCATCTCCTTCATCTGGAAGAACATCATCACCCGGTTTGGGGTACCTATGTCTATGGTGTTTGATAATGGGCCTCAGTTTGAGACGCCCCAGCTCAAGACTTGGTTGGGAGACTAAGGGGTCTCACATTGTTTTGCATCAGTTGGCCGACCCCAAGCACACGGCCAAGTTGAAGCCTTCAACAAACTCATCTCAGACGGTATAAAAAAGAAAATAGAAAGAGCCGGTGGTTTATGGGCTGAAGAATTACTTCATGTCCTATGGGCCATCCGGACAACTAAAAAGGGGCAACCGGTGAAACCCCATTTCTCATGGTATACGGTGCTGAAGCCGTCTTGCCCATTGAGCATTATGAGCCAACTTTAAGAGTCATGTTGTATGATGAAGAGGCAAACTGGGAGGCCATGCGGCTTGCATTGGATTCACTCCCGGAGCGCAGGGGCAATGCCGCCTTGCGTCATGAGATTTACCGTCTGAGGATGACTCGAGCCTACAACAGGAGAGTACACAAACGTCCTCTGAAAGTTGGGGACTTTGTGTTACGGAAAATGGAGGCAACCGGTAGGGCCAATGAACTTGGAAAGCTAACTCCTAATTGGGAAGGCCCCTACCGGATCTATGATGAAGTTAGAAACGGCACCTACCGCCTGGAAACTCCGGACGGCAGGCAGCTGCCTAGAACTTGGAATGTAGACAATTTGAAAAAGTATTACTTCTGAGATTCTGTAAATCTGGAAAGTATCAATAAAAGTGACCTTTTCATTCCAATGTTGTTATCTATACATACATGCGGTAACTTGCACCGCACCCTCTGTATAACACACAGACGGGGCAAACCAAGTCAACGACTTGGTCATTTTTATTTCACCATCTGTGTAATACACAGACGGGGCAAACCAAGTCAACGACTTGGTCATCTTTATTTTACCATCTGTGTAATACACAGACGGGTTAACCCAAGTCTGACTTGGCAATTTTTATCTACCATCTGTGTAATACACAGACGGGGCAAACCAAGTCAACGACTTGGTCATTTTTATTTTACCATCTGTGTAATACACAGACGGGTTAACCCAAGTGACTTGGCAACTTTTATCTACCATCTGTGTAATACACAGACGGGTAAACCAGGTCAATGACTTGACAATTTTTATCTACCATCTGTGTAACACACAAACGGGGCAAACCAAGTCAATGACTTGGTATTGTTTGACCATCTGTGTGATACACAGGCGGGAAAACCATCTGTGTAATACACAGACGGGTAGAAAAACGAGGCCAATGGCCGGATTAAAATTTATAAATCCGTCTGCTCCACTATGAGTATGGCGTCCGGCGACGCCCCTCCGGGTGTTATCGTCGCAGAGGGTGTTTTTATCAAATGCTCTACCAACATATACAGACGGCAAAAATTGAACGGCCTAATTGGCCAACTCATAGCTATCTGGCCAAAATAGTCTAAGAACCGGGTGTTCCTTGAAGGCAGCCGGTGGAGATCCTAAAATCAGAACTAGACTATTCAACGAAATTGCGCAAAGTTATCCCAACGGGGCAACTGAACAAGTGCAATGGATTACAGGTATCACAGGCGGCCTTAAAGCTGTCCTGGGACCATTGCTTAGGCGGCTAAACGTCTCATTGAAATTCAGGTGGGTAATATATCCCCCGACTGTGTCACAAGATCATAATTTGAATCAAAAACCGTCTCAACAGGCGTACAAATGTCAGCTTCATGACGACTGTGCGTTGGTTTGGGGCAATCACCATTGTGATTGATTGAACTTGGAAACATTCCATACTCATTAAAGTATCAAAATTCCCAAGTCCAATCAATCATAGCATTGAAACCAACCACCCAGCCGTCAGGGGCAAGATCAGCCGGTGTACTGGCCGCCGCATGCTTTAAACAAGTTAGGCGATCTCAGGCACAAGCATTCAGAAAAAGTTAATAAGCAGATTTCTAAGCAAACCGACCTAGTCGGCACATTCATAAAATACCCGGCTGAAAAAGACCGGGGGAAGAAAAATAATGTATACCGGACCCTCATCCGGGGAAATAAGTTGGGTTACACAAAGATACTCGGCACGCAGGCCGGAAGTGAGTAAAGGAAAGCATAAAATGGCAAACTGCCGCTGATAATCAAGGTTGTCCAGGAGGCTGAGAATCCGTCTGCGCTGCAGCAGGCTGAGGCTCCGCCTGTGCATCAGCCGCCTGATCACCTTCCCCCTGCTGCTCCTTCAGCCAGGAATCATAGGACGTCGGCATAGGCTCGTTGGCGTCCCTTCAGCGGAAAAGCTCTTCAGCGTATTGGATAGCCTGATCCCAATAGTTGTAGTCCACATCGGGGTGAACAGCCGCCCAAGCTAGCTCCATTCGGAGACGGGCGTCGTCCTCCTGCTCAGCAATCACCCGGTCCTCAGCAGCCTGAATGGTCGCCAAGAGATTTTCTTGGACCTTCGCCGCCTCCTCCTTCAGGCGGGCAATCTCAGTTTTCAGCTCGGTGTTCTCCTTGGAGACACCTTGGAGGGTCTGGAGTTCCTCCTTAGCTTTTCTAGCCTCCTCCTCGGCCTTTTCACGTTGCTGATTAGCCGCCTTCAGGGCCTGAGCTGCCTCCCGGAGATTTTCCGCCTGTTCCATCAACTGCTCTTTAGTTTCAAGAATGTTAAGGTAGCATTTATGTTCAGCAACGTTTAATGACTCTCTAGCAGATCTGTTGGCTCTGTTTACCTCGTCTCTCTTCCTTTGGTAGGGCCGTTTGAGCCCATCAACTCTCAGCAGCGCCTGAAAAAGGAAGTTCTATAAGACATCCGGGATAAAAAGTTGTACTGAAAGTAAGAAGCGAGTATACCTCAGACAGCAGGCAGGTAATGCGTTCCAGGTTGAACGTCTCAATGCCTAGAATGGCATCCTTCGCCCGCTTGGGGACAGCACCCAACATCGCCCGGGCATGCGCTTGGACATCCGGCCACCTAGGCGTTTGATCTGCACCAGATGTACAACTGGGTGAGTGACCTATATAGGCGGCACCAATTTGATGCCGGCTATCTGATGAAGAAGTCTGCTGGGAGTGAGATTTCACCCTATAGGGCCTTCCCAACTCCATAGGGGCAACAAAAGGATTATTTATACCTTCCGGGGGAGGGGCAGTACTACCTCCAGGCGCAGAAACGGCGCCTCCCGTCAGATCAAAGCCCAGGCCAGCTCCTCCCAGGCTGATGCTCTTCCCAGCAACCGTCAGACGGGTCCCAGACTTGCCGTCTGGCCCGACTTTAGCTAGGCCCGTCCGGGCAGACTTTGTGCTGGTGGGAGTGGAGGCGGAGTCATCTCTCGCCCTCTTCCCAAAATCCTTTGTGAGGGATCTTGGAGGTTCTCCCCCCTGCAAAAAAGAGTTAGCAAGTTAAGGATGCTACTCAAAGGGATTCTTGAAAGAAAATAACTCAGACGGGATCTTGCTTACTGAAGCCTTTTGCTTGGCAGCCTTGGCCTCCGCCAGCTCCCTCCTAATCTGGGCAGCAGACCGTCTGGGGGTTTTCTCTTCTCCTACCATCTCCAAAGCTTTTTCTGCAAAAGGGGAAACACCAAAAATAAGTGAAATTGCAAGAAAACAATACAGACGGTAACTAAGCCGGATGTATAGCATACGTACGCTTTGTGAACATGGTGCTCAGACCGCAGGCGGACAGGAACGCCTCGTCCCTGAACCATGCGCACATTGGGATCCAGTTCCTGGGAACCTTAATAGTATCCCCGGTTGACAGGGTTTCGGTTCTAAGTTCAAAAAATTTGGTCTCCAAGATCTGGTCATAATCATCTGACGGGATCTTGGGCAGCGCGACCTTCTTGCCCAGAAGTTCCGGCTTCTTATTATACTGTCTGAGCTCCCGATTTTCCCTCTTTGTGGGAGCCGACAGAAGATAAAAACGATTCTTCCAGCCATCGTATTTTGACACTTTGTCCAGTGTCATTTGATATTGGGGAAGAGTCGTGAGGGTGTACCAAGCCCTCCAGCCGCCTGGACTGCGACTGAGATAGTGCATGTGCGAGAACGCCTCCCAGCCGGGGTTCAAGCCCTGCATCTCGCAGGCGGCAACGTACCCTAGAATGTTGGCCCACGAGTTGGGGGTCAACTGCCAAACGCCAAGACCATACCCTCTCAGTATGGCCTTCACCGCATGATGAAGCGGGAAACGGATGCCAGCTAAGAATGCCGCTTCGTAGCAGCCGAAGTAGGAATTAGCGTTTGGCTGATCGTCTTTCCAAGCTATGGTACCTAGCTCAAGCGGCATCCGGACGGTGAATCCATCACCTAGGGGACGCAGTTGGAAAAAGTTATCTATATTCTTCAACATACTCCGCCTGTCTTTGGCAGAGATGTGAATACCAAAGGGGTCATCCTTCTCGTTCCATCTCTTTCTCTCCTCAGCCTCGCTATCCTCAAGCGGGGAGAAAGGAGCATCATCTTAAGAAGAAGATTCTCCGGATGACCCCGAGATGGAAGCAGCGGCTCCTTGAGCTCTTCTCTGGGAAACGGTCCCTCCACCGTCTCCCTCAATCAAGATGGAGTCACTGGGGGTTCTAGGGATCCCAGATGGGGAATATTCCCCCGAATCTTGACTCACATCCCCCTCCTCAACCGGATCAGTTTCATTAGACGGCACTTCCATTGCGCCGTCTCTTCTGCGCCGCCTGTAGGCGGTCTGCTTAATCCTGGCCATCGTGTCCTGCATAGACACATAGACAGGCGATTGAGGAGGGGTACTAAATCGCTCCATGCACCCAGAGCCGGCACTCCCAGTCCTAGACTCCGCCGTACCTGGAGACCGGCTGACTTCTAACTTAGGTTGTGCCGTGTGTGTTGGTGATGAATCCATTTATTGAAAGAAAAATGTAAAGTTGAAAAAAGGGAGAGAGGCGATACCTTGCAATGAAGCCTGGAGTTTGATTTGCTTGAAGTGAAGATTGCTTGCTGGGATCGCAGACGGTGAAAGGACCTTCTGTGTCTAGTTCCCAAAATTGGATTGCTTGAAAGGGTCACAGGCGGATGATAACCGGCTGTGATAGGGTCTGAGATTCAGATTGCTTGCTATGGTGTCAGACGGGAAATTACCGGCTGTATCAAGCGGAAGTCAGACGTTCTCTCTCTAAGAATCTGTGAGCTTTATCTCTCAGAAAAATTTATGTAAACGTCCAAATGGGATGGTTGACCCTCATATTTATAGAAGGGTAAATTCAGGGGCAAAATTGTAATTCCCCTAAAAAAAAAAATATATATATATATATATATATATATATATATATATATATATATATATATATAATAAATCCGGCTGCATATGTACCGGCTGTATATGTACCGGCTGCGTATGTACCGGCTGTTCATCCGGCAAGAGTGACATGTCACAGATACAACGTGGCGCGCCACGTCACATCTGTGAGGGGCAAATGTTTTGGGTAATTTTACCCATGTCACGTGGGCCAACCAATGGGCGACACGTGTCATATTCCTATTGGTCCCAATTGGGTCAATCATCAGTTGACATGTGTCACCCCCCGATTTGGGAGAAAAAGGCGGCCTTCAGGCCCCAAATCCCGAGGCAGCCGCAATACAGCACAGCCCATAATGATTAGGGCAATGACCTAATCATTGGCACGTTTTCCAATGACCCTATAAATAGGGAGATTTACCCCATTATGGGGGCATCCAGAAATTACCGAAAAATTACCTACTTTCTCGAAAACAGAGAAAACTCCTGATCTTCTCGGAATCCGAGGAGATCTTACCTTTATTTCCGCACTTTTTCCTTCCCATTCAAGTACTAACTTGACCGTCGGAGGCGGAGCTCCACTCACCCGGAGTCTTCGTGGTTTTGTAGGTACAGGCGTGCATCCGGATCATATCTTGTGTTGTAACTCTCCCGAGGGACCAGAAAAACCCCAAAACAGTATGTATTTGATTTTCATTTGATTCTAAACGCATTGTTGAAAGTGTTTGACTTTCATTTGACCCAATTAGCTTTGTTGAATGCATTTGACTTTCATTTGAATCAAAAAGATTTGTTTGAATGTGTTTGAATTTCATTTGACTCAATTAGCTTTGTTGAAAGTGTTTGACTTTCATTTGACTCAATTAGCTTTGTTGAATGCATTTTACTTTCATTTGATTCAAAAAGCTTTGTTTGAATGTGTTTGACTTTCTTTTGACTCAATTAGCTTTGTTGAATGTGTTTGACTTTCATTTGACTTAATTAGCATTGTGGAATGCCATTGACTTTCATTTGATTCAAAAAGCTTTGATTGAATGTATTTGACTTTCATTTGACTCAATTAGCTTTGTTGAAAGTTTTTGACTTTCATTTGACTCAATTAGCTTTGTTGAATGCATTTTACTTTCATTTGATTCAAATAGCTTTGTTTGAATGTGTTTGACTTTCTTTTGACTCGATTAGCTTTGTTGAATGTGTTTGACTTTCATTTGACTCAATTAGCTTTGTTGAAAGTGTATGACTTTCATTTGACTCAATTAGCTTTGTTGAATCACTACTACAAAATGCGTATTTTTTAGACGCTATTAGCTCGACGCAGTGATAGGGGCGTCAGGTAATTATTATAGTGTGCGTGTCTTCTCGACACTGTTTGAAGTCGATATTTAATTTCGACCCTGAAAAGTGTCGAGAAACCCTCACGTGTGGGGCACGTGATGTACTTTGCTTAACCTACATCTTCAGATTCATTTTGGGAAAAAAACCGCCGATCCTGAACAAACGTAGAACCCTTGTTCCCAATTGTTCTTATCATCGTCTCTTTTCCGATTTTAATCCTCCAAAAATGCAAAGAATTCATCAAGCTTGGATGAAAATATACTTTTTCTCTTTATATTACGTTGCGGAATTTTCCTTACTTATTGTCAAATTTAATCAATTACGTTCAGATCGATGATTCTCAGGTAATACTTTTTTCCCTAATTTCCTTTTAGAATTGAGTACTTTAATTTAGATCATTTTAAGGGTTATAATTTTGAGAAATGTTTTGATGATAGATGGGTTTGGCTCTTGAAGAACAATTAGAGGGTTTTGTTTATGCGTTTATATGCTACAAGGCTACGATTTTAACCCAATTCTAATGTTATTTTTGTTTTAAGAAAGCAAAATTGCTTAAGATATATGATAAGTCGGTCAGTAATTTCTTTCACTTCTCTGCTTCTGTAGTTCCAAATCTGCTTCTGTAGTTGAATAAAAATCTATGTCAAAGGATTGGTTTGTCAATATTTACAGCAAATAGGTGAATGAACACAAATGGTTTGAAGTATCAATTTTTCGTTTTTATTTGAATTTTGAATTTCTTAAGGTTATGAGTTGAATGATTTTCTTGATAGTTATTGCAACAATTGAATTTTAAAATGAAAATTGATTGGTTTAGTCATTAGCCACACTACCGAAGAAATTATCTAAAATATCCTCATGGAGGTAGTAGAAAATATGGAAATCTTAGCTAGAAGGATTTGCTCTATGGCAAATTGAGAGATAATGAAAGAGATGATCGATATTCATAGTCAACACTAGAAGTATTTTTATGGTTCCTACCATCTTGCTGATTTAATCAAGTTTTTGTCAACATAGATTAATATTAGATCCAAATTTTCCTAGAGTAATCATTATATTTCTCGCACTCTTTTGATTTGTTGTTTGTTGTTATGATTTTTTCTTCTTGTTTTGTTCAGTTTTCTTCAAAAATGATGAACTAGTTGTATGCCTAGGTCCTACTCTATTTACTTTTGAAAGGTACTGAATGTATACAAATACAATGAAATGAACTGAATGTATAATGACTTGATTGTATACATTATTATCTTAATTTAATTCATAATTTTTAATACATAAAAATGATAATATTATATAATACTTATCGTCTATATAATTATATAGCAAGGCTAAAAAAATTCTTCTTATTTTTTTTTCACTTTCTTGTCGCTCCGCACTCTAATTTCATAATGGCAGAAGATCTAAAGTATGTCACTATCTTGGAGGTGGTATATGTTTTGGTATAGCAACTCTTTTCCATTACAAAGTCAATGAAGAGTATCCTGGTAACATTAATTTTCACCTTTTCTATTGCTTCACATAAGTGAAAAGAGTATAAGACTGTTGTTGAATCAATGCTATGTTTTCGCTCCACTAATTGATTGAAAATGTTCAGGAATTTATTAATTAAAACAATGAGGATCTCTACTTAATGTATGGTACTTCATATATGATTATATAATATGTAATGTTGGTTAGGTGACTTAATGAACATGCCAATTGACTTGTATGAATTGTTTGTTGTTTACACGTGCAAAACTTTGCTTGTTCTCATTTAATATGGTTTTGTTAAACAAAAAATGTTGTCTAGTATACTTAGTATGTAATTTGCTTTAAGTACGCCCAGTAATGCAGCCTATTATTTTTATTTTTTTATTTCATTTGATGCATATATGGTTGATTTAGAAGAGTATTCTCTTTCAGATCGATTTTATAATTTGTTTGGCTTTTATTCTTATGTAAGTGTACATAATTCAATTAGTTGAATAAATAAATTCTTCTTTTGTAGTACCATGTACAATTTATTTGTTCATAGTTGTTGCTCATATTAGTGCTGTTTATGAAAATCATCCATTTTGATGCTGATTGCTAACCAATTCTTGTTTATTGTATTTTCTCAGGTATTTATCCTAAGGAAAATTTCACATTTGCTACCAGGAAAAGCACCCTATTTCACATTTGCTACCCCTTCAATTTTTTATTTTATATTACTACCACCTAAATTAGAGTTTTTTAAAAATCACTACCACTTAACGGAATCCGTTAAGATTCCGTTAAGTGGGGCCCAATATTTAATTAAATAATAATTTAATTTATTTTTTTATTTAAAAAAAAACTTAAAAATATAAAATCCCCAACCACCCCGAAACCACCAAACAACCACCTTCCCCCCTCCCTTCGCCGGCGCCCAAACGATCCCCTGAGGCCGGCGAACCCCTAGACCACCACCACCACCGTGACCCCTAAACACGACAACTCCCCATACCTTCACCACGACACCACCCTAACCCCCAAACCCAGGCCACCACCACCGAAAGCTCTATACCCAGAACACCACCACCCACAAATCACACCTCCCTTATCTCACCACCACGCACAACACCACCGCGGTAGCAGCAATCTGCGGCAGTAGCAAATCGAGGCAGCAGCAAAGCAAATTGAGGCAGCAACAAATTGTGGCAGCAGCGGCCAAACGCGACCAGCCACCGTCACCAAACGCGTCCATTCGCGGCAGCAGCAACGGAAATTGCATCCAATCGCAACAACCACCCTAAAATGGTGGGAAATCAGAGGAGAGAGAGTTGTGGGGTCGTCTACGGCGGTTTAAGGGTGGCAATTGCGGCCAATCGCAACTGGTAGAGGGAGTTCGCGGCTGCTGTGGGATGTTGGTGGGGTTTGCGGCTGCCGTGGGCTTCTTTGCGCGCTGGCGTTGAAGGGATATGGAGGTTGGATGGTGGCAATGAGGGTGGTTGAGGATGGAGTGGTGGCGGTGAGGTAGTTGGGCTCCTCTAACGGAAATAGTAACGGCGTCACACAAAAGGTAGTGATATCTAAAATTTTGGTGTTTGTATGGTAGTAATATAAAATAAAAAATTAAAGGGGTAGCAAATGTGAAATAGGGTGCTTTTCCCAGTAGCAAATGTGAAATTTTCCTTATCCTAACAGTTTTAATAGGACTCAAGCATCGTCTTGCTGTTGGTATGATTTTCTTATTTTGTATAGTACTTTATGGCAGCAAGATCTCTATTTCATGAAGTTGAATATGTCTTCCTTATCATTTACATGAAGCCTTGACGTGTCTAGTATCATGGTGATCTAAGAATGATTTCTGTTTTGTCTACATGTGCTTGTGTTGTCTAAGAGTTAAGCAAAAGTAGCTTCAGCATTGTCATTTTTTTCTATCTTTAGTTGACATTGAATTGGTATTATCCATCTAATGATGGTCCTTTTATCCATAGTCTATCTCACCTGTGTTTCGTATCTTGTCGTGTGCTTGAACCGTGATATTAAGCATATAATTTGTAGTCATCAGATTGTGCTATAAAAGCACACTACTCCGCTGAAGTGTGCTCAAATTTGATACTATTGGCATGCTCTTACATCGAGTTTTCTTACTTTTTGTTTTTGTTACATTTGGTGGCAAGTCCTCAGTTCTTAGCTAGTTTGCTTACTTTTTGTCATGCTTCAAGGAGGATTAGCGGCCAACTAAAATAACTTAACGGTTTTATTAAGGGCTTAATCTTTATCTTATTGTTGATACTCTAATAAAATGCTCTTGCAATTCTGCCATTTTATTTTTCAGCAAACTGAAACAGGATTATAAATAGCAGGGCTGGGATGATCTCTTACTCAGGAGTCAGGAGAGGGACTTGAATATCATCCTACTTCCAAACAAGGTATCACTGCACATATTTATTTGGTTTCATATACATATACATATACATATACATATACATATACACACAAACAGTTAGGAGCTATAGTTACCTGTTCAGTTATGCATTTTGATAACAAAAGAAGGGGAGTGTGAAGGGATGGGTGAAGCAAATACTAAGAGTGCCACAAACTTGTCCTCATTAATGTGCTCTTCACACTTTTGCCGTTTAGTTTTTAGTTTGTGAAATCAAAGCTGAAATCCAAAACTGAATATAGAAATAAATTTAGAGTTGAAATCCAGAACTGAATTCAAAGATGAATTTCATAACTGAATTCAGAGCTATATTTCAGGACTTAATTCAAATCTAAAGTTCAGAACTCAAAATCAGATTTGAAATCAGAGCTGAAATTAAAAATGCTTGTGTGTGTGTGTGTGTGTGTGAAATTCAGAGCTTGTGTGTGTGTGTATAAGCGTCGATTATCCTTTTTATTAGCTTAGTCGTTGTTTATCTTTACTTATATACTTGTTGAACCTCATTTAAATTGTTTTATCTTATGCTTTGATATTTTTCATGGTATAATTACGGTGCTTCATTATACTTGGTTGATATAAAGATTTTTATTAGTTTCTATTGTGGACTAGTTCTTAATATGCTTTGAAATCATGTGTATGTTCTGGTTTAAATACATTGGTCTTTTCATTGTTTGAATACACCATGTTGAATCTTGAGCCTATATTGTGTAATGTACTAATTTATACTTTGTATATTTTTTTTTGAAGATTGGAAAAGGAAATGTAAGTGCAACAAGAGAATAGGTCGGGACACTTGAGCATCAAAACATACAAGAGACTATATCGTCTATAAGGCCATCATTTATCTATTTTGGTTTATAGTCTTATATTAGTGATGTATTTATTTTGGGACAAGCTACTATAATATGCAACTATTTTTTTCTTTTTTTTTTAATTAATTGTGTTGATGTTTTCTTTTATAAATTTGGTAATTAACTACGTACTCTTGTTATTGTTGATTAATTATTATTTATTTTTTTTAATCTAATCTAGTTATATAGAATATTTGTTTATTTTAATTTTAATATTATTAATTTAATTTATGATAAATTTAAATTACTATAATGTATATATGATAGTAATATTTTAATAAAAGGAAAAAAAAACTTAAAAAAAATTCTAGACGCTTTTTAATGTCTACATATTTGCACATTTTCAAATTTCAAAGAGTTTCCCGCCATACCATAGGCTGACACGAATAAATGCAAGACAATAAAAAGCGTCGCTAAATTTGATTATGTGGACAGGAAAAAGCGTCGCTAAAAAACTACACACATTTGGGATAATGCGCAAAATACGTAATTTTCGACGCTTCGTATATCAGTTTGGACACTAAAAAGCGTCGAGAATCTCGACGCTTTTTTGTGTCCCTGAAAAATTTTCGACTCACGGATTTTCAACGCTTTTTTTCAGCGTCGAGAAATAATTTTTCGACGCTTTTTAGCGTCGAAAAAAGGCCTAAAAAGCGTCCAGAAAACACGCTTTTTGTAGTAGTGAATGCATTTTACTTTCATTTGATTCAAAAAGCTTTGTTTGAATGTGTTTGACTTTCTTTTGACTCAATTAGCTTTGTTGAATGTGTTTGACTTTCATTTGACTCAATTAGCATTGTGGAATGCAATTGACTTTCATTTGATTCTAAAAGCTTTGATGAAAGTGTTTGACTTTCATTTGACTCAATTAGCTTTGTTGAATTCATTTGATTTTCATTTGATTCAAAAAGCTTTGTTTGAATGTGTTTGACTTTCATTTGACTCAATTAGCTTTGTTGAAAGTGTTTGACTTTCATTTGACTCAATTAGCTTTGTTGAAAGTGTTTGACTTTCATTTGATTCTAAACGCTTTGTTGAAAGTGTTTGACTTTCATTTGACTCAATTAGCTTTGTTGAATGCATTTGACTTTCATTTGAATCAAAAAGCTTTGTTTGAATGTGTTTGACTTTCATTTACTCAATTAGCTTTGTTGAAAGTGTTTGACTTTCATTTGACTCAATTAGCTTTGTTGAATGCATTTTACTTTACTTTGATTCAAAAAGCTTTGTTGAATGTGTTTGACTTTCTTTTGACTCAATTAGCTTTGTTGAATGTGTTTGACTTTCATTTGACTCAATTAGCATTGTGGAATGCAATTGACTTTCATTTGATTCTAAAAGCTTTGATTGAATGTATTTGACTTTCAGTTGATTCTAAACGCTTTGTTGAAAGTGTTTGACTTTCATTTGACTCAATTAGCTTTGTTGAATGCTTTTGACTTTCATTTGACTCAATTAGCTTTGTTATATGCATTTGACTTTCATTTGAATCATAAAGCTTTGTTTGAATTTGTTTGACTTTCATTTGACTCAATTAGCTTTGTTGAAAGTGTTTGACTTTCATTTGACTCAATTAGCTTTGTTGAATGCAATTTACTTTCATTTGATTAAAAAGCTTTGTTTGAATGTGTTTGACTTTCTTTTGACACAATTAGCTTTGTTGAATGTGTTTAACTTTGATTTGACTCAATTAGCATTGTGGAATGCAATTGACTTTCATTTGATTCAAAAACCTTTGATTGAACGTATTTGACTTTCATTTGATTCTAAATGCTTTGTTGAAAGTGTTTGACTTTCATTTGACTCAATTAGCTTTGTTGAATGCATTTGACTTTCATTTGACTCAATTAGCTTTGTTGAATGCATTTGACTTTCATTTGAATCAAAAAGCTTTGTTTGAATGTGTTTGTCTTTCATTTGACTCAATTAGCTTTGTTGAAAGTGTTTGACTTTCATTTGACTCAATTAGCTTTGTTGAATGCATTTTACTTTCATTTGATTCAAAAAGCTTTGTTTGAATGTGTTTGACTTTCTTTTGACTCAATTAGCTTTGTTGAATGTGTTTGACTTTCATTTGACTCAATTAGCATTGTGGAATGCAATTGACTTTCATTTTATTCAAAAAGCTATGATTGAATGTATTTGACTTTCATTTGATTCTAAACGCTTTGTTGAAAGTGTTTGACTTTCATTTGACTCAATTAGCTTTGTTGAATGCATTTGACTTTCATTTGACTCAATTAGCTTTGTTGAATGCATTTGACTTTCATTTGAATAAAAAAGCTTTGTTTGAATGTCTTTGACTTTCATTTGACTCAATTAGCTTTGTTGAAAGTGTTTGACTTGCATTTGACTCAATTAGCTTTGTTGAATGCATTTGACTTTCATTTGATTCAAAAAGCATTGTTTGAATGTGTTTAACTTTCTTTTGACTCAATTAGCTTTGTTGAATGTGTTTGACTTTCATTTGACTTAATTAGCATTGTGGAATGCAATTGACTTTCATTTGATTTAGAAAACTTTGATTGAATGTATTTGACTCAATTAGCTTTGATGAATGCATTTGACTTTCATTTTAATCAAGAAGCTTTATTTGAATGTGTTTGACTTTCATTTGACTCAATTGGCTTTGTTGAATGCATTTGACTTTCATTTGATTCAAAAAGCTTTGTTTGAATGTGTTTGACTTTCTTTTGACTCAATTAGCTTTGTTGAATGTGTTTGACTTTCATTTGACTTAATTAGCATTGTGGAATACAATTGACTTTCATTTGATTCAGAAAGCTTTGATTGAATGTTTTTTACTTTCATTTGATTCTAAACGCTTTGTTGAAAGTGTTTGACTTTCATTTGACTCAATTAGCTTTGTTGAATTCATTTGATTTTCATTTGATTCAAAAAGCTTTGTTAGAATGTGTTTGACTTTTATTTGATTCTAAAAGCTTTGTTGAAAGTGTTTGACTTTCATTTGACTCAATTAGTTTTGTTGAATGCATTTGACTTTCATTTGACTCAATTAGCTTTGTTTGAATGTATTTGACTTTCATTTGACTCAATTAGCTTTGTTGAAAGTGTTTGACTTTCATTTGACTAAATTAGCTTTGTTGAATGCATTTTACTTTCATTTGATTCAAAAAGCTTTGTTTGAATGTGTTTGACTTTATTTTGACTCAATTAGCTTTGTTGAATATGTTTGACTTTCATTTCACTCAATTAGCATTGTGGAATGCAATTGACTTTCATTTGATTCTAAACACTTTGTTAAAAGTGTTTGACTTTCATTTGACTCAATTAGCTTTGTTGAATGCATTTGACTTTCATTTGATTCAAAAAGCTTTGTTTGAATGTGTTTGACTTTCATTTGATTCTAAAAGCTTTGTTGAAAGTGTTTGACTTTCATTTGACACAATTAGCTTAGTTGAATGTATTTGACTTTCATTTTAATGAAGAAGCTTTATTTGAATGTGTTTGACTTTCATTTGACTCAATTGACTTTGTTGAATGCATTTGACTTTCATTTGATTCAAAAAGCTTTGTTTGAATGTGTTTGACTTTCATTTGATTCAATAAGCTTCGTTGAATGTGTTTGACTTTCATTTGACTCAATTAGCATTGTGGAATGCAATTGATTTCGATTTTATTCAAAAAGCTTTGATTGAATGTATTTGACTTTCATTTTATTCTAAAAGCTTTGATGAAAGTGTTTGACTTTCATTTGACTCAATTAGCTTTGTTGAATTCATTTGATTTTCGTTTGATTCAAAAAGCTTTTTTTAAATGTATTAGACTTTCATTTGATTCTAAAAGCTTTGTTGAAAGTGTTTGACTTTCATTTGACTCAATTAGCATTGTGGAATGCAATTGACTTTCATTTGATTCAAAAAGCTTTGATTGAATGTATTTGACTTTCATTTGATTCAAAACGCTTTGTTGAAAGTGTTTGACTTTCATTTGACTCAATTAGATTTGTTGAATGCATTTGACTTTCATTTGATTCAAAAAGCTTTGTTTGAATGTGTTTGACTTTCATTTGATTCTAAAAGCTTTGTTGAAAGTGTTTGACGTTCATTTGACACAATTAGCTTTGTTGAATGCATTTGACTTTCATTTTAATCAAAAAGCTTTATTTGAATGTGTTTGACTTTCATTTGACTCAATTGGCTTTGTTGAATGCATTTGACTTTCATTTGCTTCAAAAAGCTTTGTTTAAATGTGTTTGACTTTAATTTGACTCAATTAGCTTCGTTGAATGTGTTTGACTTTCATTTGACTCAATTAGCATTGTGGAATGCAATTGACTTCGATTTGATTCAAAAAGCTTTGTTTGAATGTGTTTTACTTTCATTTGATTCTAAAAGCTTTGATGAAAGTATTTGACTTTCATTTGACTCAATTAGCTTTGTAGAATTCATTTGATTTTCGTTAGATTCTAAAAGCTTTGTTTGAATGTATTTGACTTTCTTTTGATTCTAAAAGCTTTGTTGAAATTGTTTGACTTTCATTTGACTCAATTAGCTTTGTTGAATGCATTTGACTTTCATTTGAATCAAAAAGCTTTGTTTGAATGTCCGACTTTCATTTGACTGAATTAGCTTTGTTGAAAGTGTTTGACTTGCATTTGACTCAATTAGCTTCGTTGAATGCATTTGACTTCCATTTGATTCAAAAAGCTTTGTTTGAATGTGTTTGACTTTCTTTTGACTTAATTAGCTTTGTTGAATGTGTTTGACTTTCATTTGACTTAATTAGCATTGTGGAATGCTATTGACTTTCATTTGATTCAGAAAACTTTGATTGAATGTATTTGACTTTCATTTGATTCTAAACGCTTTGGTGAAAGTGTTTGACTTTCATTTGACTCAATTAGCTTTGTTGAATGCATTTGACTTTCATTTGAATCAAGAAGCTTTATTTGAATGTGTTTGACTTTCATTTGACTCAATTGGCTTTGTTGAATGCATTTGACTTTCATTTGATTCAAAAAGCTTTGTTTGAATGTGTTTGACTTTCTTTTGACTCAATTAGCTTTGTTGAATGTGTTTGACTTTCTTTTAACTCAATTAGCTTTGTTGAATGTGTTTGACTTTCATTTGACTTAATTAGCATTGTGGAATACAATTGACTTTCATTTGATTCAGAAAGCTTTGATTGAATGTTTTTAACTTTCATTTGATTCTAAACGCTTTGTTGAAAGTGTTTGACTTTCATTTGACTCAATTAGCTTTGTTGAATTCATTTGATTTTCATTTGATTCAAAAAGCTTTGTTAGAATGTGTTTGACTTTCATTTGATTCTAAAAGCTTTGTTGAAAATGTTTGACTTTCATTTGACTCAATTAGCTTTGTTGAATGCATTTGACTTTCATTTGACTCAATTAGCTTTGTTTGAATGTGTTTGACTTTCATTTGACTCAATTAGCTTTGTTTGAATGTGTTTGACTTTATTTTGACTCAATTAGCTTTGTTCAATGTGTTTGACTTTCATTTGACTCAATTAGCATTGTGGAATGCAATTGACTTTCATTTGATTCTAAACACTTTGTTAAAAGTGTTTGACTTTCATTTGACTCAATTAGCTTTGTTGAATGCACTTGACTTTCATTTGATTCAAAAAGCTTTGTTTGAATGTGTTTGACTTTCATTTGACTCAATTAGCTTTGTTGAATGCATTTAACTTTCATTTTAATCAAGAAGCTTTATTTGAATGTGTTTGACTTTCATTTGACTCATTTGGCTTTTTGAATGCATTTGACTTTCATTTGATTCAAAAAGCTTTGTTTGAATGTGTTTGACTTTCATTTGACTCAATTAGCTTCGTTGAATGTGTTTGACTTTCATTTGACTCAATTAGCATTGTGGAATGCAATTGACTTCGATTTGATTCAAAAAGCTTTGTTTGAATGTGTTTTACTTTCATTTGATTCTAAAAGCTTTGATGAAAGTGTTTGACTTTCATTTGACTCAATTAGCTTTGTTGAATTCATTTGTTTTTCGTTAGACTCTAAAAGCTTTGTTTGAATGTATTTGACTTTCATTTGATTCTAAAAGCTTTGTTGAAATTGTTTGACTTTCATTTGACTCAATTAGCTTTGTTGAATGCATTTGACTTTCATTTGAATCAAAAAGCTTTGTTTGAATGTCCGACTTTCATTTGACTCAATTAGCTTTGTTGAAAGTGTTTGACTTGCATTTGACTCAATTAGCTTTGTTGAATGCATTTGACTTTCATTTGATTCTAAAAGCTTTGTTTGAATGTGTTTGAATTTCTTTTGACTCAATTAGCTTTGTTGAATGTGTTTGACTTTCATTTGACTTAATTAGCATTGTGGAATGCAATTGACTTTCATTTGATTAAGAAAGCTTTGATTGAATGTATTTGACTTTCATTTGATTCTAAACGCTTTGTTGAAAGTGTTTGACTTTCATTTGACTCAATTAGCTTTGTTGAATGCATTTGACTTTCATTTGAATCAAGAAGCTTTATTTGAATGTGTTTGACTTTCATTTGACTCAATTGGCTTTGTTGAATGCATTTGACTTTCATTTGATTCAAAAAGCTTTGTTTGAATGTGTTTGACTTTCTTTTGACTCAATTAGCTTTGTTGAATGTGTTTGACTTTCATTTGACTTAATTAGCATTGTGGAATGCAATTGACTTTCATTTGATTCAGAAAGCTTTGATTGAATGTTTTTTACTTTCATTTGATTCTAAATGCTTTGTTGAAAGTGTTTGAATTTCATTTGACTCAATTAGCTTTGTTGAATTCATTTGATTTTCATTTGATTCAAAAAGCAATGTTAGAATGTGTTTGACTTTCATTTGATTCTAAAAGCTTTGTTGAAGGTGTTTGACTTTCATTTGACTCAATTAGCTTTGTTGAATGCATTTGACTTTCATTTGAGTCAATTAGCTTTGTTTGAATGTGTTTGACTTTCATTTGACTCAATTAGGTTTGTTGAAAGTGTTTGACTTTCATTTGACTCAATTAGCTTTGTTGAATGCATTTTACTTTCATTTGATTCAAAAAGCTTTGTTTGAATGTGTTTGACTTTATTTTGACTCAATTAGCTTTGTTGAATGTGTTTGACTTTCATTTGACTCAATTAGCATTGTGGAATGCAATTGACTTTTATTTGATTCTAAACTCTTTGTTGAAAGTGTTTGACTTTCATTTGACTCAATTAGCTTTGTTGAATGCATTTCACTTTCATTTGATCCAAAAAGCTTTGTTTAAATGTGTTTGACTTTCATTTGACTCAATTAGCTTTGTTGAAATCATTTGACTTTCATTTCAAGAAGCTTTATTTGAATGTGTTTGACTTTCATTTGTATCAATAGGCTTTGTAGAATGCATTTGACTTTCATTGGATTCAAAAAGCTTTGTTTGAATGTGTTTGACTTTCATTTGACTCAATTAGCTTCGTTGAATGTGTTTGACTTTCATTTGATTTTAAAAGCTTTGATGAAAGTGTTTGACTTTCATTTGACTTAATTAGCTTTGTTGAATTCATTTGATTTTCGTTAGATTCTAAAAGCTTTGTTTGAATGTATTTGACTTTCATTTGATTCTAAAAGCTTTGTTGAAATTGTTTGACTTTCATTTGATTCAATTAGCTTTGTTGAATGCATTTGACTTTCATTTGAATCAAAAAGCTTTGTTTGAATGTCCAACTTTCATTTGACTCAATTAGCTTTGTTGAATGCATTTGACTTTCATTTGATTCTAAATGCTTTGTTGAAAGTGTTTGACTTTCATTTGACTCAATTAGCTTTGTTGAATGCATTTGACTTTCATTTGACTCAATTAGCTTTGTTGAATGCATTTGACTTTCATTTGAATCAAAAAGCTTTGTTTGAATGTGTTTGTCTTTCATTTGACTCAATTAGCTTTGTTGAAAGTGTTTGACTTGCATTTGACTCAATTAGCTTTGTTGAATGCATTTGACTTTCATTTGATTCAAAAAGCTTTGTTTGAATGTGTTTGACTTTCTTTTGACTCAATTAGCTTTGTTGAATATGTTTGACTTTCATTTGACTTAATTAGCATTGTGGAATGCAATTGACTTTCATTTGATTCAAAAAGCTTTGATTGAATGTATTTGACTTTCATTTGATTCTAAACGCTTTGTTGAATGTGATTGACTTTCATTTGACACGATTAGTTTGGTTGAATGCATTTGACTTTAAATTGAATCAAGAAGCTTTGTTTGAATGTGTTTGACTTTCATTTGACTCAATTAGCTTTGTTGAATGCCTTTGACTTTCATTTGAATCAAGAAGCTTTGTTGAAAGTGTTTGACTTTCATTTGACTCAATTAGCTTTGTTGAATTCATTTGATTTTCATTTGATTCAAAAAGCTTTGTTAGAATGAAGTTGACTTTCATTTGATTCTAAAAGCTTTGTTGAAAGTGTTTGACTTGCATTTGGCTCAATTAGCATTGTTGAATGCATTTGACTTTCATTTGATTCAAAAAGCTTTGTTTGAATGTGTTTGAATTTCTTTTGACTCAATTAGCTTTGTTGAATGTGTTTGACTTTCATTTGACTTAATTAGAATTGTGGAATGCAATTGACTTTCATTTGATTCAGAAAGCTTTGATTGAATATATTTGACTTTCATTTGATTCTAAACGCTTTGTTGAAAGTGTTTGACTTTCATTTGACTCAATTAGCTTTGTTGAATGCATTTGACTTTCATTTGAATCAAGAAGCTTTATTTGAATGTGTTTGACTTTCATTTGACTCAATTGGCTTTGTTGAATGCATTTGACTTTCATTTGATTCAAAAAGCTTTGTTTGAATGTGTTTGACTTTCTTTTGACTCAATTAGCTTTGTTGAATGTGTTTGACTTTTATTTGAGTTAATTAGCATTGTGGAATGCAATTGACTTTCATTTGATTCAGAAAGCTTTGATTGAATGTTTTTTACTTTCATTTGATTCTAAATGCTTTGTTGAAAGTGTTTGACTTTCATTCGACTCAATTAGCTTTGTTGAATTCATTTGATTTTCATTTGATTCAAAAAGCTTTCTTAGAATGTGTTTGACATTCATTTGATTCTAAAAGCTTTGTTGAAAGTGTTTGGCTTTCATTTGACTCAATTAGCATTGTTGAATGCATTTGACTTTCATTTGACTCAATTAGCTTTGTTTGAAAGTGTTTGACTTTCATTTGACTCAATTAGCTATGTTGAAAGTGTTTGACTTTCATTTGACTCAATTAGCTATGTTTGAATGTGTTTGACTTTCATTTGATTCAAAAAGCTTTGTTTGAATGTGTTTGACTTTATTTTGACTCAATCAGCTTTGTTGAATGTGTTTGACTTTCATTTGACTCAATTAGCATTGTGGAATGCAATTGACTTACATTTGATTCTAAACTCTTTGTTGAAAGTGTTTGACTTTCATTTGACTCAATTAGCTTTGTTGAATGCATTTGACTTTCATTTGATCCAAAAAGCTTTGTTTGAATGTGTTTGACTTTCATTTGACTCAATTAGCTTTGTTGAAGCATTTGACTTTCATTTGAATCAAGAAGCTTTATTTGAATGTGTTTGACTTTCATTTGACTCAACTAGCATTGTGGAATGCAATTGACTTTCATTTGATTCTAAACACTTTGTTAAAAGTGTTTGACTTTCATTTGACTCAATTAGCTTTGTTGAATGCATTTGACTTTCATTTGAATCAAGAAGCTTTATTTGAATGTGTTTGACTTTCATTTGACTCAATTGGCTTTGTTGAATGCATTTGACTTTCATTTGATTCAAAAAGCTTTGTTTGAATGTGTTTGACTTTCTTTTGACTCAATTAGCTTTGTTGAATGTGTTTGACTTTTATTTGAGTTAATTAGCATTGTGGAATGCAATTGACTTTCATTTGATTCAGAAAGCTTTGATTGAATGTTGTTTACTTTCATTTGATTCTAAATGCTTTGTTGAAAGTGTTTGACTTTCATTCGACTCAATTAGCTTTGTTGAATTCATTTGATTTTCATTTGATTCAAAAAGCTTTCTTAGAATGTGTTTGACATTCATTTGATTCTAAAAGCTTTGTTGAAAGTGTTTGGCTTTCATTTGACTCAATTAGCATTGTTGAATGCATTTGACTTTCATTTGACTCAATTAGCTTTGTTTGAAAGTGTTTGACTTTCATTTGACTCAATTAGCTATGTTGAAAGTGTTTGACTTTCATTTGACTCAATTAGCTATGTTTGAATGTGTTTGACTTTCATTTGATTCAAAAAGCTTTGTTTGAATGTGTTTGACTTTATTTTGACTCAATCAGCTTTGTTGAATGTGTTTGACTTTCATTTGACTCAATTAGCATTGTGGAATGCAATTGACTTACATTTGATTCTAAACTCTTTGTTGAAAGTGTTTGACTTTCATTTGACTCAATTAGCTTTGTTGAATGCATTTGACTTTCATTTGATCCAAAAAGCTTTGTTTGAATGTGTTTGACTTTCATTTGACTCAATTAGCTTTGTTGAAGCATTTGACTTTCATTTGAATCAAGAAGCTTTATTTGAATGTGTTTGACTTTCATTTGACTCAACTAGCATTGTGGAATGCAATTGACTTTCATTTGATTCTAAACACTTTGTTGAAAGTGTTTGACTTTCTTTTGACTCAATTAGCTTTGTTGAATGCATTTGACTTTCATTTGAATCAAGAAGCTTTATTTGAATGTGTTTGACTTTCATTTGACTCAATTGGCTTTGTTGAATGCATTTGACTTTCATTTGATTCAAAAAGCTTTGTTTGAATGTGTTTGACTTTCTTTTCACTCAATTAGCTTTGTTGAATGTGTTTGACTTTTATTTGAGTTAATTAGCATTGTGGAATGCAATTGACTTTCATTTGATTCAGAAAGCTTTGATTGAATGTTGTTTACTTTCATTTGATTCTAAATGCTTTGTTGAAAGTGTTTGACTTTCATTCGACTCAATTAGCTTTGTTGAATTCATTTGATTTTCATTTGATTCAAAAAGCTTTCTTAGAATGTGTTTGACATTCATTTGATTCTAAAAGCTTTGTTGAAAGTGTTTGACTTTCATTTGACTCAATTAGCATTGTTGAATGCATTTGACTTTCATTTGACTCAATTAGCTTTGTTTGAAAGTGTTTGACTTTCATTTGACTCAATTAGCTATGTTGAAAGTGTTTGACTTTCATTTGACTCAATTAGCTATGTTTGAATGTGTTTTACTTTCATTAGATTCAAAAAGCTTTGTTTGAATGTGTTTGACTTTATTTTGACTCAATCAGCTTTGTTGAATGTGTTTGACTTTCATTTGACTCAATTAGCATTGTGGAATGCAATTGACTTACATTTGATTCTAAACTCTTTGTTGAAAGTGTTTGACTTTCATTAGACTCAATTAGCTTTGTTGAATGCATTTGACTTTCATTTGATCCAAAAAGCTTTGTTTGAATGTGTTTGACTTTCATTTGACTCAATTAGCTTTGTTGAAGCATTTGACTTTCATTTGAATCAAGAAGCTTTATTTGAATGTGTTTGACTTTCATTTGACTCAACTAGCATTGTGGAATGCAATTGACTTTCATTTGATTCTAAACTCTTTGTTGAAAGTGTTTGACTTTCATTTGACTCAATTAGCTTTGTTGAATGCATTTGACTTTCATTTGATCCCAAAAGCTTTGTTTGAATGTGTTTGACTTTCATTTGACTCAATTAGCTTTGTTGAAAGTGTTTGACTTTCATTGGACTCAATTAGCTTTGTTGAATGCATTTGACTTTCATTTGAATCAAGAAGCTTTATTTGAATGTGTTTGACTTTCATTTGACTCAATTGGCTTTGTTGAATGCATTTGACTTTCATTTGATTCAAAAAGCTTTGTTTGAATGTGTTTGACTTTCATTTGAATCAATTAGCTTCGTTGAATGTGTTTGACTTTCATTTGATTCTAAAAGCTTTGATGAAAGTGTTTGACTTTCATTTGACTCAATTAGCTTTGTTGAATTCATTTGATTTTCGTTAGATTCTAAACGCTTTGTTTGAATTTATTTGACTTTCATTTGATTCTAAAAGCTTTGTTGAAATTGTTTGACTTTCATTTGACTCAATTAGCTTTGTTGAATGCATTTGACTTTCATTTGATTCAAAAAGCTTTGTTTGAATGTGTTTGACTTTCATTTGACTCAATTAGCTTCGTTGAATGTGTTTGACTTTCATTTGATTCTAAAAGCTTTGATGAAAGTGTTTGACTTTCATTTGACTCAATTAGCTTTGTTGAATTCATTTGATTTTCGTTAGATTCTAAAAGCTTTGTTTGAATTTATTTGACTTTCATTTGATTCTAAAAGCTTTGTTGAAATTGTTTGACTTTCATTTGACTCAATTAGCTTTGTTGAATGCATTTGACTTTCATTTGACTCAATTAGCTTTGTTTGAATGTGTTTGACTTTCTTTTGACTCAATTAGCTTTGTTGAATGTGTTTGACTTTTATTTGAGTTAATTAGCATTGTGGAATGCAATTGAATTTCATTTGATTCAGAAAGCTTTGATTGAATGTTGTTTACTTTCATTTGATTCTAAATGCTTTGTTGAAAGTGTTTGACTTTCATTCGACTCAATTAGCTTTGTTGAATTCATTTGATTTTCATTTGATTCAAAAAGCTTTCTTAGAATGTGTTTGACATTCATTTGATTCTAAAAGCTTTGTTGAAAGTGTTTGACTTTCATTTGACTCAATTAGCATTGTTGAATGCATTTGACTTTCATTTGACTCAATTAGCTTTGTTTGAAAGTGTTTGACTTTCATTTGACTCAATTAGCTATGTTGAAAGTGTTTGACTTTCATTTGACTCAATTAGCTATGTTTGAATGTGTTTGACTTTCATTTGATTCAAAAAGCTTTGTTTGAATGTGTTTGACTTTATTTTGACTCAATCAGCTTTGTTGAATGTGTTTGACTTTCATTTGACTCAATTAGCATTGTGGAATGCAATTGACTTACATTTGATTCTAAACTCTTTGTTGAAAGTGTTTGACTTTCATTTGACTCAATTAGCTTTGTTGAATTCATTTGACTTTCATTTGATGCCAAAAGCTTTGTTTGAATGTGTTTGACTTTCATTTGACTCAATTAGCTTTGTTGAAAGTGTTTGACTTTCATTGGACTCAATTAGCTTTGTTGAATGCATTTGACTTTCATTTGAATCAAGAAGCTTTATTTGAATGTGTTTGACTTTC
The DNA here is from genome assembly GCF_948465745.1 of Chenopodium album. Lineage (NCBI taxonomy): Eukaryota > Viridiplantae > Streptophyta > Magnoliopsida > Caryophyllales > Amaranthaceae > Chenopodium > Chenopodium album. Next base: position 24,207,785 of record NC_137852.1, on the reverse strand, counting down.
ATTTGACTCAATTGGCTTTGTTGAATGCATTTGACTTTCATTTGATTCAAAAAGCTTTGTTTGAATGTGTTTGACTTTCATTTGAATCAATTAGCTTCGTTGAATGTGTTTGACTTTCATTTGATTCTAAAAGCTTTGATGAAAGTGTTTGACTTTCATTTGACTCAATTAGCTTTGTTGAATTCATTTGATTTTCGTTAGATTCTAAACGCTTTGTTTGAATTTATTTGACTTTCATTTGATTCTAAAAGCTTTGTTGAAATTGTTTGACTTTCATTTGACTCAATTAGCTTTGTTGAATGCATTTGACTTTCATTTGATTCAAAAAGCTTTGTTTGAATGTGTTTGACTTTCATTTGACTCAATTAGCTTCGTTGAATGTGTTTGACTTTCATTTGATTCTAAAAGCTTTGATGAAAGTGTTTGACTTTCATTTGACTCAATTAGCTTTGTTGAATTCATTTGATTTTCGTTAGATTCTAAAAGCTTTGTTTGAATTTATTTGACTTTCATTTGATTCTAAAAGCTTTGTTGAAATTGTTTGACTTTCATTTGACTCAATTAGCTTTGTTGAATGCATTTGACTTTCATTTGACTCAATTAGCTTTGTTTGAATGTGTTTGACTTTCATTTGACTCAATTAGCTTTGTTGAAAGTGTTTGACTTGCATTTGACTCAATGACCTTTGTTGATTGCATTTGACTTTCATTTGATTCAAAAAGCTTTGTTTGAATGTGTTTGACTTTCTTTTGACTCAATTAGCTTTGTTGAATATGTTTGACTTTCATTTGACTTAATTAGCATTGTGGAATGCAATTGACATTCATTTGATTCAGAAAGCTTTGATTGAATGTATTTGAATTTCATTTGATTCTAAACGCTTTGTTGAATGTGTTTGACTTTCATTTGACTCAATTAGCTTTGTTGAATTCATTTGATTTTCTTTTGATTCAAAAAGCTTTGTTAGAATGTGTTTGACTTTCATTTGATTCTAAAAGCTTTGTTGAAAGTGTTTGACTTTCATTTGTCTCAATTAGCTTTGTTGAATGCATTTGACTTTCATTTGACTCAATTAGCTTTGTTTGAATGTGTTTGACTTTCATTTGACTCAATTAGCTTTGTTGAAAGTGTTTGACTTTCATCTGACTTAATTGGCTTTGTTGAATCCATTTTACTTTCATTTGATTCAAAAAGCTTTGTTTGAATGTGTTTGACTTTATTTTGACTCAATTAGCTTTGTTGAATATGTTTGACTTTCATTTGACTCAATTAGCATTGTGGAATGCATTTGACTTTCATTTGATTCAGAAAGCTTTGATTGAATGTATTTAACTTTCATTTGATTCTAAACGCTTTGTTGAAAGTCTTTGACTTTCATTTGACTCAATTAGCTTTGTTGAATTCATTTGATTTTCATTTGATTCAAAAAGCTTTGTTAGAATGAAGTTGACTTTCATTTGATTCTAAAAGCTTTGTTGAAAGTGTTTGACTTTCATTTGACTCAATTAGCTTTGTTGAATGCATTTGACTTTCATTTGACTCAATTAGCTTTGTTTGAATGTGTTTGACTTTCATTTGACTCAATTAGCTTTGTTGAAAGTGTTTGACTTTCATTTGACTCAATTAGCTTTGTTGAATGCATTTTACTTTCATTTGATTCAAAAAGCTTTGTTTGAATGTGTTTGACTTGATTTTGACTCAATTAGCTTTGTTGAATGTGTTTGACTTTCATTTGACTCAATTAGCATTGTGGAATGCAATTGACTTTCATTTGATTCTAAACTCTTTGTTGAAAGTGTTTGACTTTTAGTTGACTCAATTAGCTTTGTTGAATGCATTTGACTTTATTTGATTCAAAAAGCTTTGTTTGAAAGTGTTTGACTTTCATTTGACTCAATTAGCTTTGTTGAATGCATTTGACTTTCATTTGACTCAATTAGCTTTGTTTGAATGTGTTTGACTTTCATTTGACTCAATTAGCTTTGTTGAAAGTGTTTGACTTTCATTTGACTCAATTAGCTTTGTTGAATGCATTTTACTTTCATTTGATTCAAAAAGCTTTGTTTGAATTTGTTTGGCTTTCTTTTGACTCAATTAGCTTTGTTGAATGTGTTTGACTTTCATTTGACTTAATTAGCATTGTGGAATGCAATTGACTTTCATTTGATTTAAAAAGCTTTGATTGAATGTATTTGACTTTCATTTGATTCTAAACGCTTTGTTGAAAGTGTTTGACTTTCATTTGACTCAATTACTTTGGTTGAATGCATTTGACTTTCATTTGAATCAAGAAGCTTTGTTTGAATGTGTTTGACTTTCATTTGACTCAATTAGCTTTGTTGAATGCCTTTGACTTTCATTTGAATCAAAAAGCTTTGTTTGAATGTCCGACTTTCATTTGACTCAATTAGCTTTGTTGAAAGTGTTTGACTAGCATTTGACTCAATTAGCATTGTTGAATGCATTTGACTTTCATTTGATTCAAAAAGCTTTGTTTGAATGTGTTTGAATTTCTTTTGACTTAATTAGCTTTGTTGAATGTGTTTGACTTTCATTTGACTTAATTAGCATTGTGGAATGCAATTACCTATCATTTGATTCAGAAAGCTTTGATTGAATATATTTGACTTTCATTTGATTCTAAACGCTTTGTTGAAAGTGTTTGACTTTCATTTGACTCAATTAGCTTTGTTGAATGCATTTGACTTTCATTTGAATCAAGAAGCTTTATTTGAATGTGTTTGACTTTCATTTGACTCAATTGGCTTTGTTGAATGCATTTGATTTTCATTTGATTCAAAAAGCTTTGTTTGAATGTGTTTGACTTTCTTTTGACTCAATTAGCTTTGTTGAATGTGTTTGACTTTCATTTGAGTTAATTAGCATTGTGGAATGCAATTGACTTTCATTTGATTCAGAAAGCTTTGATTGAATGTTTTTGACTTTCATTTGATTCTAAATGCTTTGTTGAAAGTGTTTGACTTTCATTTGACTCAATTAGCTTTGTTGAATTCATTTGATTTTCATTTGATTCAAAAAGCTTTGTTAGAATGTGTTTGACTTTCATTTGATTATAACAGCTTTGTTGAAAGTGTTTGACTTTCATTTGACTCAATTAGCTTTGTTGAATGCATTTGACTTTCATTTGACTCAATTAGCTTTGTTTGATTGTGTTTGACTTTCATTTGACACAATTAGCTATGTTGAAAGTGTTTGACTTTCATTTGACTCAATTAGCTTTGTTGAATGCATTTTACTTTCATTTGATTCAAAAAGCTATGTTTGAATGTGTTTGACTTTATTTTGACTCAATTAGCTTTGTTGAATGTGTTTGACTTTCATTTGACTCAATTAGCATTGTGGAATGAAATTGACTTTCAATTGATTCTAAACTCTTTGTTGAAAGTGTTTGACTTTCATTTGACTCAATTAGCTTTGTTGAATGCATTTGACTTTCATTTGATCCAAAAAGCTTTGTTTGAATGTGTTTGACTTTCATTTGACTCAATTAGCTTTGTTGAATGCATTTGACTTTCATTTGAATCGAGAAGCTTTATTTGAATGTGTTTAACTTTCATCTGACTCAATTGGCTTTGTTGAATGCATTTGACTTTCATTTGATTCAAAAAGCTTTGTTTGAATGTGTTTGACTTTCATTTGACTCAATTAGCTTCGTTGAATGTGTTTGACTTTCATTTGATTCTAAAAGCTTTGATGAAAGTGTTTGACTTTCATTTGACTCAATTAGCTTTGTTGAATTCATTTGATTTTCGTTAGATTCTAAAAGCTTTGTTTGAATTTATTTGACTTTCATTTGATTCTAAAAGCTTTGTTGAAATTGTTTGACTTTTATTTGACTCAATTAGCTTTGTTGAATGCATTTGACTTTCATTTGAATCAAAAAGCTTTGTTTGAATGTCCGACTTTCATTTGACTCAATTAGCTTTGTTGAAAGTGTTTGACTTGCATTTGACTCAATGACCTTTGTTGAATGCATTTGACTTTCATTTGATTCAAAAAGCTTTGTTTGAATGTGTTTGACTTTCTTTTGACTCAATTAGCTTTGTTGAATATGTTTGACTTTCATTTGACTTAATTAGCATTGTGGAATGCAATTGACATTCATTTGATTCAGAAAGCTTTAATTGAATGTATTTGACTTTCATTTGATTCTAAACGCTTTGTTGAATGTATTTGACTTTCATTTGACTCAATTAGCTTTGTTGAATTCATTTGATTTTCTTTTGATTCAAAAAGCTTTGTTAGAATGTGTTTGACTTTCATTTGATTCTAAAAGCTTTGTTGAAAGTGTTTGACTTTCATTTGACTCAATTAGCTTTGTTGAATGCATTTGACTTTCATTTGACTCAATTAGCTTTGTTTGAATGTGTTTGACTTTCATTTGACTCAATTAGCTTTGTTGAAAGTGTTTGACTTTCATTTGACTTAATTGGCTTTGTTGAATGCATTTTACTTTCATTTGATTCAAAAAGCTTTGTTTGAATGTGTTTGACTTTATTTTGACTCAATTAGCTTTGTTGAATGTGTTTGACTTTCTTTTGACTCAATTAGCATTGTGGAATGCAATTGACTTTCATTTGATTCTAAACTCTTTGTTGAAAGTGTTTGACTTTTATTTGACTCAATTAGCTTTGTTGAATGCATTTGACTTTCATTTGATTCAAAAAGCTTTGTTTGAATGTGTTTGACTTTCATTTGACTCAATTAGCTTTGTTGAATGCATTTGACTTTCATTTGAATCAAGAAGCTTTATATGAATGTGTTTGACTTTCTTTTGACTCAATTGGCTTTGTTGAATGCCTTTGACGTTCATTTGATTCAAAAAGCTTTGTTTGAATGTGTTTGACTTTCATTTGACTCAATTAGATTTGTTGAATGTGTTTGACTTTCATTTGACTCAATTAGCATTGTGGAATGCAATTGACTTCGATTTGATTCAAAAACCTTTGTTTGAATGTATTTGACTTTCATTTGATTCTAAAAGCTTTGATGAAAGTGTTTGACTTTCATTTGACTCAATTAGCTTTGTTGAATTCATTTGATTTTCATTTGATTCAAAAAGCTTTGTTTGAATGTGTTTGACTTTCATTTGATTCTAAAAGCTTTGTTGAAAGTGTTTGACTTTCATTTGACTCAATTAGCTTTTTTGAATGCATTTGACTTTTATTTGATTCAAAAAGCTTTGTTTGAATGTGTTTGACTTTCATTTGACTCAATTAGCTTTGTTGAAAGTGTATGACTTTCATATGACTCAATTAGCTTTGTTGAATGCATTTGACTTTTATTTGAATCAAGAAGCTTTATTTGAATGTGTTTAACTTTCATTTGACTCAATTGGCTTTGTTGAATGCATTTGACTTTCATTTAATTCAAAAAGCTTTGTTTGAATGTGTTTTTGACTTTCTTTTAACTCAATTAGCTTTGTTGAATGTGTTTGACTTTCATTTGACTCAATTAGCTTCGTTGAATATGTTTGACTTTCATTTGATTCTAAAAGCTTTGATGAAAGTGTTTGACTTTCATTTGACTCAATTAGCTTTGTTGAATTCATTTGATTTTCATTTGATTCAAAAAGCTTTGTTTGAATGTGTTTGACTTTCATTTGATTCTAAAAGCTTTGTTGAAAGTGTTTGACTTTCATTTGACTCAATTAGCTTTGTTGAATGCATTTTACTTTCATTTGATTCAAAAAGCTATGTTTGAATGTGTTTGACTTTATTTTGACTCAATTAGCTTTGTTGAATGTGTTTGACTTTCATTTGACTCAATTAGCATTGTGGAATGAAATTGACTTTCATTTGATTCTAAACTCTTTGTTGAAAGTGTTTGACTTTCATTTGACTCAATTAGCTTTGTTGAATGCATTTGACTTTCATTTGATCCATAAAGCTTTGTTTGAATGTGTTTGACTTTCATTTGACTCAATTAGCTTTGTTGAATGCATTTGACTTTCATTTGAATCGAGAAGCTTTATTTGAATGTGTTTGACTTTCATCTGACTCAATTGGCTTTGTTGAATGCATTTGACTTTCATTTGATTCAAAAAGCTTTGTTTGAATGTGTTTGACTTTCATTTGACTCAATTAGCTTCGTTGAATGTGTTTGACTTTCATTTGATTCTAAAAGCTTTGATGAAAGTGTTTGACTTTCATTTGACTCAATTAGCTTTGTTGAATTCATTTGATTTTCGTTAGATTCTAAAAGCTTTGTTTGAATTTATTTGACTTTCATTTGATTCTAAAAGCTTTGTTGAAATTGTTTGACTTTTATTTGACTCAATTAGCTTTGTTGAATGCATTTGACTTTCATTTGAATCAAAAAGCTTTGTTTGAATGTCCGACTTTCATTTGACTCAATTAGCTTTGTTGAAAGTGTTTGACTTGCATTTGACTAAATGACCTTTGTTGAATGCATTTGACTTTCATTTGATTCAAAAAGCTTTGTTTGAATGTGTTTGACTTTCTTTTGACTCAATTAGCTTTGTTGAATGCATTTGACTTTTATTTGAATCAAGAAGCTTTATTTGAATGTGTTTGACTTTCATTTGACTCAATTGGCTTTGTTGAATGCATTTGACTTTCATTTATTTCAAAAAGCTTTGTTTGAATGTGTTTGACTTTCTTTTAACTCAATTAGCTTTGTTGAATGTGTTTGACTTTCATTTGACTCAATTAGCTTTGTTGAATGCATTTGACATTCATTTGATTCAAAAAGCTTTGTTTGAATGTGTTTTACTTTCATTTGATTCTAAAAGCTTTGTTGAAAGTGTTTGACTTTCATTTGACTCAATTAGCTTTGTTGAAAGTGTTTGACTTTCATTTGACTCAATTAGCATTGTTGAATGCATTTGACTTTCATTTGAATAACGAAGCTTTATTTGAATGTGTTTGACTTTCATTTGACTCAATTGGCTTTGTTGAATGCATTTGACTTTCATTTGATTCAAAAAGCTTTGTTTGAATGTGTTTGACTTTCATTTGACTCAATTAGCTTTGTTGAATGCATTTGACATTCATTTGATTCAAAAAGCTTTGTTTGAATGTGTTTTTCTTTTATTTGATTCTAAAAGCTTTGTTGAAAGTGTTTGACTTTCATTTGACTCAATTAGCTTTGTTGAATGCATTTGACTTTTATTTGAATCAAGAAGCTGTAGGAGATTATAGGTACTAAATGCGGAATTAACATGAATCATATTCATATAGCACCAAACCAAGGATCTCATGCATAACACATAAAGAAGTAAGAATTATACCTTTGAAGCGTGATTCCACGATGATCGAGCAAGAACAATGGGGAGAAAAAGGAGCTCAAACGTGATTCCTCTACTTGGTCCACGGGCACAGATTAAGACCTCCACTAATGCTAGTTAGTCGCGAAAGAACACTTCTATCGACCTTCTACGGAGATGGACGAACGATCAACCAGGCAAGAACCACCGCGCAACACCACGTGGCCACTAGGGGTGGCCGGCCGTGGGTGAGAGGGGAGGAGAGAGGTGTCGTGTAAGAGAGGGAGGAAGAGGGTCTTTTGGATGGTGGTTGCTTGTTTCACAATTCACTGTATTGTCAATTGTGACTTGTGTCATCAACCCTAGGCAAGGCTATTATTTATAGATCATATCTCTAAATAATAGCCCAAGTCCAAATCAAAGCCCACTTCATAATCCCACTCAAACTATACTTAGCCCACTCATGCTTATGACTAATTGATTGCTCATGAGGCCCATTAATGGGCCTCTAACTTGCTTAACCCAATAACCTTGTGTGCGACCAATATAGGATCCATTCTAAAGGGCTTTGGACTATTTGACTAGCCCAATGATCATCTCTCATAGTCTAGCAACAGAGGATGACGCCCCAATAGAATGAACTTATTATCTCCATAATAGTGATCCTTGATATATCTAGTAATTGCACTTATCGAAGACATAATTCCTTCAATCTCCCACTTGTCTGAGACAAGTGCGCAATATTCAAATTCCTTAAGTCATTTTGTGTCGATTTGATAATATGATTGCATCTTATGCGATCTATATTAATCTACAAATCGTTTCTTGAAATCCGAGTTAGAATTACAAAACAAATGGTTACTATATAACTCATTTGAGCACGGCCATGCATTTTCTGAATTCTCCCTCTTCAAGAGGCCAAAACATGACACATTCCTAATTTAATAGGAAGACTCTATCCAATCTTGTGGCAACCAAAGCTCCCACTCAACTTCTGAAACAACCAGGAAACACCCTTTATAATCTCCAGTTACGGGAAGACGTTTGAATGTACCACAGTTATTTCATCCATTGAATGAAACCAATGTTCCACTCATGTCAAAGGAATCCACTAATATATCCGGAAGTTCTATACTTGAACTTCAAAGTAGGTCTATAGTTCGATCCTGCATCATTCATGCATATCCATGTGATTGACCGAGCCTTATCACTATGCTCCTATAGCCCATGAAACCGAGCTATCCAATCAATCTTACATGCTAGTCCATTCATTGAAATCATTTATGTCCATTTTAATAATTTCGAACTAGGAACTTAAATAATATGTGGATTTTGTTCACCTGTGGGGTTTCATACACCAGGTCTCTATCGGATAGATAACCTGATGAGCCCATCAATCCATAATTATTTTGGACATTTTATTTAATATTGAAACCACAATTAAATAAGAGAAAAGATAATTTCTGATTAAACATAATTTTGCAAATGAATGTATTACATATGTAATTTATTTTCTCAAAACAAATAACAACTTCTAATTACACCATTCGCTTCAATCCAGTTGCACTAGTATGCTTCTCATGCTTAGGCATTGGAAGGGGTTTAGTAAGCGGATCAGCGATGTTCTCATCCTTGTGAATTTTGCTCATCTTGACATCTCCTCTGTCAACGATCTCTCGAATGAGGTGAAACTTCCTCTCTACATGTTTGGATTTGAAGTGTGACCTAGCTTCCTTGGATTGAGCAATAGCTCCATTATTGTCGCAATATATCTCGATACCCTTTTGAGAACTTGGTACAATATCCAGCTCAGTCAGGAACTTCTTTATCCAAACAGCTTCCTTAGCTGCTTCAACAGCAGCCAAATACTCTGATTCTGTCGTAGAGTCTGCGACAGTGCTTTGCTTCGAACTCTTCCAGCTCACTGCTCCTCCATTCAGACAGAAAATGTATCCAGATTGAGATCTGAAATCATCCCTGTCTGTTTGGAAACTCGCATCCGTATAACCTTTGACAACCAACTCATCTTCGCCACCATACACTAGGAACATTCCTTTCGTCCTTCTCAAGTACTTAAGGATGTTCTTGGCAGCTGTCCAGTGTGCTTCACCTGGATTTGCCTGAAACCTGCTGCACATGCTTAGAGCATATGCAACATCCGGCCTTGTACAAATCGTGGCATACATTATCGATCCTATTGCAGAAGCATAAGGAATGATAGCCATACGTCTCATCTCATCTGGCATAACCGGGCATTGAGATTTACTGAGCGTAATGCCATGGGACATGGGGAGAAAACCTCTCTTGGAGTTTGTCATCTCGAACCTGTCAAGAACCTTATCAATATAAGTCTCTTGACTTAGTCCAATCATCCTTCGAGACCTGTCTCTATGGATTTTGATTCCCAAAATGTACTCAGCTTCACCAAAGTCTTTCATGGAAAAACAACTCTTTAACCATTCCTTGACTGATTCAAGCATTGGTATGTCATTTCCCATGAGAAGTATGTCATCTACATACAAGACTAAGAAAACTATGCTGCTCCCACTAAACTTCTTGTATACACAAGGTTCCTCTTCACTTTTGACAAAATCAAACCTTTTGATTGCTTCATCAAAACGAAGATTCCAACTCCTGGATGCCTGCTTTAATCCATAAATAGATTTCTCAAGCTTGCATACCTTTCTAGGATTTTCTGGATCTTCAAAACCCTCAGGTTGTGTCATGTACACTTCCTCCTTCAAGAACCCATTCAAGAATGCGGTTTTGACATCCATCTGCCATATTTCGTAATCGAAAAATGCGGCGATCGCTAGAAGAATCCGAATGGACTTAAGCATTGCTACTAGGGAAAAAGTTTCATCATAGTCAATACCATGAATCTGTCTGAACCCTTTCGCAACTAGTCTTGCTTTATGGATGTAGGCATTTCCATCCTTGTCTGTTTTAATCTTGTAGACCCATTTGCAACCAATGGGTTTTACCCCATTAGGCAAGTCAACTAGGGTCCACACTTTATTTTCAGACATTGACTCCATTTCGGATTTCATGGCCTCAAGCCATTTATCTGAGTTGGGGCTCACCAAAGCTTGCTTGTAGGTTGTGGGTTCCTCATTCTCCAATAAGAAGATTTCAGAATCCTCAGTTAACAGAACATCGACAAACTGTTTGTTTCTGATTCTGTCAGACCTACGTGGGGTAGGAGCAACAATAGAAATTTTCTCTCCAACTCCTTGAAGATTTTCGCATGAATTAGATTCAAGTGGGACGATAGGAGTCTCGCTGGTGGAATTAGCTTGCTCCGACGCATGATTAATCGTTTCATGCGCCCTCGCCTCTGATGTGGTGTTATCCACATCCATTTGTTGCTCGTCTCGAATTTCTTCGAGAACCACTTTACTGCCACTTGGCTTTCTAGATAGAAATTCCTTTTCTAGAAAGACACCATCGCGAGCAACAAACACTTTGTCATCTTCGCGATTGTAGAAGTAATACCCTCTTGTTTCTTTGGGGTAGCCCACAAAGAAACACTTGTCTGATTTAGGGTGTAGTTTATCGCTTTGTAAACGTTTTACATAGGCTTCACAACCCCAAATCTTGAGATAAGACAAATTTGGAACTTTTCCTTTCCATAATTCATATGGTGTCTTCTCAACTGCTTTGGATGGGCATCTGTTTAGTACTCTGGAAGCTGCTCCTAATGCATATCCCCAAAAGGATATGGGAAGATCAGTAAAGCTCATCATGGACCTAACCATATCAAGTAGAGTCCTATTTCTCCTTTCTGACACTCCATTTAATTGAGGTGTCCCTTGAGGGGTTAATTGTGAAATTATTCCACAATTAATCAGATGTTCATCAAATTCTTGGGTTAAATATTCGCCACCACGATCAGATCGTAGTGCCTTAATTGTCTTCCCAAGCTGGTTTTGTACTTCATTCTGGAATTCTTTGAACTTTTCAAAGGCTTCCGACTTGTGCTTCATTAAGTAAATGTAACCATATCTACTTAAATCATCAGTAAGTAATGAAGTAATTATATCCACCTCTGGCTTTTGAACTCATTGGTCCACACACATCTGTATGTATGAGTCCCAAAAAGTCGCTAGCTCTTTCACCTATACCCGTAAAGGGTGACTTAGTCATTTTCCCAAGCAAGCATGACTCACAGTTTTCAAATGATTCATAATCAAAAGAAGAAAGGAGTCCATCCTTATGTAATTTCTGGACGCGCTTTTGGTTAATATGTCCAAGCCTACAATGCCATAGGTAAGTTGGGTTTGAACCATCTGTTTTCTGCTTTTTATGATCTATGTTGTAGACATGAGTTGTATATTCTAAAACATACAAACCATTAATTAACTTAGCATTAGCATATAACATGTTTTCTTTCGAAATAAAACAACGTTTGTCTCTTATTTCAAATGAAAAACCTTCAGTATCTAAAACTGGAACTGAAATAATGTTTTTAGTAATGCTTGGAACGAAATAACAGTTATTAAGTACTAAAATTAATCCAGAAGGTAGTCTCAAATGATAACTCCCAATAGCAAGTGCAGCAACTTTTGCTCCATTTCTTACTCGAAGTGTCACTTCTCCTGGATCTAGCTTCCTACTTCCTTTCAAGCCCTGCACGTCATTGACGATATGAGCACCACAACCGGTATCGAATACCCAAGTGGAAGATGAAGTAAGATTAATTTCTACAACAAAAACATCAAGTAACACCTTACCTTCTGTTTTCACTGGTGCATAATGGGGACACCCTGGTGTATGGACTTGCCATCCACCACAATAGAAGCACTGGCAATCTCTCCTTATCAGGTACTCCTCAGCATGGTTAAGTAAGATGTTGATCAAATTCGCTGATGATCCCTCATCATTATGAGAAAGTCTCACAATGTCAAAACCAGCATGGAGCGAGAACAAAATAATGTCACGCGCAGAATCATCATCGATCGGTTTCCCGAGGACATCCATTTGGTCGATCATATCAACCAATTCAGTAACATGGTTCCTCACAGACTGACCAGGCAAGAGTTTCTTTGCCATTATCTTACCATGAATCCGGTAAGTCTCATACCTTAAACTGTCAGCCCAGGAATAGTAAATCTGAGGGATCGAGTTAACGATCTCTCTTACATTTGGATCGTTGACACCTCCGCTACCCAATGCCCCCATGCCACCCCTACAGATAGCACGAAGACATTGATATAAGTTGGTCACCTCATACCGTCTGAACCTATTATACCAACAGTTTGGAATAGATTCTAGTATTAGGTTCTTGACCTTTATTGCATCCAAAACTAATTTTGCATGCATTTCAGGGTCCTGACCAGGAGCACACTTGTTCTCAACGGGTACATATAGGTGAGCATCAAGCTTGAAGCTTGTGAGAACATTTCTCAATTCGCCCTCCCATTGCCTGTAGTTTCTGAGATTAAGCCTTAAATTGAGTTTCATTGGTAAATCTGTGTTGTCAAATAAGTTATTCATCTACAAACAAAAACAAAACGAGGCAAAATTCAATAATTATGTTTAATAAATTTAAAGTACCATAAGTTATTTAGAATTTTATTGGTAACTCTAAAGCATTTTATTCAATTTTAAAATGACCCCTATTGAATAAAATGATTCCAAGATCCTTTATTTGTGCAATAATTAACCAGAGTGAGGCCCTGCAATCAACCATTACATTTTCAAGGTGAGTAAACTCTTTACTGATTACAACTCTTGTAATTCTTGGTTGAATAATTAACCATCGCATGTTTAATTATTACTCTTAGCTTCAAGGTTCTAAACGCTTTAGGTAACCTTGTTGAATTTAACCAATTAAAAGTGTAGATATGCGGTCCTACCCCCACTTCCCCAAGATATATTATGATGCTCTGCTGAGGGCCGACCCATCACAAACGATCAAGGTTTTCGTCGGGTTTTTAATTGGAAAAGCTGCATCAATATTACTGGGATCTAGATTTATTATGTTGTGATTGTATAGTGAACTCTAGCGCATCATCAAGCAACATAAATAAACCTAAACATGCATATTCTACTAATGCAATAAAACATGACATAGTATGGCCCCCTTAATCCTAAGAAAACTAATAAAGTAGAATGCTCCCACTTGGATCTTCATGGATCTCATCCATCTTGCTCCATTGGGTCTTCACTTCATTGGTTTTTGGATCAACTGCAACCTGTAAATTTATTCTATTCTATCTACTACTTAAATAAAATAAAATAAATTACAAAAATACTCAACGGTACGCAGACCGTATTTAGATTACAAAATACTTCACGATGCGCAGATCGTATTTTAGAATCTATGGGCCATACTAGTCTATATATAGCAATAAACAATATCATATATTATAAAGTGCCATATAATAAATCACTCATCATGCTTTCCTAAACTACAACATCGAATGTCTATATTAAAGGAAACATGGCTATAAATATCTCATATTTTAATTAATTACTGTAATTAGATAATATTATATATTAATCATGACCAATTATAAAATATCATATATTTTAATTTAGGTATGAGATAGAATCAAATCTTATTTGAAAATATGGAATATAAATCATATTTATTTTCCATGATTATCCTAACTAATTTAGGAATTCTATCCTAATTACTTGCCAATCACATATTTTAAATCAATTATTATCCATAAATAATTATGAGATAATCACATTATATAATCAATTATTATCCTTATAGAATCTTTTGCTCCATAATTATCCAAACTTAACAAAAATAACAACTTTAATTTTGTTAATTATCTTTTCAAATTTTAAACTTATCTTTTAAAATTTAAACTTATCTTTTAAAATTTTGAAATCTGATTTTATCTAAAATAAAATAATTTTTTTTTTTTTATTTTATGAAGAACCACGTCAGCCACCGTGGTGTGGCCAGCCGGAGCCGGCCACGGTGGCTGCTGCCCCTGCAGTAACGCAGGAACAGCAGCAGCAGCAGCACACGCAAGGCTGCGGCACTGCTGCGCTGCTCCTTGCTGCCTGACCCAGCCCCGCCCCTTCCCTCCTGGACCACCAGCAGCAGCACCGCCGTGGCAGCGCCACCCAGCCGCGGTGGCTGCTGCTGTAAATTCCTTTTTTTTTTTTTTTGATTTTAATTAATTAAAACAAAACATATTTTGTAAAATTAAATTAAACTTTATGTGGTCCAATTAATTCCAAAACTAAATCATATTCAATTATGAAATTAGGGTTCTTGATGAAATTAATCCCCAATTTAATTTAACACTTAAATTAAATAATTTGACCATGAAAATTCATAATTTTAACATGTAATCAAATAGATTAAATTCCTTAAACATATTACCATCGAAATAAATCAAAATTTAAACACAAAATTTCACAAATTAGGGTTAAAATTCGAAATTTTCGAAAATTAGGGTTTAGGGGTTCGAATTTTTTCGAATATTTTGGGGCAAAATTCGGATCAATTGATGGCTAATATGGAGCAAATTAAACACCTTTAATGATTCTATATTGTTAAATCATATTTAAAATAACAATTGACTCATAATTAAATTATTCTCCCTCCTAATTGAATTAAAATTGTGGATTATCAAAGAATTATTACTCAATATATGTAGATGCAAGAGGCTAACTGATACCACTGTAGGAGATTATAGGTACTAAATGCGGAATTAACATGAATCATATTCATATAGCACCAAACCAAGGATCTCATGCATAACACATAAAGAAGTAAGAATTATACCTTTGAAGCGTGATTCCACGATGATCGAGCAAGAACAATGGGGAGATAAAGAACCTCAAACGTGATTCCTCTACTTGGTCCACGGGCACATATTAAGACCTCCACTAATGCTAGTTAGTCGCGAAAGAACACTTCTATCGACCTTCTACGGAGATGGACGAACGATCAACCATGCAAGAACCACCGCGCAACACCACGTGGCCACTAGGGGTGGCCGGCCGTGGGTGAGAGGGGAGGAGAGAGGTGGCGTGTAAGAGAGGGAGGAAGAGGGTCTTTTGGATGGTGGTTGCTTGTTTCACAATTCACTGTATTGTCAATTGTGACTTGTGTCATCAACCCTAGGCAAGGCTATTATTTATAGATCATATCTCTAAATAATAGCCCAAGTCCAAATCAAAGCCCACTTCATAATCCCACTCAAACTATACTTAGCCCACTCATGCTTATGACTAATTGATTGCTCATGAGGCCCATTAATGGGCCTCTAACTTGCTTAACCCAATACCCTTGTGTGTGACCAATATAGGATCCATTCTAAAGGGCTTTGGACTATTTGACTAGCCCAAAGATCATCTCTCATAGTCTAGCAACAGAGGATGACGCCCCAATAGAATAAACTTATTATCTCCATAATAGTGATCCTTGATATATCTAGTAACTGCACTTATCGAAGACATAATTCCTTCAGAAGCTATGTTTGAATGTGTTTGACTTTCAGTTGACTCAATTGGCTTTGTTGAATGCATTTGACTTTTATTTGATTCAAAAAGCTTTGTTTGAATGTGTTTGACTTTCATTTTACTCAATTAGCTTCGTTGAATGTGTTTGATTTTCATTTGACTCAATTAGCATTGTGGAATGCAATTGACTTTAATTTGATTCAAAAAGCTTTGTTTGAATGTATTTGCTTTTCATTTGATTCTAAAAGCTTTGATGAAAGTGTTTGACTTTCATTTGACTCAATTAGCTTTGTTAAATTCATTTGATTTTCATTTAAATAAAAAAGCTTTGTTTGAATGTGTTTGACTTTCATTTGATTCTAAAAGCTTTGTTGAAAGTGTTTGACTTTCATTTGACTCAATTAGCTTTGTTGAATGCATTTAACTTTCATTTGAATCAAGAAGCTTTGTTTGAATGTGTTTGACTTTCATTTGACTCAATTGGCTTTGTTGAATGCATTTGACTTTCATATGACTCAATTAGTTTTGCTGAATGCATTTGACTTTCATTTGAATCAAAAAGCTTTTTTTGAATGTGTTTGACTTTCATTTGACTCAATTAGCTTTGCTGAAAGTGTTTGACTTTCATTTGACTCAATTAGCTTTGTTGAATGCATTTGACTTTCATTTGATTCAAAAAGCTTTGTTTGAATGTGTTTGACTTTCTTTTGACTCTATTAGCTGTGTTGAATGCATTTGACATTCATATAATTTAAAAAGCTTTGTTTGAATGTGTTTTACTTTCATTAAATTCTAAAAGCTTTGTTGAAAGTGTTTGACTTTCATTTGACTCAATTAGCTTTGTTGAAAGTGTTTGACTTTCATTTGACTCAATTAGCATTGTTGAATGCATTTGACTTTCATTTGATTCAAAAAGCTTTGTTTGAATGTGTTTGACTTTCATTTGACTCAATTAGCTTTGTTGAATGCATTTGACATTCATTTGATTCAAAAAGCTTTGTTTGAATGTGTTTTACTTTTATTTGATTCTAAAAGCTTAGTTGAAAGTGTTTGACTTTCATTTGACTCAATTAGCTTTGTTGAATGCATTTGACTTTCATTTGAATCAAGAAGCTATGTTTGAATGTGTTTGACTTTCTTTTGACTCAATTAGCTTTGTTGAATGCATTTGACTTTCATTTGATTCAAAAAGCTTTGTTTGAATGTGTTTGACTTTCTTTTGACTCAATTAGCTTTGTTGACTATGTTTGACTTTCATTTGACTTAATTAGCATTGTGGAATGCAATTGACATTCATTTGATTCAGAAAGCTTTGATTGAATGTATTTGACTTTCATTTGATTCTAAACGCTTTGTTGAATGTGTTTGACTTTCATTTGACTCAATTAGCTTTGTTGAATTCATTTGATTTTCTTTTGATTCAAAAAGCTTTGTTAGAATGTGTTTGACTTTCATTTGATTCTAAAAGCTTTGTTGAAAGTGTTTGACTTTCATTTGACTCAATTAGCTTTGTTGAATGCATTTGACTTTCATTTGACTCAATTAGCTTTGTTTGAATGTGTTTGACTTTCATTTGACTCAATTAGCTTTGTTGAAAGTGTTTGACTTTCATTTGACTTAATTGGCTTTGTTGAATGCATTTTACTTTCATTTGATTCAAAAAGCTTTGTTTGAATGTGTTTGACTTTATTTTGACTCAATTAGCTTTGTTGAATGTGTTTGACTTTCTTTTGACTCAATTAGCATTGTGGAATGCAATTGACTTTCATTTGATTCTAAACTCTTTGTTGAAAGTGTTTGACTTTTATTTGACTCAATTAGCTTTGTTGAATGCATTTGACTTTCATTTGATTCAAAAAGCTTTGTTTGAATGTGTTTGACTTTCATTTGACTCAATTAGCTTTGTTGAATGCATTTGACTTTCATTTGAATCAAGAAGCTTTATATGAATGTGTTTGACTTTCATTTGACTCAATTAGCTTTGTTGAATGCCTTTGACGTTCATTTGATTCAAAAAGCTTTGTTTGAATGTGTTTGACTTTTATTTGACTCAATTAGATTCGTTAAATGTGTTTGACTTTCATTTGACTCAATTAGCATTGTGGAATGCAATTGACATCGATTTGATTCAAAAACTTTTGTTTGAATGTATTTGACTTTCATTTGATTCTAAAAGCTTTGATGAAAGTGTTTGACTTTTATTTGACTCAATTAGCTTTGTTGAATTCATTTGATTTTCATTTGATTCAAAAAGCTTTGTTTGAATGTGTTTGACTTTCATTTGATTCTAAAAGCTTTGTTGAAAGTGTTTGACTTTCATTTGACTCAATTAGCTTCATTGAATGTGTTTGACTTTCATTTGATTCTAAAAGCTTTGATGAAAGTGTTTGACTTTCATTTGACTCAATAAGCTTTGTTGAATTCATTTGATTTTCATTTGATTCAAAAAGCTTTGTTTGAATGTGTTTGACTTTCATTTGATTCTAAAAGCTTTGTTGAAAGTGTTTGACTTTCATTTGACTCAATTAGCTTTGTTGAATGCATTTAACTTTCATTTGAATCAAGAAGCTTTGTTTGAATGTGTTTGACTTTCATTTGACTCAATTGGCTTTGTTGAATGCATTTGACTTTCATATGACTCAATTAGTTTTGCTGAATGCATTTGACTTTCATTTGAATCAAAAAGCTTTTTTTGAATGTGTTTGACTTTCATTTGACTCAATTAGCTTTGCTGAAAGTGTTTGACTTTCATTTGACTCAATTAGCTTTGTTGAATGCATTTGACTTTCATTTGATTCAAAAAGCTTTGTTTAAATGTGTTTGACTTTCTTTTGACTCTATTAGCTTTGTTGAATGCATTTGACATTCATTTAATTCAAAAAGCTTTGTTTGAATGTGTTTTACTTTCATTAGATTCTAAAAGCTTTGTTGAAAGTGTTTGACTTTCATTTGACTCAATTAGCTTTGTTGAAAGTGTTTGACTTTCATTTGACTCAATTAGCATTGTTGAATGCATTTGACTTTCATTTGAATAAAGAAGCTTTATTTGAATGTGTTTGACTTTCATTTGACTCAATTGGCTTTGTTGAATGCATTTGACTTTGATTTGATTGAAAAAGCTTTGTTTGAATGTGTTTGACTTTCATTTGAATCAATTAGCTTTGTTGAATGCATTTGACATTCATTTGATTCAAAAAGCTTTGTTTGAATGTGTTTTACTTTTATTTGATTCTAAAAGCTTAGTTGAAAGTGTTTGACTTTCATTGGACTCAATTAGCTTTGTTGAATGCATTTGACTTTCATTTGAATCAAGAAGCTATGTTTGAATGTGTTTGACTTTCTTTTGACTCAATTAGCTTTGTTGAATGCATTTGACTTTCATTTGATTCAAAAAGCTTTGTTTGAATGTGTTTGACTTTCTTTTGACTCAATTAGCTTTGTTGAATATGTTTGACTTTCATTTGACTTAATTAGCATTGTAGAATGCAATTGACATTCATTTGATTCAGAAAGCTTTGATTGAATGTATTTGACTTTCATTTGATTCTAAACGCTTTGTTGAATGTGTTTGACTTTCATTTGACTCAATTAGCTTTGTTGAATTCATTTGATTTTCTTTTGATTCAAAAAGCTTTGTTAGAATGTGTTTGACTTTCATTTGATTCTAAAAGCTTTGTTGAAAGTGTTTGACTTTCATTTGACTCAATTAGCTTTGTTGAATGCATTTGACTTTCATTTGACTCAATTAGCTTTGTTTGAATGTGTTTGACTTTCATTTGACTCAATTAGCTTTGTTGAAAGTGTTTGACTTTCATTTGACTTAATTGGCTTTGTTGAATGCATTTTACTTTCATTTGATTCAAAAAGCTTTGTTTGAATGTGTTTGACTTTATTTTGACTCAATTAGCTTTGTTGAATGTGTTTGACTTTCTTTTGACTCAATTAGCATTGTGGAATGTAATTGACTTTCATTTGATTCTAAACTCTTTGTTGAAAGTGTTTGATTTTTATTTGACTCAATTAGCTTTGTTGAATGCATTTGACTTTCATTTGATTCAAAAAGCTTTGTTTGAATGTGTTTGACTTTCATTTGACTCAATTAGCTTTGTTGAATGCATTTGACTTTCATTTGAATCAAGAAGCTTTATATGAATGTGTTTGACTTTCATTTGACTCAATTGGCTTTGTTGAATGCCTTTGACGTTCATTTGATTCAAAAAGCTTTGTTTGAATGTGTTTGACTTTCATTTGACTCAATTAGATTCGTTGAATGTGTTTGACTTTCATTTGACTCAATTAGCATTGTGGAATGCAAATTGACTTCGATTTGATTCAAAAACCTTTTTTGAATGTATTTGACTTTCATTTGATTCTAAAAGCTTTGATGAAAGTGTTTGACTTTTATTTGACTCAATTAGCTTTGTTGAATTCATTTGATTTTCATTTGATTCAAAAAGCTTTGTTTGAATGTGTTTGACTTTCATTTGATTCTAAAAGCTTTGTTGAAAGTGTTTGACTTTCATTTGACTCAATTAGCTTCGTTGAATGTGTTTGACTTTCATTTGATTCTAAAAGCTTTGATGAAAGTGTTTGACTTTCATTTGACTCAATTAGCTTTGTTGAATTCATTTGATTTTCATTTGATTCAAAAAGCTTTGTTTGAATGTGTTTGACTTTCATTTGATTCTAAAAGCTTTGTTGAAAGTGTTTGACTTTCATTTGACTCAATTAGCTTTTTTGAATGCATTTGACTTTTATTTGATTCAAAAAGCATTGTCGGAATGTGTTTGACTTTCATTTGATTCAATTAGCTTTGTTGAAAGTGTATGACTTTCATATGACTCAATTAGCTTTGTTGAATGCATTTGACTTTTATTTGAATCAAGAAGCTTTATTTGAATGTGTTTAACTTTCATTTGACTCAATTGGCTTTGTTGAATGCATTTGACTTTCATTTAATTCAAAAAGCTTTGTTTGAATGTGTTTTTGACTTTCTTTTAACTCAATTAGCTTTGTTGAATGTGTTTGACTTTCATTTGACTCAATTAGCATTGTGGAATGCAATTGACTTTCATTTGATTCAAAAAGCTTTGACTGAATGTATTTGACTTTCATTTGATTCTAAACGCTTTGTTGAAAGTGTTTGACTTTCATTTGACTCAATTGGATTTGTTGAATGCATTTCACTTTTATTTGATTCAAAAAGCTATGTTTGAATGTGTTTGACTTTCATTTGACTCAATTAGCTTTGTTGAAAGTGTATGACTTTCATATGACTCAATTAGCTTTGTTGAATGCATTTGACTTTTATTTGAATCAAGAAGCTTTATTTGAATGTGTTTAACTTTCATTTGACTCAATTGGCTTTGTTGAATGCATTTGACTTTCATTTAATATAAAAAGCTTTGTTTGAATGTGTTTTTGACTTTTTTTTAACTCAATTAACTTTGTTGAATGTGTTTCACTTTTATTTGACTCAATTAGCTTTGTTGAATGCATTTGACATTCATTTAATTCAAAAATCTTTGTTTGAATGTGTTTTACTTTCATTAGATTCTAAAAGCTTTGTTGAAAGTGTTTGACTTTCATTTGACTCAATTAGCTTTGTTGAAAGTGTTTGACTTTCATTTGACTCAATTAGCATTGTTGAATGCATTTGACTTTTATTTGAATAAAGAAGCTTTATTTGAATGTGTTTGACTTTCATTTGACTCAATTGGCTTTGTTGAATGCATTTGACTTTCATTTGATTCAAAAAGCTTTGTTTGAATGTGTTTGACTTTCATTTGACTCAATTAGCTTTGTTGAATGCATTTGACATTCATTTGATTCAAAAAGCTTTGTTTGAATGTGTTTTACTTTTATTTGATTCTAAAAGCTTAGTTGAAAGTGTTTGACTTTCATTTGACTCAATTAGCTTTGTTGAATGCATTTGACTTTCATTTGAATCAAGAAGCTATGTTTGAATGTGTTTGACTTTCATTTGACTCAATTGGCTTTGTTGAATGCATTTGACTTTCATTTGATTCAAAAAACTTTGTTTGAATGTGTTTGACTTTCATTTGACTCAATTAGCTTCGTTGAATGTGTTTGACTTTCATTTGACTCAATTAGCATTGTGGAATGCAATTGACTTTAATTTGATTCAAAAAGCTTTGTTTGAATGTATTTGACTTTCATTTGATTCTAAAAGCATTGATGAAAGTGTTTGACTTTCATTTGACTCAATTAGCTTTGTTCAATTCATTTCAAAAAGCTTTGTTTGAATGTGTTTGACTTTCATTTGATTCTAAAAGCTTTGTTGAAAGTGTTTGACTTTCATTTGACTCAATTAGCTTTGTTGAATGCATTTGACTTTTATTTGAATCAAAAAGCTTTGTTTGAATGTGTTTGACTTTCATTTGACTCAATTAGCTATGTTGAAAGTGTTTGACTTTCATTTGACTCAATTAGCTTTGTTGAATGCATTTGACTTTCATTTGATTCAAAAAGCTTTGTTTGAATGTGTTTGACCTTCTTTTGACTCTATTAGCTTTGTTGAATGTGTTTGACTTTCATTTTACTTAATTAGCATTGTGGAATGCAATTGACTTTCATTTGATTCAAAAAGCTTTGATTGAATGTATTTGACTTTCATTTAATTCTAAACACTTTGTTGAAAGTGTTTGACTTTCATTTGACTCAATTGGATTTGTTGAATGCATTTCACTTTTATTTGATTCAAAAAGCTATGTTTGAATGTGTTTGACTTTCATTTGACTCAATTAGCTTTGTTGAAAGTGTATGACTTTCATATGACTCAATTAGCTTTGTTGAATGCATTTGACTTTTATTTGAATCAAGAAGCTTTATTTGAATGTGTTTAACTTTCATTTGACTCAATTGGCTTTGTTGAATGCATTTGACTTTCATTTAATATAAAAAGCTTTGTTTGAATGTGTTTTTGACTTTTTTTTAACTCAATTAACTTTGTTGAATGTGTTTCACTTTTATTTGACTCAATTAGCTTTGTTGAATGCATTTGACATTCATTTAATTCAAAAATCTTTGTTTGAATGTGTTTTACTTTCATTAGATTCTAAAAGCTTTGTTGAAAGTGTTTGACTTTCATTTGACTCAATTAGCTTTGTTGAAAGTGTTTGACTTTCATTTGACTCAATTAGCATTGTTGAATGCATTTGACTTTTATTTGAATAAAGAAGCTTTATTTGAATGTGTTTGACTTTCATTTGACTCAATTGGCTTTGTTGAATGCATTTGACTTTCATTTGATTCAAAAAGCTTTGTTTGAATGTGTTTGACTTTCATTTGACTCAATTAGCTTTGTTGAATGCATTTGACATTCATTTGATTCAAAAAGCTTTGTTTGAATGTGTTTTACTTTTATTTGATTCTAAAAGCTTAGTTGAAAGTGTTTGACTTTCATTTGACTCAATTAGCTTTGTTGAATGCATTTGACTTTCATTTGAATCAAGAAGCTATGTTTGAATGTGTTTGACTTTCATTTGACTCAATTGGCTTTGTTGAATGCATTTGACTTTCATTTGATTCAAAAAACTTTGTTTGAATGTGTTTGACTTTCATTTGACTCAATTAGCTTCGTTGAATGTGTTTGACTTTCATTTGACTCAATTAGCATTGTGGAATGCAATTGACTTTAATTTGATTCAAAAAGCTTTGTTTGAATGTATTTGACTTTCATTTGATTCTAAAAGCATTGATGAAAGTGTTTGACTTTCATTTGACTCAATTAGCTTTGTTCAATTCATTTCAAAAAGCTTTGTTTGAATGTGTTTGACTTTCATTTGATTCTAAAAGCTTTGTTGAAAGTGTTTGACTTTCATTTGACTCAATTAGCTTTGTTGAATGCATTTGACTTTTATTTGAATCAAAAAGCTTTGTTTGAATGTGTTTGACTTTCATTTGACTCAATTAGCTATGTTGAAAGTGTTTGACTTTCATTTGACTCAATTAGCTTTGTTGAATGCATTTGACTTTCATTTGATTCAAAAAGCTTTGTTTGAATGTGTTTGACCTTCTTTTGACTCTATTAGCTTTGTTGAATGTGTTTGACTTTCATTTTACTTAATTAGCATTGTGGAATGCAATTGACTTTCATTTGATTCAAAAAGCTTTGATTGAATGTATTTGACTTTCATTTAATTCTAAACACTTTGTTGAAAGTGTTTGACTTTCATTTGACTCAATTAGCTTTGTTGAATGCATTTGACTTTCATTTGATTCAAAAAACTTTGTTTGAATGTGTTTTACTTTCATTTGACTCAATTAGCTTTGTTGAAAGTGTTTGACTTTCATTTGACTCAATTAGCTTTGTTAAATGTATTTGACTTTCATTTGATTCAAAAAGCTTTGTTTGAATGTGTTTGACTTTCTTTTGACTCAATTAGCTTTGTTGAATGTGTTTGACTTTCATTTGACTTAATTAGCATTGTGGAATGCAATTGACTTTCATTTGATTCAAAAAGCTTTGATTGAATTTATTTGACTTTCATTTGATTCTAAACTCTTTGTTGAAAGTGTTTGACTTTTATTTGACTCAATTAGCTTTGTTGAATGCATTTGACTTTCATTTGATTCAAAAAGCTTTGTTTGAATGTGTTTGACTTTCATTTGACTCAATTAGCTTTGTTGAATGCATTTGACTTTCATTTGAATCAAGAAGCTTATATATGAATGTGTTTGACTTTCATTTGACTTAATTGGCTTTGTTGAATGCCTTTGACGTTCATTTGATTCAAAAAGCTTTGTTTGAATGTGTTTGACTTTCATTTGACTCAATTAGATTCGTTGAATGTACTTGACTTTCATTTGACTCAATTAGCATTGTGGAATGCAAATTGACTTCGATTTGATTCAAAAACCTTTTTTGAATGTATTTGACTTTCATTTGATTCTAAAAGCTTTGATGAAAGTGTTTGACTTTTATTTGACTCAATTAGCTTTGTTGAATTCATTTGATTTTCATTTGATTCAAAAAGCTTTGTTTGAATGTGTTTGACTTTCATTTGATTCTAAAAGCTTTGTTGAAAGTGTTTGACTTTCATTTGACTCAATTAGCTTTGTTGAATGTGTTTGACTTTCATTTGATTCTAAAAGCTTTGATGAAAGTGTTTGACTTTCATTTGACTCAATTAGCTTTGTTGAATTCATTTGATTTTCATTTGATTCAAAAAGCTTTGTTTGAATGTGTTTGACTTTCATTTGATTCTAAAAGCTTTGTTGAAAGTGTTTGACTTTCATTTGACTCAATTAGCTTTTTTGAATGCATTTGACTTTTATTTGATTCAAAAAGCTTTGTTGGAATGTGTTTGACTTTCATTTGATTCAATTAGCTTTGTTGAAAGTGTATGACTTTCATATGACTCAATTAGCTTTGTTGAATGCATTTGACTTTTATTTGAATCAAGAAGCTTTATTTGAATGTGTTTAACTTTCATTTGACTCAATTGGCTTTGTTGAATGCATTTGACTTTCATTTAATTCAAAAAGCTTTGTTTGAATGTGTTTTTGACTTTCTTTTAACTCAATTAGCTTTGTTGAATGTGTTTGACTTTCATTTGACTCAATTAGCATTGTGGAATGCAATTGACTTTCATTTGATTCAAAAAGCTTTGACTGAATGTATTTGACTTTCATTTGATTCTAAACGCTTTGTTGAAAGTGTTTGACTTTCATTTGACTCAATTGGATTTGTTGAATGCATTTCACTTTTATTTGATTCAAAAAGCTTTGTTTGAATGTGTTTGACTTTCATTTGACTCAATTAGCTTTGTTGAAAGTGTATGACTTTCATATGACTCAATTAGCTTTGTTGAATGCATTTGACTTTTATTTGAATCAAGAAGCTTTATTTGAATGTGTTTAACTTTCATTTGACTCAATTGGCTTTGTTGAATGCATTTGACTTTCATTTAATATAAAAATCTTTGTTTGAATGTGTTTTTGACTTTCTTTTAACTCAATTAACTTTGTTGAATGTGTTTCACTTTTATTTGACTCAATTAGCTTTGTTGAATGCATTTGACATTCATTTAATTCAAAAAGCTTTGTTTGAATGTGTTTTACTTTCATTAGATTCTAAAAGCTTTGTTGAAAGTGTTTGACTTTCATTTGACTCAATTAGCTTTGTTGAAAGTGTTTGACTTTCATTTGACTCAATTAGCATTGTTGAATGCATTTGACTTTTATTTGAATAAAGAAGCTTTATTTGAATGTGTTTGACTTTCATTTGACTCAATTGGCTTTGTTGAATGCATTTGACTTTCATTTGATTCAAAAAGCTTTGTTTGAATGTGTTTGACTTTCATTTGACTCAATTAGCTTTGTTGAATGCATTTGACATTCATTTGATTCAAAAAGCTTTGTTTGAATGTGTTTTACTTTTATTTGATTCTAAAAGCTTAGTTGAAAGTGTTTGACTTTCATTTGACTCAATTAGCTTTGTTGAATGCATTTGACTTTCATTTGAATCAAGAAGCTATGTTTGAATGTGTTTGACTTTCATTTGACTCAATTGGCTTTGTTGAATGCATTTGACTTTCATTTGATTCAAAAAACTTTGTTTGAATGTGTTTGACTTTCATTTGACTCAATTAGCTTCGTTGAATGTGTTTGACTTTCATTTGACTCAATTAGCATTGTGGAATGCAATTGACTTTAATTTGATTCAAAAAGCTTTGTTTGAATGTATTTGACTTTCATTTGATTCTAAAAGCATTGATGAAAGTGTTTGACTTTCATTTGACTCAATTAGCTTTGTTCAATTCATTTCAAAAAGCTTTGTTTGAATGTGTTTGACTTTCATTTGATTCTAAAAGCTTTGTTGAAAGTGTTTGACTTTCATTTGACTCAATTAGCTTTGTTGAATGCATTTGACTTTTATTTGAATCAAAAAGCTTTGTTTGAATGTGTTTGACTTTCATTTGACTCAATTAGCTATGTTGAAAGTGTTTGACTTTCATTTGACTCAATTAGCTTTGTTGAATGCATTTGACTTTCATTTGATTCAAAAAGCTTTGTTTGAATGTGTTTGACCTTCTTTTGACTCTATTAGCTTTGTTGAATGTGTTTGACTTTCATTTTACTTAATTAGCATTGTGGAATGCAATTGACTTTCATTTGATTCAAAAAGCTTTGATTGAATGTATTTGACTTTCATTTAATTCTAAACACTTTGTTGAAAGTGTTTGACTTTCATTTGACTCAATTGGATTTGTTGAATGCATTTCACTTTTATTTGATTCAAAAAGCTATGTTTGAATGTGTTTGACTCTCATTTGACTCAATTAGCTTTGTTGAAAGTGTATGACTTTCATATGACTCAATTAGCTTTGTTGAATGCATTTGACTTTTATTTGAATCAAGAAGCTTTATTTGAATGTGTTTAACTTTCATTTGACTCAATTGGCTTTGTTGAATGCATTTGACTTTCATTTAATATAAAAAGCTTTGTTTGAATGTGTTTTTGACTTTTTTTTAACTCAATTAACTTTGTTGAATGTGTTTCACTTTTATTTGACTCAATTAGCTTTGTTGAATGCATTTGACATTCATTTAATTCAAAAATCTTTGTTTGAATGTGTTTTACTTTCATTAGATTCTAAAAGCTTTGTTGAAAGTGTTTGACTTTCATTTGACTCAATTAGCTTTGTTGAAAGTGTTTGACTTTCATTTGACTCAATTAGCATTGTTGAATGCATTTGACTTTTATTTGAATAAAGAAGCTTTATTTGAATGTGTTTGACTTTCATTTGACTCAATTGGCTTTGTTGAATGCATTTGACTTTCATTTGATTCAAAAAGCTTTGTTTGAATGTGTTTGACTTTCATTTGACTCAATTAGCTTTGTTGAATGCATTTGACATTCATTTGATTCAAAAAGCTTTGTTTGAATGTGTTTTACTTTTATTTGATTCTAAAAGCTTAGTTGAAAGTGTTTGACTTTCATTTGACTCAATTAGCTTTGTTGAATGCATTTGACTTTCATTTGAATCAAGAAGCTATGTTTGAATGTGTTTGACTTTCATTTGACTCAATTGGCTTTGTTGAATGCATTTGACTTTCATTTGATTCAAAAAACTTTGTTTGAATGTGTTTGACTTTCATTTGACTCAATTAGCTTCGTTGAATGTGTTTGACTTTCATTTGACTCAATTAGCATTGTGGAATGCAATTGACTTTAATTTGATTCAAAAAGCTTTGTTTGAATGTATTTGACTTTCATTTGATTCTAAAAGCATTGATGAAAGTGTTTGACTTTCATTTGACTCAATTAGCTTTGTTCAATTCATTTCAAAAAGCTTTGTTTGAATGTGTTTGACTTTCATTTGATTCTAAAAGCTTTGTTGAAAGTGTTTGACTTTCATTTGACTCAATTAGCTTTGTTGAATGCATTTGACTTTTATTTGAATCAAAAAGCTTTGTTTGAATGTGTTTGACTTTCATTTGACTCAATTAGCTATGTTGAAAGTGTTTGACTTTCATTTGACTCAATTAGCTTTGTTGAATGCATTTGACTTTCATTTGATTCAAAAAGCTTTGTTTGAATGTGTTTGACCTTCTTTTGACTCTATTAGCTTTGTTGAATGTGTTTGACTTTCATTTTACTTAATTAGCATTGTGGAATGCAATTGACTTTCATTTGATTCAAAAAGCTTTGATTGAATGTATTTGACTTTCATTTAATTCTAAACACTTTGTTGAAAGTGTTTGACTTTCATTTGACTCAATTAGCTTTGTTGAATGCATTTGACTTTCATTTGATTCAAAAAACTTTGTTTGAATGTGTTTTACTTTCATTTGACTCAATTAGCTTTGTTGAAAGTGTTTGACTTTCATTTGACTCAATTAGCTTTGTTAAATGTATTTGACTTTCATTTGATTCAAAAAGCTTTGTTTGAATGTGTTTGACTTTCTTTTGACTAAATTAGCTTTGTTGAATGTGTTTGACTTTCATTTGACTTAATTAGCATTGTGGAATGCAATTGACTTTCATTTGATTCAAAAAGCTTTGATTGAATTTATTTGACTTTCATTTGATTCTAAACTCTTTGTTGAAAGTGTTTGACTTTTATTTGACTCAATTAGCTTTGTTGAATGCATTTGACTTTCATTTGATTCAAAAAGCTTTGTTTGAATGTGTTTGACTTTCATTTGACTCAATTAGCTTTGTTGAATGCATTTGACTTTCATTTGAATCAAGAAGCTTATATATGAATGTGTTTGACTTTCATTTGACTCAATTGGCTTTGTTGAATGCCTTTGACGTTCATTTGATTCAAAAAGCTTTGTTTGAATGTGTTTGACTTTCATTTGACTCAATTAGATTCGTTGAATGTACTTGACTTTCATTTGACTCAATTAGCATTGTGGAATGCAAATTGACTTCGATTTGATTCAAAAACCTTTTTTGAATGTATTTGACTTTCATTTGATTCTAAAAGCTTTGATGAAAGTGTTTGACTTTTATTTGACTCAATTAGCTTTGTTGAATTCATTTGATTTTCATTTGATTCAAAAAGCTTTGTTTGAATGTGTTTGACTTTCATTTGATTCTAAAAGCTTTGTTGAAAGTGTTTGACTTTCATTTGACTCAATTAGCTTCGTTGAATGTGTTTGACTTTCATTTGATTCTAAAAGCTTTGATGAAAGTGTTTGACTTTCATTTGACTCAATTAGCTTTGTTGAATTCATTTGATTCAAAAAGCTTTGTTTGAATGTGTTTGACTTTCATTTGATTCTAAAAGCTTTGTTGAAAGTGTTTGACTTTCATTTGACTCAATTAGCTTTTTTGAATGCATTTGACTTTTATTTGATTCAAAAAGCTTTGTTGGAATGTGTTTGACTTTCATTTGATTCAATTAGCTTTGTTGAAAGTGTATGACTTTCATATGACTCAATTAGCTTTGTTGAATGCATTTGACTTTTATTTGAATCAAGAAGCTTTATTTGAATGTGTTTAACTTTCATTTGACTCAATTGGCTTTGTTGAATGCATTTGACTTTTATTTAATTCAAAAAGCTTTGTTTGAATGTGTTTTTGACTTTCTTTTAACTCAATTAGCTTTGTTGAATGTGTTTGACTTTCATTTGACTCAATTAGCATTGTGGAATGCAATTGACTTTCATTTGATTCAAAAAGCTTTGACTGAATGTATTTGACTTTCATTTGATTCTAAACGCTTTGTTGAAAGTGTTTGACTTTCATTTGACTCAATTGGATTTGTTGAATGCATTTCACTTTTATTTGATTCAAAAAGCTTTGTTTGAATGTGTTTGACTTTCATTTGACTCAATTAGCTTTGTTGAAAGTGTATGACTTTCATATGACTCAATTAGCTTTGTTGAATGCATTTGACTTTTATTTGAATCAAGAAGCTTTATTTGAATGTGTTTAACTTTCATTTGACTCAATTGGCTTTGTTGAATGCATTTGACTTTCATTTAATATAAAAATCTTTGTTTGAATGTGTTTTTGACTTTCTTTTAACTCAATTAACTTTGTTGAATGTGTTTCACTTTTATTTGACTCAATTAGCTTTGTTGAATGCATTTGACATTCATTTAATTCAAAAAGCTTTGTTTGAATGTGTTTTACTTTCATTAGATTCTAAAAGCTTTGTTGAAAGTGTTTGACTTTCATTTGACTCAATTAGCTTTGTTGAAAGTGTTTGACTTTCATTTGACTCAATTAGCATTGTTGAATGCATTTGACTTTCATTTGAATAAAGAAGCTTTATTTGAATGTGTTTGACTTTCATTTGACTCAATTGGCTTTGTTGAATGCATTTGACTTTCATTTGATTCAAAAAGCTTTGTTTGAATGTGTTTGACTTTCATTTGACTCAATTAGCTTTGTTGAATGCATTTGACATTCATTTGATTCAAAAAGCTTTGTTTGAATGTGTTTTACTTTTATTTGATTCTAAAAGCTTAGTTGAAAGTGTTTGACTTTCATTTGACTCAATTAGCTTTGTTGAATGCATTTGACTTTCATTTGAATCAAGAAGCTATGTTTGAATGTGTTTGACTTTCATTTGACTCAATTGGCTTTGTTGAATGCATTTGACTTTCATTTGATTCAAAAAACTTTGTTTGAATGTGTTTGACTTTCATTTGACTCAATTAGCTTCGTTGAATGTGTTTGACTTTCATTTGACTCAATTAGCATTGTGGAATGCAATTGACTTTAATTTGATTCAAAAAGCTTTGTTTGAATGTATTTGACTTTCATTTGATTCTAAAAGCATTGATGAAAGTGTTTGACTTTCATTTGACTCAATTAGCTTTGTTGAATGCATTTGACTTTCATTTGATTCAAAAAGCTTTGTTTGAATGTGTTTGACCTTCTTTTGACTCTATTAGCTTTGTTGAATGTGTTTGACTTTCATTTTACTTAATTAGCATTGTGGAATGCAATTGACTTTCATTTGATTCAAAAAGCTTTGATTGAATGTATTTGACTTTCATTTAATTCTAAACACTTTGTTGAAAGTGTTTGACTTTCATTTGACTCAATTAGCTTTGTTGAATGCATTTGACTTTCATTTGATTCAAAAAACTTTGTTAGAATGTGTTTGACTTTCATTTGACTCAATTAGCTTTGTTGAAAGTGTTTGACTTTCATTTGACTCAATTAGCTTTGTTAAATGTATTTGACTTTCATTTGATTCAAAAAGCTTTGTTTGAATGTGTTTGACTTTCTTTTGACTCAATTAGCTTTGTTGAATGTGTTTGACTTTCATTTGACTTAATTAGCATTGTGGAATGCAATTGACTTTCATTTTATTCAAAAAGCTTTGATTGAATTTATTTGACTTTCATTTGATTCTAAACGCTTTGATGAAAGTGTTTGACTTTCATTTGACTCAATTGGATTTGTTGAATGCATTTGACTTTCATTTGATTCAAAAAGCTTTGTTTTAATGTGTTTGACTTTCATTTGACTCAATTAGCTTTGTTGAAAGTGTTTGACTTTCATTTGACTCAATTAGCTTTGTTGAATGCATTTGACTTTTATTTGAATCAAGAAGCTTTATTTGAATGTGTTTGACTTTCATTTGACTCAATTGGCTTTGTTGAATGCATTTGACTTTCATTTATTTCAAAAAGCTTTGTTTGAATGTGTTTGACTTTCTTTTAACTCAATTAGCTTTGTTGAATGTGTTTGACTTTCATTTGACTCAATTAGCTTTGTTGAATGCATTTGACATTCATTTGATTCAAAAAGCTTTGTTTGAATGTGTTTTACTTTCATTTGATTCTAAAAGCTTTGTTGAAAGTGTTTGACTTTCATTTGACTCAATTAGCTTTGTTGAAAG
Source organism: Chenopodium album (assembly GCF_948465745.1). NCBI lineage: Eukaryota > Viridiplantae > Streptophyta > Magnoliopsida > Caryophyllales > Amaranthaceae > Chenopodium > Chenopodium album. Next base: position 24,175,760 of record NC_137852.1, on the reverse strand, counting down.
TGTTTGACTTTCATTTGACTCAATTAGCATTGTTGAATGCATTTGACTTTCATTTGAATAACGAAGCTTTATTTGAATGTGTTTGACTTTCATTTGACTCAATTGGCTTTGTTGAATGCATTTGACTTTCATTTGATTCAAAAAGCTTTGTTTGAATGTGTTTGACTTTCTTTTAACTCAATTAGCTTTGTTGAATGTGTTTGACTTTCATTTGACTCAATTAGCTTTGTTGAATGCATTTGACATTCATTTGATTCAAAAAGCTTTGTTTGAATGTGTTTTTCTTTTATTTGATTCTAAAAGCTTTGTTGAAAGTGTTTGACTTTCATTTGACTCAATTAGCTTTGTTGAATGCATTTGACTTTTATTTGAATCAAGAAGCTATGTTTGAATGTGTTTGACTTTCAGTTGAATCAATTGGCTTTGTTGAATGCATTTGACTTTCATTTGATTCAAAAAGCTTTGTTTGAATGTGTTTGACTTTCATTTTACTCAATTAGCTTCGTTAAATGTGTTTGACTTTCATTTGACTCAATTAGCATTGTGGAATGCAATTGACTTTAATTTGATTCAAAAAGCTTTGTTTGAATGTATTTGCTTTTCATTTGATTCTAAAAGCTTTGATGAAAGTGTTTGACTTTCATTTGACTCAATTAGCTTTGTTGAATGCATTTGATTTTCATTTGATTCAAAAAGCTTTGTTTGAATGTGTTTGACTTTCATTTGATTCTAAAAGCTTTGTTGAAAGTGTTTGACTTTCATTTGACTCAATTGGCTTTGTTGAATGCATTTGACTTTCATATGACTCAATTAGTTTTGCTGAATGCATTTGACTTTCATTTGAATCAAAAAGCTTTTTTTGAATGTGTTTGACTTTCATTTGACTCATTTAGCTTTGCTGAAAGTGTTTGACTTTCTTTTGACTCAATTAGCTTTGTTGAATGCATTTGACTTTCATTTGATTCAAAAAGCTTTGTTTGAATGTGTTTGACTTTCTTTTGACTCTATTAGCTTTGTTGAATGCATTTGACATTCATTTAATTCAAAAAGCTTTGTTTGAATGTGTTTTACTTTCATTAGATTCTAAAAGCTTTGTTGAAAGTGTTTGACTTTCATTTGACTCAATTAGCTTTGTTGAAAGTGTTTGACTTTCATTTGACTCAATTAGCATTGTTGAATGCATTTGACTTTCATTTGAATAAAGAAGCTTTTTTTTTTTTTTTTTTTTTTTTTTTTGGTAAATAGAGAATTTTATTACCAAAAGGAAGAGTTACAACTTACACAAGCTAAGTTATAACAAACAACTACCACCACATAACCTGAAAACAGGCCAAACCCCACTAAACAGTTTAAGCCCTATCTCTAGCCACCTTCTTGGAAGGGATCTAGAAAAAGAGACAAAAACAACCTAACTCAAGCTTCCAGCCACCTTCTAGGAAGGGTTCTGAAAGCCAAAGCTAGCCAAACAAGACACAAAGAAGCAAGCAAAGGACCTGCAATTGCCCAAAACCAAACTAAACTGCAGACTGCAGATAAACAAAACAGACCCTCCACCTAGACTCAGCTGTAGAAACAGCAGGACTAGACAAAAGAGGTATGACAACAAGACCCAGCAGACAGAATTACAGGATCAACCATTTCCTGTCAGCAGCTGGACATCTACAAGCAACAGCAAACAAAATGTCTCTAAGCACAATTTCACCAGATTTGCAGCTTCCTGTAAAAATCAGAGAATTTCTCTGCAACCAAATATGGTAGACAGCTTCAGCAAAACACATTCCCAGCAATCTGTTTTTGGCTCTACCTTTTCTGCAGATTGTAGAAATCCACATAGCTTCATCCTTAAAACATAAGATAGGCCTGTTGTAGCCAAAGATAGCCAAAATTCTTCCCCAAATGCTCTTAGTAAATCTGCATTCAAAAAATAAGTGCTGGACAGACTCAAAGTGCATATTACAAAGAAAACAAATAGGGTCACACTGCATATTCCATAAGCTCAGTCTATCCTTAGTTAACAGTCTATTCCTTACAGCAAGCCATAAAATGAACAAGCTTTTAGGAGTAGCAGAATTGTTACACAACAGTCTTCTCCATGGAACCTTAGGAGCTTGGATCATGATTTTCAGATAAACCTTTTTAATCTTGACTTTATCACCATGCTTAACAGCATCCCATCCACCAATATTATCAATTATAGTCCTACATTTCAAGATTCTTCTGAGTACCCAAGAGCATCTCCTAGGGGCAGGTTTATCCTACCAAGAATTGTCCTTGAAATAGTAAATATGGACCCATTTCACCCATAAGTTGTCAGCTTTGTGAGCAAGATCCCAGAGCAGTTTAGTAATGGCAGCAGAATTCCACTCAGGGAGAGAAAGAAGGTTCCAGCCACCACTAACTTTGGGAAGACATACCTGGGACCAAGAGACAAGGGATTTCTTAGATTGGTTGGCTTTCCCAGTCCATAAGAAAGCTCTAAACCTTGATTCAATTTCCTTCAGGATCTTTTTAGGAAGAATAAAGATTTGAGCCCAGTATGTTTGTATTCCAAAAAGAACACTTTTCACTAACTGCAACCTACCAGCATAAGAAAGATGCCTAGCAGACCAACCATTAATTCTGGAAGTCACTTTATCAACAAGAGGTTTGCATTGGCCAATAGTCAGCTTTTTTGAAGAGAGAGGTACCCCCAGATACTTAAAAGGAATGGTACCAGAAGCAACCCCAAGAAGATTTCTCAACTCAGTTTGACCAGAAATATCAAGACCACCAAAGAACACCTCACTTTTATCCAAGTTTGCAGACAGACCAGAAGCTTCAGAAAATTTAGAAAAAGCTTGGAAAAGCAAGGAGACAGACTGAGCATCAGCCCTAGAGAAGAGTAATAAATCATCAGCAAACATAAGATGTACAAGGTACAATTTCTCACATCTAGGATGATAATTGAAGTTAGGGTTCAGTTGTAACTCAGAGAGACATCTAGAGAGATACTCCATTCCAATAGCAAACAGTGAACCCATCTGAATAAAGAAGCTTTATTTAAATGTGTTTGACTTTCATTTGACTCAATTGGCTTTGTTGAATGCATTTGACTTTCATTTGATTCAAAAAGCTTTGTTTGAATGTGTTTGACTTTCATTTGACTCAATTAGCTTTGTTGAATGCATTTGACATTCATTTGATTCAAAAAGCTTTGTTTGAATGTGTTTTACTTTTATTTGATTCTAAAAGCTTAGTTGAAAGTGTTTGACTTTCATTTGACTTAATTAGCTTTGTTGAATGCATTTGACTTTCATTTGAATCAAGAAGCTATGTTTGAATGTGTTTGACTTTCATTTGACTCAATTGGCTTTGTTGAATGCCTTTGACTTTCATTTGATTCAAAAAGCTTTGTTTGAATGTGTTTGACTTTCATTTGACTCAATTAGCTTCGTTGAATGTGTTTGACTTTCATTTGACTCAATTAGCATTGTGGAATGCAATTGACTTTAATTTGATTCAAAAAGGTTGGTTTGAATGTATTTGACTTTCATTTGATTCTAAAAGCTTTGATGAAAGTGTTTGACTTTCATTTGACTCAATTAGCTTTGTTGAATTCATTTCAAAAAGCTTTGTTTGAATGTGTTTGACTTTCATTTGATTCTAAAAGCTTTGTTGAAAGTGTTTGACTTTCATTTGACTCAATTAGCTTTGTTGAATGCATTTGACTTTCATTTGAATCAAAAAGCTTTGTTTAAATGTGTTTGACTTTCATTTGACTCAATTAGCTATGTTGAAAGTGTTTGACTTTCATTTGACTCAATTAGCTTTGTTGAATGCATTTGACTTTCATTTGATTCAAAAAGCTTTGTTTGAATGTGTTTGACTTTCTTTTGACTCTATTAGCTTTGTTGAATGTGTTTGACTTTCATTTTACTTAATTAGCATTGTGGAATGCAATTGACTTTCATTTGATTCAAAAAGCTTTGATTGAATGTATTTGACTTTCATTTAATTCTAAACGCTTTGTTGAAAGTGTTTGACTTTCATTTGACTCAATTAGCTTTGTTGAATGCATTTGACTTTCATTTGATTCAAAAAGCTTTGTTTGAATGTGTTTGACTTTCATTTGACTCAATTAGCTTTGTTGAAAGTGTTTGACTTTCATTTGACTCAATTAGCTTTGTTAAATGTATTTGACTTTCATTTGATTCAAAAAGCTTTGTTTGAATGTGTTTGACTTTCTTTTGACTCAATTAGCTTTGTTGAATGTGTTTGACTTTCATTTGACTTAATTAGCATGGTGGAATGCAATTGACTTTCATTTGATTCAAAAAGCTTTGATTGAATTTATTTGACTTTCATTTGATTCTACACGCTTTGATGAAAGTGTTTGACTTTCATTTGACTTAATTGGATTTGTTGAATGCATTTGACTTTCATTTGATTCAAAAAGCTTTGTTTGAATGTGTTTGACTTTCATTTGACTCAATTAGCTTTGTTGAAAGTGTATGACTTTCATTTGACTCAATTAGCTTTGTTGAATGCATTTGACTTTTATTTAAATCAAGAAGCTTTATTTGAATGTGTTTGACTTTCATTTGACTCAATTGGCTTTGTTGAATGCATTTGACTTTCATTTATTTCAAAAAGCTTTGTTTGAATGTGTTTGACTTTCTTTTAACTCAATTAGCTTTGTTGAATGTGTTTGACTTTCATTTGACTCAATTAGCTTTGTTGAATGCATTTGACATTCATTTGATTCAATAAGCTTTGTTTGAATGTGTTCTACTTTCATTTGATTCTAAAAGCATTGTTGAAATTGTTAGACTTTCATTTGACTCAATTAGCTTTGTTGAAAGTGTTTGACTTTCATTTCACTCAAGTAGCATTGTTGAATGCATTTGACTTTCATTTGAATAACGAAGCTTTATTTGAATGTGTTTGACTTTCATTTGACTCAATTGGCTTTGTTTAATGCATTTGACTTTCATTTGATTCAAAAAGCTTTGTTTGAATGTGTTTGACTTTCTTTTAACTCAATTAGCTTTGTTGAATGTGTTTGACTTTCATTTGACTCAATTAGCTTTGTTGAATGCATTTGACATTCATTTGATTCAAAAAGCTTTGTTTGAATGTGTTTTTCTTTTATTTGATTCTAAAAGCTTTGTTGAAAGTGTTTGACTTTCATTTGCCTCAATTAGCTTTGTTGAATGCATTTGACTTTTATTTGAATCAAGAAGCTATGTTTGAATGTGTTTGACTTTCAGTTGACTCAATTGGCTTTGTTGAATACATTTGACTTTCATTTGATTCAAAAAGCTTTGTTTGAATGTGTTTGACTTTCATTTTACTCAATTAGCTTCGTTGAATGTGTTTGACTTTCATTTGACTCAATTAGTATTGTGGAATGCAATTGACTTTAATTTGATTCAAAAAGCTTTGTTTGAATGTATTTGCTTTTCATTTGATTCTAAAAGCTTTGATGAAAGTGTTTGACTTTCATTTGACTCAATTAGCTTTGTTAAATTCATTTGATTTTCATTTGATTCAAAAAGCTTTGTTTGAATGTGTTTGACTTTCATTTGATTCTAAAAGCTTTGTTGAAAGTGTTTGACTTTCATTTGACTCAATTAGCTTTGTTGAATGCATTTAACTTTCATTTGAATCAAGAAGCTTTGTTTGAATGTGTTTGACTTTCATTTGACTCAATTGGCTTTGTTAAATGCATTTGACTTTCATATGACTCAATTAGTTTTGCTGAATGCATTTGACTTTCATTTGAATCAAAAAGCTTTTTTTGAATGTGTTTGACTTTCATTTGACTCATTTAGCTTTGTTGAAAGTGTTTGACTTTCATTTGACTCAATTAGCTTTGTTGAATGCATTTGACTTTCATTTGATTCAAAAAGCTTTGTTTGAATGTGTTTGACTTTCTTTTGACTCTATTAGCTTTGTTGAATGCATTTGACATTCATTTAATTCAAAAAGCTTTGTTTGAATGTGTTTTACTTTCATTAGATTCTAAAAGCTTTGTTGAAAGTGTTTGACTTTCATTTGACTCAATTAGCTTTGTTGAAAGTGTTTGACTTTCATTTGACTCAATTAGCATTGTTGAATGCATTTGACTTTCATTTGAATAAATAAGCTTTATTTGAATGTGTTTGACTTTCATTTGACTCAATTGGCTTTGTTGAATGCATTTGACTTTCATTTGATTCAAAAATCTTTGTTTGAATGTGTTTGACTTTCATTTGACTCAATTAGCTTTGTTGAATGCATTTGACATTCATTTGATTCAAAAAGCTTTGTTTGAATGTGTTTTACTTTTATTTGATTCTAAAAGCTTAGTTGAAAGTGTTTGACTTTCATTTGACTCAATTAGCTTTGTTGAATGCATTTGACTTTCATTTGAATCAAGAAGCTATGTTTGAATGTGTTTGACTTTCATTTGACTCAATTGGCTTTGTTGAATGCATTTGACTTTCATTTGATTCAAAAAGCTTTGTTTGAATGTGTTTGACTTTCATTTGACTCAATTAGCTTCGTTGAATGTGTTTGACTTTCATTTGACTCAATTAGCATTGTGGAATGCAATTGACTTTAATTTGATTCAAAAAGCTTTGTTTGAATGTATTTGACTTTCATTTGATTCTAAAAGCTTTGATGAAAGTGTTTGACTTTCATTTGACTCAATTAGCTTTGTTGAATTCATTTCAAAAAGCTTTGTTTGAATGTGTTTGACTTTCATTTGATTCTAAAAGCTTTGTTGAAAGTGTTTGACTTTCATTTGACTCAATTAGCTTTGTTGAAAGTGTTTGACTTTCATTTGACTCAATTAGCATTGTTGAATGCATTTGACTTTCATTTGAATAAATAAGCTTTATTTGAATGTGTTTGACTTTCATTTGACTCAATTGGCTTTGTTGAATGCATTTGACTTTCATTTGATTCAAAAATCTTTGTTTGAATGTGTTTGACTTTCATTTGACTCAATTAGCTTTGTTGAATGCATTTGACATTCATTTGATTCAAAAAGCTTTGTTTGAATGTGTTTTACTTTTATTTGATTCTAAAAGCTTAGTTGAAAGTGTTTGACTTTCATTTGACTCAATTAGCTTTGTTGAATGCATTTGACTTTCATTTGAATCAAGAAGCTATGTTTGAATGTGTTTGACTTTCATTTGACTCAATTGGCTTTGTTGAATGCATTTGACTTTCATTTGATTCAAAAAGCTTTGTTTGAATGTGTTTGACTTTCATTTGACTCAATTAGCTTCGTTGAATGTGTTTGACTTTCATTTGACTCAATTAGCATTGTGGAATGCAATTGACTTTAATTTGATTCAAAAAGCTTTGTTTGAATGTATTTCACTTTCATTTGATTCTAAAAGCTTTGATGAAAGTGTTTGACTTTCATTTGACTCAATTAGCTTTGTTGAATTCATTTCAAAAAGCTTTGTTTGAATGTGTTTGACTTTCATTTGATTCTAAAAGCTTTGTTGAAAGTGTTTGACTTTCATTTGACTCAATTAGCTTTGTTGAATGCATTTGACTTTCATTTGAATCAAAAAGCTTTGTTTGAATGTGTTTGACTTTCATTTGACTCAATTAGCTATGTTGAAAGTGTTTGACTTTCATTTGACTCAATTAGCTTTGTTGAATGCATTTGACTTTCATTTGATTCAAAAGCTTTGTTTGAATGTGTTTGACTTTCTTTTGACTCTATTAGCTTTGTTGAATGTGTTTGACTTTCATTTGACTCAATTAGCTTTGTTAAATGTATTTGACTTTCATTTGATTCAAAAAGCTTTGTTTGAATGTGTTTGACTTTCTTTTGACTCAATTAGCTTTGTTGAATGTGTTTGACTTTCATTTGACTTAATTAGCATGGTGGAATGCAATTGACTTTCATTTGATTCAAAAAGCTTTGATTGAATTTATTTGACTTTCATTAGATTCTACACGCTTTGATGAAAGTGTTTGACTTTCATTTGACTCAATTGGATTTGTTGAATGCATTTGACTTTCATTTGATTCAAAAAGCTTTGTTTGAATGTGTTTGACTTTCATTTGACTCAATTAGCTTTGTTGAAAGTGTATGACTTTCATTTGACTCAATTAGCTTTGTTGAATGCATTTGACTTTTATTTAAATCAAGAAGCTTTATTTGAATGTGTTTGACTTTCATTTGACTCAATTGGCTTTGTTGAATGCATTTGACTTTCATTTATTTCAAAAAGCTTTGTTTGAATGTGTTTGACTTTCTTTTAACTCAATTAGCTTTGTTGAATGTGTTTGACTTTCATTTGACTCAATTAGCTTTGTTGAATGCATTTGACATTCATTTGATTCAATAAGCTTTGTTTGAATGTGTTTTACTTTCATTTGATTCTAAAAGCATTGTTGAAATTGTTTGACTTTCATTTGACTCAATTAGCTTTGTTGAAAGTGTTTGACTTTCATTTGACTCAATTAGCATTGTTGAATGCATTTGACTTTCATTTGAATAACGAAGCTTTATTTGAATGTGTTTGACTTTCATTTGACTCAATTGGCTTTGTTGAATGCATTTGACTTTCATTTGATTCAAAAAGCTTTGTTTGAATGTGTTTGACTTTCTTTTAACTCAATTATCTTTGTTGAATGTATTAGACTTTCATTTGACTCAATTAGCTTTGTTGAATGCATTTGACATTCATTTGATTCAAAAAGCTTTGTTTGAATGTGTTTTTCTTTTATTTGATTCTAAAAGCTTTGTTGAAAGTGTTTGACTTTCATTTGCCTCAATTAGCTTTGTTGAATGCATTTAACTTTTATTTGAATCAAGAAGCTATGTTTGAATGTGTTTGACTTTCAGTTGACTCAATTGGCTTTGTTGAATGCATTTGACATTCATTTGATTCAAAAAGCTTTGTTTGAATGTGTTTGACTTTCATTTTACTCAATTAGCTTCGTTGAATGTGTTTGACTTTCATTTGACTCAATTAGCATTGTGGAATGCAATTGACTTTAATTTGATTCAAAAAGCTTTGTTTGAATGTATTTGCTTTTCATTTGATTCTAAAAGCTTTGATGAAAGTGTTTGACTTTCATTTGACTCAATTAGCTTTGTTAAATTCATTTGATTTTCATTTGATTCAAAAAGCTTTGTTTGAATGTGTTTGACTTTCATTTGATTCTAAAAGCTTTGTTGAAAGTGTTTGACTTTCATTTGACTCAATTAGCTTTGTTGAATGCATTTAACTTTCATTTGAATCAAGAAGCTTTGTTTGAATGTGTTTGACTTTCATTTGACTCAATTGGCTTTGTTGAATGCTTTTGACTTTCATATGACTCAATTAGTTTTGCTGAATGCATTTGACTTTCATTTGATTCAAAAAGCTTTGTTTGAATGTGTTTCACTTTCTTTTGACTCTATTAGCTTTGTTGAATGCATTTGACATTCATTTAATTCAAAAAGCTTTGTTTGAATGTGTTTTACTTTCATTAGATTCTAAAAGCTTTGTTGAAAGTGTTTGACTTTCTTTTGACTCAATTAGCTTTGTTGAAAGTGTTTGACTTTCATTTGACTCAATTAGCATTGTTGAATGCATTTGACTTTCATTTGAATAAAGAAGCTTTATTTGAATGTGTTTGAATTTCATTTGACTCAATTGGCTTTGTTGAATGCATTTGACTTTCATTTGATTCAAAAAGCTTTGTTTGAATGTGTTTGACTTTCATTTGACTCAATTAGCTTTGTTGAATGCATTTGACATTCATTTGATTTAAAAAGCTTTGATTGAATGTGTTTTACTTTTATTTGATTCTAAAAGCTTAGTTGAAAGTGTTTGACTTTCATTTGACTCAATTAGCTTTGTTGAATGCATTTGACTTTCATTTGAATAAAGAAGCTATGTTTGAATGTGTTTGACTTTCATTTGACTCAATTGGCTTTGTTGAATGCATTTGACTTTCATTTGATTCAAAAAGCTTTGTTTGAATGTGTTTGACTTTCATTTGACTCAATTAGCTTCGTTGAATGTGTTTGACTTTCATTTGACTCAATTAGCATTGTGGAATGCAATTGACTTTAATTTGATTCAAAAAGCTTTGTTTGAATGTATTTGACTTTCATTTGATTCTAAAAGCTTTGATGAAAGTGTTTGACTTTCATTTGACTCAATTAGCTTTGTTGAATGCATTTGACATTCATTTGATTCAATAAGCTTTGTTTGAATGTGTTCTACTTTCATTTGATTCTAAAAGCATTGTTGAAATTGTTTGACTTTCATTTGACTCAATTAGCTTTGTTGAAAGTGTTTGACTTTCATTTCACTCAAGTAGCATTGTTGAATGCATTTGACTTTCATTTGAATAACGAAGCTTTATTTGAATGTGTTTGACTTTCATTTGACTCAATTGGCTTTGTTTAATGCATTTGACTTTCATTTGATTCAAAAAGCTTTGTTTGAATGTGTTTGACTTTCTTTTAACTCAATTAGCTTTGTTGAATGTGTTTGACTTTCATTTGACTCAATTAGCTTTGTTGAATGCATTTGACATTCATTTGATTCAAAAAGCTTTGTTTGAATGTGTTTTTCTTTTATTTGATTCTAAAAGCTTTGTTGAAAGTGTTTGACTTTCATTTGCCTCAATTAGCTTTGTTAAATGCATTTGACTTTTATTTGAATCAAGAAGCTATGTTTGAATGTGTTTGACTTTCAGTTGACTCAATTGGCTTTGTTGAATGCATTTGACTTTCATTTGATTCAAAAAGCTTTGTTTGAATGTGTTTGACTTTCATTTTACTCAATTAGCTTCGTTGAATGTGTTTGACTTTCATTTGACTCAATTAGTATTGTGGAATGCAATTGACTTTAATTTGATTCAAAAAGCTTTGTTTGAATGTATTTGCTTTTCATTTGATTCTAAAAGCTTTGATGAAAGTGTTTGACTTTCATTTGACTCAATTAGCTTTGTTAAATTCATTTGATTTTCATTTGATTCAAAACGCTTTGTTTGAATGTGTTTGACTTTCATTTGATTCTAAAAGCTTTGTTGAAAGTGTTTGACTTTCATTTGACTCAATTAGCTTTGTTGAATGCATTTAACTTTCATTTGAATCAAGAAGCTTTGTTTGAATGTGTTTGACTTTCATTTGACTCAATTGGCTTTGTTAAATGCATTTGACTTTCATATGACTCAATTAGTTTTGCTGAATGCATTTGACTTTCATTTGAATCAAAAAACTTTTTTTGAATGTGTTTGACTTTCATTTGACTCATTTAGCTTTGTTGAAAGTGTTTGACTTTCATTTGACTCAATTAGCTTTGTTGAATGCATTTGACTTTCATTTGATTCAAAAAGCTTTGTTTGAATGTGTTTGACTTTCTTTTGACTCTATTAGCTTTGTTGAATGCATTTGACATTCATTTAATTCAAAAAGCTTTGTTTGAATGTGTTTTACTTTCATTAGATTCTAAAAGCTTTGTTGAAAGTGTTTGACTTTCATTTGACTCAATTAGCTTTGTTGAAAGTGTTTGACTTTCATTTGACTCAATTAGCATTGTTGAATGCATTTGACTTTCATTTGAATAAATAAGCTTTATTTGAATGTGTTTGACTTTCATTTGACTCAATTGGCTTTGTTGAATGCATTTGACTTTCATTTGATTCAAAAATCTTTGTTTGAATGTGTTTGACTTTCATTTGACTCAATTAGCTTTGTTGAATGCATTTGACATTCATTTGATTCAAAAAGCTTTGTTTGAATGTGTTTTACTTTTATTTGATTCTAAAAGCTTAGTTGAAAGTGTTTGACTTTCATTTGACTCAATTAGCTTTGTTGAATGCATTTGACTTTCATTTGAATCAAGAAGCTATGTTTGAATGTGTTTGACTTTCATTTGACTCAATTGGCTTTGTTGAATGCATTTGACTTTCATTTGATTCAAAAAGCTTTGTTTGAATGTGTTTGACTTTCATTTGACTCAATTAGCTTCGTTGAATGTGTTTGACTTTCATTTGACTCAATTAGCATTGTGGAATGCAATTGACTTTAATTTGATTCAAAAAGCTTTGTTTGAATGTATTTGACTTTCATTTGATTCTAAAAGCTTTGATGAAAGTGTTTGACTTTCATTTGACTCAATTAGCTTTGTTGAATTCATTTCAAAAAGCTTTGTTTGAATGTGTTTGACTTTCATTTGATTCTAAAAGCTTTGTTGAAAGTGTTTGACTTTCATTTGACTCAATTAGCTTTGTTGAATGCATTTGACTTTCATTTGAATCAAAAAGCTTTGTTTGAATGTGTTTGACTTTCATTTGACTCAATTAGCTATGTTGAAAGTGTTTGACTTTCATTTGACTCAATTAGCTTTGTTGAATGCATTTGACTTTCATTTGATTCAAAAAGCTTTGTTTGAATGTGTTTGACTTTCTTTTGACTCTATTAGCTTTGTTGAATGTGTTTGACTTTCATTTGACTCAATTAGCTTTGTTAAATGTATTTGACTTTCATTTGATTCAAAAAGCTTTGTTTGAATGTGTTTGACTTTCTTTTGACTCAATTAGCTTTGTTGAATGTGTTTGACTTTCATTTGACTTAATTAGCATGGTGGAATGCAATTGACTTTCATTTGATTCAAAAAGCTTTGATTGAATTTATTTGACTTTCATTAGATTCTACACGCTTTGATGAAAGTGTTTGACTTTCATTTGACTCAATTGGATTTGTTGAATGCATTTGACTTTCATTTGATTCAAAAAGCTTTGTTTGAATGTGTTTGACTTTCATTTGACTCAATTAGCTTTGTTGAAAGTGTATGACTTTCATTTGACTCAATTAGCTTTGTTGAATGCATTTGACTTTTATTTAAATCAAGAAGCTTTATTTGAATGTGTTTGACTTTCATTTGACTCAATTGGCTTTGTTGAATGCATTTGACTTTCATTTATTTCAAAAAGCTTTGTTTGAATGTGTTTGACTTTCTTTTAACTCAATTAGCTTTGTTGAATGTGTTTGACTTTCATTTGACTCAATTAGCTTTGTTGAATGCATTTGACATTCATTTGATTCAATAAGCTTTGTTTGAATGTGTTTTACTTTCATTTGATTCTAAAAGCATTGTTGAAATTGTTTGACTTTCATTTGACTCAATTAGCTTTGTTGAAAGTGTTTGACTTTCATTTGACTCAATTAGCATTGTTGAATGCATTTGACTTTCATTTGAATAACGAAGCTTTATTTGAATGTGTTTGACTTTCATTTGACTCAATTGGCTTTGTTGAATGCATTTGACTTTCATTTGATTCAAAAAGCTTTGTTTGAATGTGTTTGACTTTCTTTTAACTCAATTATCTTTGTTGAATGTATTAGACTTTCATTTGACTCAATTAGCTTTGTTGAATGCATTTGACATTCATTTGATTCAAAAAGCTTTGTTTGAATGTGTTTTTCTTTTATTTGATTCTAAAAGCTTTGTTGAAAGTGTTTGACTTTCATTTGCCTCAATTAGCTTTGTTGAATGCATTTGACTTTTATTTGAATCAAGAAGCTATGTTTGAATGTGTTTGACTTTCAGTTGACTCAATTGGCTTTGTTGAATGCATTTGACATTCATTTGATTCAAAAAGCTTTGTTTGAATGTGTTTGACTTTCATTTTACTCAATTAGCTTCGTTGAATGTGTTTGACTTTCATTTGACTCAATTAGCATTGTGGAATGCAATTGACTTTAATTTGATTCAAAAAGCTTTGTTTGAATGTATTTGCTTTTCATTTGATTCTAAAAGCTTTGATGAAAGTGTTTGACTTTCATTTGACTCAATTAGCTTTGTTAAATTCATTTGATTTTCATTTGATTCAAAAAGCTTTGTTTGAATGTGTTTGACTTTCATTTGATTCTAAAAGCTTTGTTGAAAGTGTTTGACTTTCATTTGACTCAATTAGCTTTGTTGAATGCATTTAACTTTCATTTGAATCAAGAAGCTTTGTTTGAATGTGTTTGACTTTCATTTGACTCAATTGGCTTTGTTGAATGCTTTTGACTTTCATATGACTCAATTAGTTTTGCTGAATGCATTTGACTTTCATTTGATTCAAAAAGCTTTGTTTGAATGTGTTTCACTTTCTTTTGACTCTATTAGCTTTGTTGAATGCATTTGACATTCATTTAATTCAAAAAGCTTTGTTTGAATGTGTTTTACTTTCATTAGATTCTAAAAGCTTTGTTGAAAGTGTTTGACTTTCTTTTGACTCAATTAGCTTTGTTGAAAGTGTTTGACTTTCATTTGACTCAATTAGCATTGTTGAATGCATTTGACTTTCATTTGAATAAAGAAGCTTTATTTGAATGTGTTTGACTTTCATTTGACTCAATTGGCTTTGTTGAATGCATTTGACTTTCATTTGATTCAAAAAGCTTTGTTTGAATGTGTTTGACTTTCATTTGACTCAATTAGCTTTGTTGAATGCATTTGACATTCATTTGATTTAAAAAGCTTTGATTGAATGTGTTTTACTTTTATTTGATTCTAAAAGCTTAGTTGAAAGTGTTTGACTTTCATTTGACTCAATTAGCTTTGTTGAATGCATTTGACTTTCATTTGAATAAAGAAGCTATGTTTGAATGTGTTTGACTTTCATTTGACTCAATTGGCTTTGTTGAATGCATTTGACTTTCATTTGATTCAAAAAGCTTTGTTTGAATGTGTTTGACTTTCATTTGACTCAATTAGCTTCGTTGAATGTGTTTGACTTTCATTTGACTCAATTAGCATTGTGGAATGCAATTGACTTTAATTTGATTCAAAAAGCTTTGTTTGAATGTATTTGACTTTCATTTGATTCTAAAAGCTTTGATGAAAATGTTTGACTTTCATTTGACTCAATTAGCTTTGTTGAATTCATTTCAAAAAGATTTGTTTGAATGTGTTTGACTTTCATTTGATTCTAAAAGCTTTGTTGAAAGTGTTTGACTTTCATTTGACTCAATTAGCTTTGTTGAATGCATTTGACTTTCATTTGAATCAAAAAGCTTTGTTTGAATGTGTTTGACTTTCATTTGACTCAATTAGCTATGTTGAAAGTGTTTGACTTTCATTTCACTCAATTAGCTTTGTTGAATGCATTTGACTTTCATTTGATTCAAAAAGCTTTGATTGAATGTATTTGACTTTCATTTAATTCTAAACGCTTTGTTGAAAGTGTTTGACTTTCATTTGACTCAATTAGCTTTGTTGAATGCATTTGACTTTCATTTGATTCAAAAAGCTTTGTTTGAATGTGTTTGACTTTCATTTGACTCAATTAGCTTTGTTGAAAGTGTTTGACTTTCATTTGACTCAATTAGCTTTGTTAAATGTATTTGACTTTCATTTGATTCAAAAAGCTTTGTTTGAATGTGTTTGACTTTCATTTGACTCAATTAGCTTTGTTGAATGCATTTGACATTCATTTGATTTAAAAAGCTTTGATTGAATGTGTTTTACTTTTATTTGACTCAATTAGCTTTGTTGAATGCATTTGACATTCATTTGATTTAAAAAGCTTCGTTTGAATGTGTTTGACTTTCATTTGACTCAATTAGCTTCGTTGAATGTGTTTGACTTTCATTTGACTCAATTAGCATTGTGGAATGCAATTGACTTTAATTTGATTCAAAAAGCTTTGTTTGAATGTATTTGACTTTCATTTGATTCTAAAAGCTTTGATGAAAGTGTTTGACTTTCATTTGACTCAATTAGCTTTGTTGAATTCATTTCAAAAAGCTTTGTTTGAATGTGTTTGACTTTCATTTGATTCTAAAAGCTTTGTTGAAAGTGTTTGACTTTCATTTGACTCAATTAGCTTTGTTGAATGCATTTGACTTTCATTTGAATCAAAAAGCTTTGTTTGAATGTGTTTGACTTTCATTTGACTCAATTAGCTATGTTGAAAGTGTTTGACTTTCATTTCACTCAATTAGCTTTGTTGAATGCATTTGACTTTCATTTGATTCAAAAAGCTTTGATTGAATGTATTTGACTTTCATTTAATTCTAAACGCTTTGTTGAAAGTGTTTGACTTTCATTTGACTCAATTAGCTTTGTTGAATGCATTTGACTTTCATTTGATTCAAAAAGCTTTGTTTGAATGTGTTTGACTTTCATTTGACTCAATTAGCTTTGTTGAAAGTGTTTGACTTTCATTTGACTCAATTAGCTTTGTTAAATGTATTTGACTTTCATTTGATTCAAAAAGCTTTGTTTGAATGTGTTTGACTTTCTTTTGACTCAATTAGCTTTGTTGAATGTGTTTGACTTTCATTTGACTTAATTAGCATGGTGGAATGCAATTGACTTTCATTTGATTCAAAAAGCTTTTATTGAATTTATTTGACTTTCATTTGATTCTACACGCTTTGATGAAAGTGTTTGACTTTCATTTGACTCAATTGGATTTGTTGAATGCATTTGACTTTCATTTGATTCAAAAAGCTTTGTTTGAATGTGTTTGACTTTCATTTGACTCAATTAGCTTTGTTGAATGCATTTGACATTCATTTGATTCAAAAAGCTTTGTTTGAATGTGTTTTACTTTTATTTGATTCTAAAAGCTTAGTTGAAAGTGTTTGACTTTCATTTGACTCAATTAGCTTTGTTGAATGCATTTGACTTTCATTTGAATCAAGAAGCTATGTTTGAATGTGTTTGACTTTCATTTGACTCAATTGGCTTTGTTGAATGCATTTGACTTTCATTTGATTCAAAAAGCTTTGTTTGAATGTGTTTGACTTTCATTTGACTCAATTAGCTTCGTTGAATGTGTTTGACTTTCATTTGACTCAATTAGCATTGTGGAATGCAATTGACTTTAATTTGATTCAAAAAGCTTTGTTTGAATGTATTTGACTTTCATTTGATTCTAAAAGCTTTGATGAAAGTGTTTGACTTTCATTTGACTCAATTAGCTTTGTTGAATTCATTTCAAAAAGCTTTGTTTGAATGTGTTTGACTTTCATTTGATTCTAAAAGCTTTGTTGAAAGTGTTTGACTTTCATTTGACTCAATTAGCTTTGTTGAATGCATTTGACTTTCATTTGAATCAAAAAGCTTTGTTTGAATGTGTTTGACTTTCATTTGACTCAATTAGCTATGTTGAAAGTGTTTGACTTTCATTTGACTCAATTAGCTTTGTTGAATGCATTTGACTTTCATTTGATTCAAAAAGCTTTGTTTGAATGTGTTTGACTTTCTTTTGACTCTATTAGCTTTGTTGAATGTGTTTGACTTTCATTTGACTCAATTAGCTTTGTTAAATGTATTTGACTTTCATTTGATTCAAAAAGCTTTGTTTGAATGTGTTTGACTTTCTTTTGACTCAATTAGCTTTGTTGAATGTGTTTGACTTTCATTTGACTTAATTAGCATGGTGGAATGCAATTGACTTTCATTTGATTCAAAAAGCTTTGATTGAATTTATTTGACTTTCATTAGATTCTACACGCTTTGATGAAAGTGTTTGACTTTCATTTGACTCAATTGGATTTGTTGAATGCATTTGACTTTCATTTGATTCAAAAAGCTTTGTTTGAATGTGTTTGACTTTCATTTGACTCAATTAGCTTTGTTGAAAGTGTATGACTTTCATTTGACTCAATTAGCTTTGTTGAATGCATTTGACTTTTATTTAAATCAAGAAGCTTTATTTGAATGTGTTTGACTTTCATTTGACTCAATTGGCTTTGTTGAATGCATTTGACTTTCATTTATTTCAAAAAGCTTTGTTTGAATGTGTTTGACTTTCTTTTAACTCAATTAGCTTTGTTGAATGTGTTTGACTTTCATTTGACTCAATTAGCTTTGTTGAATGCATTTGACATTCATTTGATTCAATAAGCTTTGTTTGAATGTGTTTTACTTTCATTTGATTCTAAAAGCATTGTTGAAATTGTTTGACTTTCATTTGACTCAATTAGCTTTGTTGAAAGTGTTTGACTTTCATTTGACTCAATTAGCATTGTTGAATGCATTTGACTTTCATTTGAATAACGAAGCTTTATTTGAATGTGTTTGACTTTCATTTGACTCAATTGGCTTTGTTGAATGCATTTGACTTTCATTTGATTCAAAAAGCTTTGTTTGAATGTGTTTGACTTTCTTTTAACTCAATTATCTTTGTTGAATGTATTAGACTTTCATTTGACTCAATTAGCTTTGTTGAATGCATTTGACATTCATTTGATTCAAAAAGCTTTGTTTGAATGTGTTTTTCTTTTATTTGATTCTAAAAGCTTTGTTGAAAGTGTTTGACTTTCATTTGCCTCAATTAGCTTTGTTGAATGCATTTGACTTTTATTTGAATCAAGAAGCTATGTTTGAATGTGTTTGACTTTCAGTTGACTCAATTGGCTTTGTTGAATGCATTTGACATTCATTTGATTCAAAAAGCTTTGTTTGAATGTGTTTGACTTTCATTTTACTCAATTAGCTTCGTTGAATGTGTTTGACTTTCATTTGACTCAATTAGCATTGTGGAATGCAATTGACTTTAATTTGATTCAAAAAGCTTTGTTTGAATGTATTTGCTTTTCATTTGATTCTAAAAGCTTTGATGAAAGTGTTTGACTTTCATTTGACTCAATTAGCTTTGTTAAATTCATTTGATTTTCATTTGATTCAAAAAGCTTTGTTTGAATGTGTTTGACTTTCATTTGATTCTAAAAGCTTTGTTGAAAGTGTTTGACTTTCATTTGACTCAATTAGCTTTGTTGAATGCATTTAACTTTCATTTGAATCAAGAAGCTTTGTTTGAATGTGTTTGACTTTCATTTGACTCAATTGGCTTTGTTGAATGCTTTTGACTTTCATATGACTCAATTAGTTTTGCTGAATGCATTTGACTTTCATTTGATTCAAAAAGCTTTGTTTGAATGTGTTTCACTTTCTTTTGACTCTATTAGCTTTGTTGAATGCATTTGACATTCATTTAATTCAAAAAGCTTTGTTTGAATGTGTTTTACTTTCATTAGATTCTAAAAGCTTTGTTGAAAGTGTTTGACTTTCTTTTGACTCAATTAGCTTTGTTGAAAGTGTTTGACTTTCATTTGACTCAATTAGCATTGTTGAATGCATTTGACTTTCATTTGAATAAAGAAGCTTTATTTGAATGTGTTTGACTTTCATTTGACTCAATTGGCTTTGTTGAATGCATTTGACTTTCATTTGATTCAAAAAGCTTTGTTTGAATGTGTTTGACTTTCATTTGACTCAATTAGCTTTGTTGAATGCATTTGACATTCATTTGATTTAAAAAGCTTTGATTGAATGTGTTTTACTTTTATTTGATTCTAAAAGCTTAGTTGAAAGTGTTTGACTTTCATTTGACTCAATTAGCTTTGTTGAATGCATTTGACTTTCATTTGAATAAAGAAGCTATGTTTGAATGTGTTTGACTTTCATTTGACTCAATTGGCTTTGTTGAATGCATTTGACTTTCATTTGATTCAAAAAGCTTTGTTTGAATGTGTTTGACTTTCATTTGACTCAATTAGCTTCGTTGAATGTGTTTGACTTTCATTTGACTCAATTAGCATTGTGGAATGCAATTGACTTTAATTTGATTCAAAAAGCTTTGTTTGAATGTATTTGCTTTTCATTTGATTCTAAAAGCTTTGATGAAAGTGTTTGACTTTCATTTGACTCAATTAGCTTTGTTAAATTCATTTGATTTTCATTTGATTCAAAAAGCTTTGTTTGAATGTGTTTGACTTTCATTTGATTCTAAAAGCTTTGTTGAAAGTGTTTGACTTTCATTTGACTCAATTAGCTTTGTTGAATGCATTTAACTTTCATTTGAATCAAGAAGCTTTGTTTGAATGTGTTTGACTTTCATTTGACTCAATTGGCTTTGTTGAATGCTTTTGACTTTCATATGACTCAATTAGTTTTGCTGAATGCATTTGACTTTCATTTGATTCAAAAAGCTTTGTTTGAATGTGTTTCACTTTCTTTTGACTCTATTAGCTTTGTTGAATGCATTTGACATTCATTTAATTCAAAAAGCTTTGTTTGAATGTGTTTTACTTTCATTAGATTCTAAAAGCTTTGTTGAAAGTGTTTGACTTTCTTTTGACTCAATTAGCTTTGTTGAAAGTGTTTGACTTTCATTTGACTCAATTAGCATTGTTGAATGCATTTGACTTTCATTTGAATAAAGAAGCTTTATTTGAATGTGTTTGACTTTCATTTGACTCAATTGGCTTTGTTGAATGCATTTGACTTTCATTTGATTCAAAAAGCTTTGTTTGAATGTGTTTGACTTTCATTTGACTCAATTAGCTTTGTTGAATGCATTTGACATTCATTTGATTTAAAAAGCTTTGATTGAATGTGTTTTACTTTTATTTGATTCTAAAAGCTTAGTTGAAAGTGTTTGACTTTCATTTGACTCAATTAGCTTTGTTGAATGCATTTGACTTTCATTTGAATAAAGAAGCTATGTTTGAATGTGTTTGACTTTCATTTGACTCAATTGGCTTTGTTGAATGCATTTGACTTTCATTTGATTCAAAAAGCTTTGTTTGAATGTGTTTGACTTTCATTTGACTCAATTAGCTTCGTTGAATGTGTTTGACTTTCATTTGACTCAATTAGCATTGTGGAATGCAATTGACTTTAATTTGATTCAAAAAGCTTTGTTTGAATGTATTTGACTTTCATTTGATTCTAAAAGCTTTGATGAAAATGTTTGACTTTCATTTGACTCAATTAGCTTTGTTGAATTCATTTCAAAAAGATTTGTTTGAATGTGTTTGACTTTCATTTGATTCTAAAAGCTTTGTTGAAAGTGTTTGACTTTCATTTGACTCAATTAGCTTTGTTGAATGCATTTGAATTTCATTTGAATCAAAAAGCTTTGTTTGAATGTGTTTGACTTTCATTTGACTCAATTAGCTATGTTGAAAGTGTTTGACTTTCGTTTCACTCAATTAGCTTTGTTGAATGCATTTGACTTTCATTTGATTCAAAAAGCTTTGATTGAATGTATTTGACTTTCATTTAATTCTAAACGCTTTGTTGAAAGTGTTTGACTTTCATTTGACTCAATTAGCTTTGTTGAATGCATTTGACTTTCATTTGATTCAAAAAGCTTTGTTTGAATGTGTTTGACTTTCATTTGACTCAATTAGCTTTGTTGAAAGTGTTTGACTTTCATTTGACTCAATTAGCTTTGTTAAATGTATTTGACTTTCATTTGATTCAAAAAGCTTTGTTTGAATGTGTTTGACTTTCTTTTGACTCAATTAGCTTTGTTGAATGTGTTTGACTTTCATTTGACTTAATTAGCATGGTGGAATGCAATTGACTTTCATTTGATTCAAAAAGCTTTTATTGAATTTATTTGACTTTCATTTGATTCTACACGCTTTGATGAAAGTGTTTGACTTTCATTTGACTCAACTGGATTTGTTGAATGCATTTGACTTTCATTTGATTCAAAAAGCTTTGTTTGAATGTGTTTGACTTTCATTTGACTCAATTAGCTTTGTTGAATGCATTTGACATTCATTTGATTCAAAAAGCTTTGTTTGAATGTGTTTTACTTTTATTTGATTCTAAAAGCTTAGTTGAAAGTGTTTGACTTTCATTTGACTCAATTAGCTTTGTTGAATGCATTTGACTTTCATTTGAATCAAGAAGCTATGTTTGAATGTGTTTGACTTTCATTTGACTCAATTGGCTTTGTTGAATGCATTTGACTTTCATTTGATTCAAAAAGCTTTGTTTGAATGTGTTTGACTTTCATTTGACTCAATTAGCTTCGTTGAATGTGTTTGACTTTCATTTGACTCAATTAGCATTGTGGAATGCAATTGACTTTAATTTGATTCAAAAAGCTTTGTTTGAATGTATTTGACTTTCATTTGATTCTAAAAGCTTTGATGAAAGTGTTTGACTTTCATTTGACTCAATTAGCTTTGTTGAATTCATTTCAAAAAGCTTTGTTTGAATGTGTTTGACTTTCATTTGATTCTAAAAGCTTTGTTGAAAGTGTTTGACTTTCATTTGACTCAATTAGCTTTGTTGAATGCATTTGACTTTCATTTGACTCAAAAAGCTTTGTTTGAATGTGTTTGACTTTCATTTGACTCAATTAGCTATGTTGAAAGTGTTTGACTTTCATTTGACTCAATTAGCTTTGTTGAATGCATTTGATTTTCATTTGATTCAAAAAGCTTTGTTTGAATGTGTTTGACTTTCATTTGATTCTAAAAGCTTTGTTGAAAGTGTTTGACTTTCATTTGACTCAATTAGCTTTGTTGAATGCATTTAACTTTCATTTGAATCAAGAAGCTTTGTTTGAATGTGTTTGACTTTCATTTGACTCAATTGGCTTTGTTGAATGCTTTTGACTTTCATATGACTCAATTAGTTTTGCTGAATGCATTTGACTTTCATTTGATTCAAAAAGCTTTGTTTGAATGTGTTTCACTTTCTTTTGACTCTATTAGCTTTGTTGAATACATTTGACATTCATTTAATTCAAAAAGCTTTGTTTGAATGTGTTTTACTTTCATTAGATTCTAAAAGCTTTGTTGAAAGTGTTTGACTTTCTTTTGACTCAATTAGCTTTGTTGAAAGTGTTTGACTTTCATTTGACTCAATTAGCATTGTTGAATGCATTTGACTTTCATTTGAATAAAGAAGCTTTATTTGAATGTGTTTGACTTTCATTTGACTCAATTGGCTTTGTTGAATGCATTTGACTTTCATTTGATTCAAAAAGCTTTGTTTGAATGTGTTTGACTTTCATTTGACTCAATTAGCTTTGTTGAATGCATTTGACATTCATTTGATTTAAAAAGCTTTGATTGAATGTGTTTTACTTTTATTTGACTCAATTAGCTTTGTTGAATGCATTTGACATTCATTTGATTTAAAAAGCTTCGTTTGAATGTGTTTGACTTTCATTTGACTCAATTAGCTTCGTTGAATGTGTTTGACTTTCATTTGACTCAATTAGCATTGTGGAATGCAATTGACTTTAATTTGATTCAAAAAGCTTTGTTTGAATGTATTTGACTTTCATTTGATTCTAAAAGCTTTGATGAAAGTGTTTGACTTTCATTTGACTCAATTAGCTTTGTTGAATTCATTTCAAAAAGCTTTGTTTGAATGTGTTTGACTTTCATTTGATTCTAAAAGCTTTGTTGAAAGTGTTTGACTTTCATTTGACTCAATTAGCTTTGTTGAATGCATTTGACTTTCATTTGAATCAAAAAGCTTTGTTTGAATGTGTTTGACTTTCATTTGACTCAATTAGCTATGTTGAAAGTGTTTGACTTTCATTTCACTCAATTAGCTTTGTTGAATGCATTTGACTTTCATTTGATTCAAAAAGCTTTGATTGAATGTATTTGACTTTCATTTAATTCTAAACGCTTTGTTGAAAGTGTTTGACTTTCATTTGACTCAATTAGCTTTGTTGAATGCATTTGACTTTCATTTGATTCAAAAAGCTTTGTTTGAATGTGTTTGACTTTCATTTGACTCAATTAGCTTTGTTGAAAGTGTTTGACTTTCATTTGACTCAATTAGCTTTGTTAAATGTATTTGACTTTCATTTGATTCAAAAAGCTTTGTTTGAATGTGTTTGACTTTCTTTTGACTCAATTAGCTTTGTTGAATGTGTTTGACTTTCATTTGACTTAATTAGCATGGTGGAATGCAATTGACTTTCATTTGATTCAAAAAGCTTTTATTGAATTTATTTGACTTTCATTTGATTCTACACGCTTTGATGAAAGTGTTTGACTTTCATTTGACTCAATTGGATTTGTTGAATGCATTTGACTTTCATTTGATTCAAAAAGCTTTGTTTGAATGTGTTTGACTTTCATTTGACTCAATTAGCTTTGTTGAATGCATTTGACATTCATTTGATTCAAAAAGCTTTGTTTGAATGTGTTTTACTTTTATTTGATTCTAAAAGCTTAGTTGAAAGTGTTTGACTTTCATTTGACTCAATTAGCTTTGTTGAATGCATTTGACTTTCATTTGAATCAAGAAGCTATGTTTGAATGTGTTTGACTTTCATTTGACTCAATTGGCTTTGTTGAATGCATTTGACTTTCATTTGATTCAAAAAGCTTTGTTTGAATGTGTTTGACTTTCATTTGACTCAATTAGCTTCGTTGAATGTGTTTGACTTTCATTTGACTCAATTAGCATTGTAGAATGCAATTGACTTTAATTTGATTCAAAAAGCTTTGTTTGAATGTATTTGACTTTCATTTGATTCTAAAAGCTTTGATGAAAGTGTTTGACTTTCATTTGACTCAATTAGCTTTGTTGAATTCATTTCAAAAATCTTTGTTTGAATGTGTTTGACTTTCATTTGATTCTAAAAGCTTTGTTGAAAGTGTTTGACTTTCATTTGACTCAATTAGCTTTGTTGAATGCATTTGACTTTCATTTGAATCAAAAAGCTTTGTTTGAATGTGTTTGACTTTCATTTGACTCAATTAGCTATGTTGAAAGTGTTTGACTTTCATTTGACTCAATTAGCTTTGTTGAATGCATTTGACTTTCATTTGATTCAAAAAGCTTTGTTTGAATGTGTTTCACTTTCTTTTGACTCTATTAGCTTTGTTGAATGTGTTTGACTTTCATTTGACTCAATTAGCTTTGTTAAATGTATTTGACTTTCATTTGATTCAAAAAGCTTTGTTTGAATGTGTTTGACTTTCTTTTGACTCAATTAGCTTTGTTGAATGTGTTTGACTTTCATTTGACTTAATTAGCATGGTGGAATGCAATTGACTTTCATTTGATTCAAAAAGCTTTTATTGAATTTATTTGACTTTCATTTGATTCTACACGCTTTGATGAAAGTGTTTGACTTTCATTTAACTCAACTAGATTTGTTGAATGCATTTGACTTTCATTTGATTCAAAAAGCTTTGTTTGAATGTGTTTGACTTTCATTTGACTCAATTAGCTTTGTTGAATGCATTTGACATTCATTTGATTCAAAAAGCTTTGTTTGAATGTGTTTTACTTTTATTTGATTCTAAAAGCTTAGTTGAAAGTGTTTGACTTTCATTTGACTCAATTAGCTTTGTTGAATGCATTTGACTTTCATTTGAATCAAGAAGCTATGTTTGAATGTGTTTGACTTTCATTTGACTCAATTGGCTTTGTTGAATGCATTTGACTTTCATTTGATTCAAAAAGCTTTGTTTGAATGTGTTTGACTTTCATTTGACTCAATTAGCTTCGTTGAATGTGTTTGACTTTCATTTGACTCAATTAGCATTGTGGAATGCAATTGACTTTAATTTGATTCAAAAAGCTTTGTTTGAATGTATTTGACTTTCATTTGATTCTAAAAGCTTTGATGAAAGTGTTTGACTTTCATTTGACTCAATTAGCTTTGTTGAATTCATTTCAAAAAGCTTTGTTTGAATGTGTTTGACTTTCATTTGATTCTAAAAGCTTTGTTGAAAGTGTTTGACTTTCATTTGACTCAATTAGCTTTGTTGAATTCATTTCAAAAAGCTTTGTTTGAATGTGTTTGACTTTCATTTGATTCAAAAAGCTTTGTTTGAATGTATTTGACTTTCATTTGATTCTAAAAGCTTTGATGAAAGTGTTTAACTTTCATTTGACTCAATTAGCTTTGTTGAATTCATTTCAAAAAGCTTTGTTTGAATGTGTTTGACTTTCATTTGATTCTAAAAGCTTTGTTGAAAGTGTTTGACTTTCATTTGACTCAATTAGCTTTGTTGAATGCATTTGACTTTCATTTGAATCAAAAAGCTTTGTTTGAATGTGTTTGACTTTCATTTGACTCAATTAGCTATGTTGAAAGTGTTTGACTTTCATTTGACTCAATTAGCTTTGTTGAATGCATTTGATTTTCATTTGATTCAAAAAGCTTTGTTTGAATGTGTTTGACTTTCATTTGATTCTAAAAGCTTTGTTGAAAGTGTTTGACTTTCATTTGACTCAATTAGCTTTGTTGAATGCATTTAACTTTCATTTGAATCAAGAAGCTTTGTTTGAATGTGTTTGACTTTCATTTGACTCAATTGGCTTTGTTGAATGCTTTTGACTTTCATATGACTCAATTAGTTTTGCTGAATGCATTTGACTTTCATTTGATTCAAAAAGCTTTGTTTGAATGTGTTTCACTTTCTTTTGACTCTATTAGCTTTGTTGAATGCATTTGACATTCATTTAATTCAAAAAGCTTTGTTTGAATGTGTTTTACTTTCATTTGATTCTAAAAGCTTTGTTGAAAGTGTTTGACTTTCTTTTGACTCAATTAGCTTTGTTGAAAGTGTTTGACTTTCATTTGACTCAATTAGCATTGTTGAATGCATTTGACTTTCATTTGAATAAAGAATCTTTATTTGAATGTGTTTGACTTTCATTTGACTCAATTGGCTTTGTTGAATGCATTTGACTTTCATTTGATTCAAAAAGCTTTGTTTGAATGTGTTTGACTTTCATTTGACTCAATTAGCTTTGTTGAAAGTGTTTGACTTTCATTTCACTCAATTAGCTTTGTTGAATGCATTTGACTTTCATTTGATTCAAAAAGCTTTGATTGAATGTATTTGACTTTCATTTAATTCTAAACGCTTTGTTGAAAGTGTTTGACTTTCATTTGACTCAATTAGCTTTGTTGAATGCATTTGACTTTCATTTGATTCAAAAAGCTTTGTTTGAATGTGTTTGACTTTCATTTGACTCAATTAGCTTTGTTGAAAGTGTTTGACTTTCATTTGACTCAATTAGCTTTGTTAAATGTATTTGACTTTCATTTGATTCAAAAAGCTTTGTTTGAATGTGTTTGACTTTCTTTTGACTCAATTAGCTTTGTTGAATGTGTTTGACTTTCATTTGACTTAATTAGCATGGTGGAATGCAATTGACTTTCATTTGATTCAAAAAGCTTTTATTGAATTTATTTGACTTTCATTTGATTCTACACGCTTTGATGAAAGTGTTTGACTTTCATTTGACTCAATTGGATTTGTTGAATGCATTTGACTTTCATTTGATTCAAAAAGCTTTGTTTGAATGTGTTTGACTTTCATTTGACTCAATTAGCTTTGTTGAATGCATTTGACATTCATTTGATTCAAAAAGCTTTGTTTGAATGTGTTTTACTTTTATTTGATTCTAAAAGCTTAGTTGAAAGTGTTTGACTTTCATTTGACTCAATTAGCTTTGTTGAATGCATTTGACTTTCATTTGAATCAAGAAGCTATGTTTGAATGTGTTTGACTTTCATTTGACTCAATTGGCTTTGTTGAATGCATTTGACTTTCATTTGATTCAAAAAGCTTTGTTTGAATGTGTTTGACTTTCATTTGACTCAATTAGCTTCGTTGAATGTGTTTGACTTTCATTTGACTCAATTAGCATTGTGGAATGCAATTGACTTTAATTTGATTCAAAAAGCTTTGTTTGAATGTATTTGACTTTCATTTGATTCTAAAAGCTTTGATGAAAGTGTTTGACTTTCATTTGACTCAATTAGCTTTGTTGAATTCATTTCAAAAATCTTTGTTTGAATGTGTTTGACTTTCATTTGATTCTAAAAGCTTTGTTGAAAGTGTTTGACTTTCATTTGACTCAATTAGCTTTGTTGAATGCATTTGACTTTCATTTGAATCAAAAAGCTTTGTTTGAATGTGTTTGACTTTCATTTGACTCAATTAGCTATGTTGAAAGTGTTTGACTTTCATTTGACTCAATTAGCTTTGTTGAATGCATTTGATTTTCATTTGATTCAAAAAGCTTTGTTTGAATGTGTTTGACTTTCATTTGATTCTAAAAGCTTTGTTGAAAGTGTTTGACTTTCATTTGACTCAATTAGCTTTGTTGAATGCATTTAACTTTCATTTGAATCAAGAAGCTTTGTTTGAATGTGTTTGACTTTCATTTGACTCAATTGGCTTTGTTGAATGCTTTTGACTTTCATATGACTCAATTAGTTTTGCTGAATGCATTTGACTTTCATTTGATTCAAAAAGCTTTGTTTGAATGTGTTTCACTTTCTTTTGACTCTATTAGCTTTGTTGAATGCATTTGACATTCATTTAATTCAAAAAGCTTTGTTTGAATGTGTTTTACTTTCATTTGATTCTAAAAGCTTTGTTGAAAGTGTTTGACTTTCTTTTGACTCAATTAGCTTTGTTGAAAGTGTTTGACTTTCATTTGACTCAATTAGCATTGTTGAATGCATTTGACTTTCATTTGAATAAAGAATCTTTATTTGAATGTGTTTGACTTTCATTTGACTCAATTGGCTTTGTTGAATGCATTTGACTTTCATTTGATTCAAAAAGCTTTGTTTGAATGTGTTTGACTTTCATTTGACTCAATTAGCTTTGTTGAAAGTGTTTGACTTTCATTTCACTCAATTAGCTTTGTTGAATGCATTTGACTTTCATTTGATTCAAAAAGCTTTGATTGAATGTATTTGACTTTCATTTAATTCTAAACGCTTTGTTGAAAGTGTTTGACTTTCATTTGACTCAATTAGCTTTGTTGAATGCATTTGACTTTCATTTGATTCAAAAAGCTTTGTTTGAATGTGTTTGACTTTCATTTGACTCAATTAGCTTTGTTGAAAGTGTTTGACTTTCATTTGACTCAATTAGCTTTGTTAAATGTATTTGACTTTCATTTGATTCAAAAAGCTTTGTTTGAATGTGTTTGACTTTCTTTTGACTCAATTAGCTTTGTTGAATGTGTTTGACTTTCATTTGACTTAATTAGCATGGTGGAATGCAATTGACTTTCATTTGATTCAAAAAGCTTTTATTGAATTTATTTGACTTTCATTTGATTCTACACGCTTTGATGAAAGTGTTTGACTTTCATTTGACTCAATTGGATTTGTTGAATGCATTTGACTTTCATTTGATTCAAAAAGCTTTGTTTGAATGTGTTTGACTTTCATTTGACTCAATTAGCTTTGTTGAATGCATTTGACATTCATTTGATTCAAAAAGCTTTGTTTGAATGTGTTTTACTTTTATTTGATTCTAAAAGCTTAGTTGAAAGTGTTTGACTTTCATTTGACTCAATTAGCTTTGTTGAATGCATTTGACTTTCATTTGAATCAAGAAGCTATGTTTGAATGTGTTTGACTTTCATTTGACTCAATTGGCTTTGTTGAATGCATTTGACTTTCATTTGATTCAAAAAGCTTTGTTTGAATGTGTTTGACTTTCATTTGACTCAATTAGCTTCGTTGAATGTGTTTGACTTTCATTTGACTCAATTAGCATTGTGGAATGCAATTGACTTTAATTTGATTCAAAAAGCTTTGTTTGAATGTATTTGACTTTCATTTGATTCTAAAATCTTTGATGAAAGTGTTTGACTTTCATTTGACTCAATTAGCTTTGTTGAATTCATTTCAAAAATCTTTGTTTGAATGTGTTTGACTTTCATTTGATTCTAAAAGCTTTGTTGAAAGTGTTTGACTTTCATTTGACTCAATTAGCTTTGTTGAATGCATTTGACTTTCATTTGAATCAAAAAGCTTTGTTTGAATGTGTTTGACTTTCATTTGACTCAATTAGCTATGTTGAAAGTGTTTGACTTTCATTTGACTCAATTAGCTTTGTTGAATGCATTTGACTTTCATTTGATTCAAAAAGCTTTGTTTGAATGTGTTTCACTTTCTTTTGACTCTATTAGCTTTGTTGAATGTGTTTGACTTTCATTTGACTCAATTAGCTTTGTTAAATGTATTTGACTTTCATTTGATTCAAAAAGCTTTGTTTGAATGTGTTTGACTTTCTTTTGACTCAATTAGCTTTGTTGAATGTGTTTGACTTTCATTTGACTTAATTAGCATGGTGGAATGCAATTGACTTTCATTTGATTCAAAAAGCTTTTATTGAATTTATTTGACTTTCATTTGATTCTACACGCTTTGATGAAAGTGTTTGACTTTCATTTAACTCAACTAGATTTGTTGAATGCATTTGACTTTCATTTGATTCAAAAAGCTTTGTTTGAATGTGTTTGACTTTCATTTGACTCAATTAGCTTTGTTGAATGCATTTGACATTCATTTGATTCAAAAAGCTTTGTTTGAATGTGTTTTACTTTTATTTGATTCTAAAAGCTTAGTTGAAAGTGTTTGACTTTCATTTGACTCAATTAGCTTTGTTGAATGCATTTGACTTTCATTTGAATCAAGAAGCTATGTTTGAATGTGTTTGACTTTCATTTGACTCAATTGGCTTTGTTGAATGCATTTGACTTTCATTTGATTCAAAAAGCTTTGTTTGAATGTGTTTGACTTTCATTTGACTCAATTAGCTTCGTTGAATGTGTTTGACTTTCATTTGACTCAATTAGCATTGTGGAATGCAATTGACTTTAATTTGATTCAAAAAGCTTTGTTTAAATGTATTTGACTTTCATTTGATTCTAAAAGCTTTGATGAAAGTGTTTGACTTTCATTTGACTCAATTAGCTTTGTTGAATTCATTTCAAAAAGCTTTGTTTGAATGTGTTTGACTTTCATTTGATTCTAAAAGCTTTGTTGAAAGTGTTTGACTTTCATTTGACTCAATTAGCTTTGTTGAATTCATTTCAAAAAGCTTTGTTTGAATGTGTTTGACTTTCATTTGATTCAAAAAGCTTTGTTTGAATGTATTTGACTTTCATTTGATTCTAAAAGCTTTGATGAAAGTGTTTAACTTTCATTTGACTCAATTAGCTTTGTTGAATTCATTTCAAAAAGCTTTGTTTGAATGTGTTTGACTTTCATTTGATTCTAAAAGCTTTGTTGAAAGTGTTTGACTTTCATTTGACTCAATTAGCTTTGTTGAATGCATTTGACTTTCATTTGAATCAAAAAGCTTTGTTTGAATGTGTTTGACTTTCATTTGACTCAATTAGCTATGTTGAAAGTGTTTGACTTTCATTTGACTCAATTAGCTTTGTTGAATGCATTTGATTTTCATTTGATTCAAAAAGCTTTGTTTGAATGTGTTTGACTTTCATTTGATTCTAAAAGCTTTGTTGAAAGTGTTTGACTTTCATTTGACTCAATTAGCTTTGTTGAATGCATTTAACTTTCATTTGAATCAAGAAGCTTTGTTTGAATGTGTTTGACTTTCATTTGACTCAATTGGCTTTGTTGAATGCTTTTGACTTTCATATGACTCAATTAGTTTTGCTGAATGCATTTGACTTTCATTTGATTCAAAAAGCTTTGTTTGAATGTGTTTCACTTTCTTTTGACTCTATTAGCTTTGTTGAATGCATTTGACATTCATTTAATTCAAAAAGCTTTGTTTGAATGTGTTTTACTTTCATTTGATTCTAAAAGCTTTGTTGAAAGTGTTTGACTTTCTTTTGACTCAATTAGCTTTGTTGAAAGTGTTTGACTTTCATTTGACTCAATTAGCATTGTTGAATGCATTTGACTTTCATTTGAATAAAGAATCTTTATTTGAATGTGTTTGACTTTCATTTGACTCAATTGGCTTTGTTGAATGCATTTGACTTTCATTTGATTCAAAAAGCTTTGTTTGAATGTGTTTGACTTTCATTTGACTCAATTAGCTTTGTTGAATGCATTTGACATTCATTTGATTTAAAAAGCTTTGATTGAATGTGTTTTACTTTTATTTGATTCTAAAAGCTTAGTTGAAAGTGTTTGACTTTCATTTGACTCAATTAGCTTTGTTGAATGCATTTGACTTTCATTTGAATAAAGAAGCTATGTTTGAATGTGTTTGACTTTCATTTGACTCAATTGGCTTTGTTGAATGCATTTGACTTTCATTTGATTCAAAAAGCTTTGTTTGAATGTGTTTGACTTTCATTTGACTCAATTAGCTTCGTTGAATGTGTTTGACTTTCATTTGACTCAATTAGCATTGTGGAATGCAATTGACTTTAATTTGATTCAAAAAGCTTTGTTTGAATGTATTTGACTTTCATTTGATTCTAAAAGCTTTGATGAAAGTGTTTGACTTTCATTTGACTCAATTAGCTTTGTTGAATTCATTTCAAAAAGCTTTGTTTGAATGTGTTTGACTTTCATTTGATTCTAAAAGCTTTGTTGAAAGTGTTTGACTTTCATTTGACTCAATTAGCTTTGTTGAATGCATTTGACTTTCATTTGAATCAAAAAGCTTTGTTTGAATGTGTTTGACTTTCATTTGACTCAATTAGCTATGTTGAAAGTGTTTGACTTTCATTTCACTCAATTAGCTTTGTTGAATGCATTTGACTTTCATTTGATTCAAAAAGCTTTGATTGAATGTATTTGACTTTCATTTAATTCTAAACGCTTTGTTGAAAGTGTTTGACTTTCATTTGACTCAATTAGCTTTGTTGAATGCATTTGACTTTCATTTGATTCAAAAAGCTTTGTTTGAATGTGTTTGACTTTCATTTGACTCAATTAGCTTTGTTGAAAGTGTTTGACTTTCATTTGACTCAATTAGCTTTGTTAAATGTATTTGACTTTCATTTGATTCAAAAAGCTTTGTTTGAATGTGTTTGACTTTCTTTTGACTCAATTAGCTTTGTTGAATGTGTTTGACTTTCATTTGACTTAATTAGCATGGTGGAATGCAATTGACTTTCATTTGATTCAAAAAGCTTTTATTGAATTTATTTGACTTTCATTTGATTCTACACGCTTTGATGAAAGTGTTTGACTTTCATTTGACTCAATTGGATTTGTTGAATGCATTTGACTTTCATTTGATTCAAAAAGCTTTGTTTGAATGTGTTTGACTTTCATTTGACTCAATTAGCTTTGTTGAATGCATTTGACATTCATTTGATTCAAAAAGCTTTGTTTGAATGTGTTTTACTTTTATTTGATTCTAAAAGCTTAGTTGAAAGTGTTTGACTTTCATTTGACTCAATTAGCTTTGTTGAATGCATTTGACTTTCATTTGAATCAAGAAGCTATGTTTGAATGTGTTTGACTTTCATTTGACTCAATTGGCTTTGTTGAATGCATTTGACTTTCATTTGATTCAAAAAGCTTTGTTTGAATGTGTTTTACTTTCATTTGACTCAATTAGCTTCGTTGAATGTGTTTGACTTTCATTTGACTCAATTAGCATTGTGGAATGCAATTGACTTTAATTTGATTCAAAAAGCTTTGTTTGAATGTATTTGACTTTCATTTGATTCTAAAAGCTTTGATGAAAGTGTTTGACTTTCATTTGACTCAATTAGCTTTGTTGAATTCATTTCAAAAATCTTTGTTTGAATGTGTTTGACTTTCATTTGATTCTAAAAGCTTTGTTGAAAGTGTTTGACTTTCATTTGACTCAATTAGCTTTGTTGAATGCATTTGACTTTCATTTGAATCAAAAAGCTTTGTTTGAATGTGTTTGACTTTCATTTGACTCAATTAGCTATTTTGAAAGTGTTTGACTTTCATTTGACTCAATTAGCTTTGTTGAATGCATTTGACTTTCATTTGATTCAAAAAGCTTTGTTTGAATGTGTTTGACTTTCTTTTGACTCTATTAGCTTTGTTGAATGTGTTTGACTTTCATTTGACTCAATTAGCTTTGTTAAATGTATTTGACTTTCATTTGATTCAAAAAGCTTTGTTTGAATGTGTTTGACTTTCTTTTGACTCAATTAGCTTTGTTGAATGTGTTTGACTTTCATTTGACTTAATTAGCATGGTGGAATGCAATTGACTTTCTTTTGATTCAAAAAGCTTTGATTGAATTTATTTGACTTTCATTTGATTCTACACGCTTTGATGAAAGTGTTTGACTTTCATTTGACTCAATTGGATTTGTTGAATGCATTTGACTTTTATTTGATTCAAAAAGCTTTGTTTGAATGTGTTTGACTTTCATTTGACTCAATTAGCTTTGTTGAAAGTGTATGACTTTCATTTGACTCAATTAGCTTTGTTGAATGCATTTGACTTTTATTTAAATCAAGAAGCTTTATTTGAATGTGTTTGACTTTCATTTGACTCAATTGGCTTTGTTGAATGCATTTGACTTTCATTTATTTCAAAAAGCTTTGTTTGAATGTGTTTGACTTTCTTTTAACTCAATTAGCTTTGTTGAATGTGTTTGACTTTCATTTGACTCAATTAGCTTTGTTGAATGCAATTGACATTCATTTGATTCAATAAGCTTTGTTTGAATGTGTTTTACTTTCATTTGATTCTAAAAGCATTGTTGAAATTGTTTGACTTTCATTTGACTCAATTAGCTTTGTTGAAAGTGTTTGACTTTCATTTGACTGAATTGGCTTTGTTGAATGCATTTGACTTTCATTTGATTCAAAAAGCTTTGTTTGAATGTGTTTGACTTTCTTTTAACTCAATTATCTTTGTTGAATGTATTAGACTTTCATTTGACTCAATTAGCTTTGTTGAATGCATTTGACATTCATTTGATTCAAAAAGCTTTGTTTGAATGTGTTTTTCTTTTATTTGATTCTAAAAGCTTTGTTGAAAGTGTTTGACTTTCATTTGCCTCAATTAGCTTTGTTGAATGCATTTGACTTTTATTTGAATCAAGAAGCTATGTTTGAATGTGTTTGACTTTCAGTTGACTCAATTGGCTTTGTTGAATGCATTTGACTTTCATTTGATTCAAAAAGCTTTGTTTGAATGTGTTTGACTTTCATTTTACTCAATTAGCTTCGTTGAATGTGTTTGACTTTCATTTGACTCAATTAGCATTGTGGAATGCAATTGACTTTAATTTGATTCAAAAAGCTTTGTTTAAATGTATTTGCTTTTCATTTGATTCTAAAAGCTTTGATGAAAGTGTTTGACTTTCATTTGACTCAATTAGCTTTGTTAAATTCATTTGATTTTCATTTGATTCAAAAAGCTTTGTTTGAATGTGTTTGACTTTCATTTGATTCTAAAAGCTTTGTTGAAAGTGTTTGACTTTCATTTGACTCAATTAGCTTTGTTGAATGCATTTAACTTTCATTTGAATCAAGAAGCTTTGTTTGAATGTGTTTGACTTTCATTTGACTCAATTGGCTTTGTTGAATGCATTTGACTTTCATATGACTCAATTAGTTTTGCTGAATGCATTTGACTTTCATTTGATTCAAAAAGCTTTGTTTAAATGTGTTTCACTTTCTTTTGACTCTATTAGCTTTGTTGAATGCATTTGACATTCATTTAATTCAAAAAGCTTTGTTTGAATGTGTTTTACTTTCATTAGATTCTAAAAGCTTTGTTGAAAGTGTTTAACTTTCTTTTGACTCAATTAGCTTTGTTGAAAGTGTTTGACTTTCATTTGACTCAATTAGCATTGTTGAATGCATTTGACTTTCATTTGAATAAAGAAGCTTTATTTGAATGTGTTTGACTTTCATTTGACTCAATTGGCTTTGTTGAATGCATTTGACTTTCATTTGATTCAAAAAGCTTTGTTTGAATGTGTTTGACTTTCATTTGACTCAATTAGCATTGTTGAATGAATTTGACATTCATTTGATTCAAAAAGCTTTGATTGAATGTGTTTTACTTTTATTTGATTCTAAAAGCTTAGTTGAAAGTGTTTGACTTTCATTTGACTCAATTAGCTTTGTTGAATGCATTTGACTTTCATTTGAATAAAGAAGCTATGTTTGAATGTGTTTGACTTTTTTTTTTTTTTTTTTGGTAAATAAGAATTTTATTACCAAAGAGAGAAAGTTACAACTTACAAGAGCTAAGTTATAACTACCACCAGAGCACCACAAAACCTAAGACAGGCTAACCCCAAAACAAACCAGTTCTAGGCTTATCCTAGCCACCTTCTAGGAAGGGTTCTAGAAAGAGCCTAGAACAAACTGAACTCAGGTTCCCAGCTACCTTCTAGGAAGGGCTCTGAAAACCAGGAACAGACAAAAAGAAGGACAGAAAACACCACACACAGCAGCCAAACATTAACAGTACAAATATTTCCTATCAGAATCAATACATCTACAAGCAACAGTAAAAATAATATCCCTGATAGCAGTATCTGCAGGCTTGTAATCTCCAGTGAACATCAAGGTATTTCTCTGTATCCAGATGCAGTGAATAGTCTCTGCAAAACACATAAGCAGCAATCTTCCTTTAGCATTGGCTCTTCTACTTTGCTGCATCACCCATTGGACTTCAGAGTCAAAATTCTGCCCAATTCTGGAAAAACCCAGGAGCTGCAGAATCCTGTTCCAAATACTGGCAGAATAAGAGCAGACAAAGAACAAATGAGAAACACTTTCTGCATCATTAGAGCAGAAAAAACACAGAGGATCACAAGCTATACTCCAAGAAGCAATTCTATCTTTAGTAACAAGCCTGTTCCACAAAGCCAGCCAAGTGACAAACATACTCTTAGGAGATACTCTATTATTGCAAATTACCCTTTTCCAAGGCACTTTCACAACTTGAGGTCTAATCTGAGTGTAGAGCTGCCTAATGCTCATTTTGCCATTAACAGTAATGCCAGACCAACCCCCAACATTATCCACCAAAGCTCTGCAATTCATGATCTTCCTTAAAACCCAAGAACATTTCTTAGGAACAGGAGACAACCAAAAATCTTTGTGATTGAAGTAATAAATGTGAACCCATTTTACCCATAGGTTATCTGATTTGTGAGCAATATCCCAAAGGACTTTGGTGATTGCTGCTTTATTCCAGTCTTCAAGAGAGGTAAGGTTCCAACCTCCACAAGTCTTTGGTAAACATAAAAATTTCCAAGAGACCAGAGCTTTCTTACTAGGATTAGACTTCCCAGTCCAAAGAAAACATCTGAACCTTGAATCCATTTCTCTCAAGATCTTTTTTGGTAAAATAAAAATCTGAGACCAATAAGCTTGAATACCAAAGAGCACACTTTTTATCAGCTGAAGCCTGCCAGCATAAGAAAGGTGCCTGGCTGCCCACCCATCAATCCTAGCAGTAACCCTCTCAACTAAAGGCTTACATTGAGCAATAGTAAGCTTTTTAGAAGAAAGGGGCACTCCCAAATATCTAAAAGGTAAAGAGCCCCTGGCAACCCCCAGGACAGCCTGAAGATCAGCTTGATCCTGCTCACTTATCCCCCCAAAATACACATCACTCTTATCCAGATTAGCATCTAATCCAGAAGCATTAGAAAACTTCTGAAAAGCTTGAAAGAGCAGCTGAATAGAGATAAGATCAGCTCTGGAGAAGAGAAGCAAATCATCTGCAAACATCAGATGAGTAATCTCCAATTTTGCACACCTTGGATGAAAATTAAAATCAGGATTCAAAGTCATCACTTTTAAGCATCTTGACAGATACTCCATACAAATAGCAAAAAGAAAAGGGGACATAGGATCACCTTGTCTCAGACCTTTTTTAGCAGAAAAAGGGGGAGAAGGATACCCATTAATCAGAATTGAATAAGAAACAGTAGTAACACAACCCATAATCCAAGAGATAAACCTGTTAGGGAACCCTAATTCAGCAAGAATAACTTCCAAGAAACTCCACTCAACAGAATCATAGGCTTTCCTAAGATCAATCTTAAGTAAACATCTAGGGGTAATGAATTTATGAGAGTAACCTTTGATAAGCTCAGTAGCAAGAAGAATATGATCACCAATATGTTTGCCAGGAATAAAGCCAGCCTGGGCATCACTAACAACCCCACCAATGACCTTTGAGAGCCTGGCTGTAATAATTTTAGATACAATCTTATAAACCAAGGTGCAGCAAGCAATAGGTCTATATTCCTTTGCATAAGAGGGATTGGCAACTTTAGGGACAAGAGTAATGGTAGTACAATTCCATTGCCTAGCCATCTTACCATTAGAAAAGAACCCCAAAACAGCAGCATAAACATTAGTTTTAACAATATCCCAAGAGTGCTTGAAAAAGACAGCATTGAAACCATCAATTCCAGGAGCTTTATCATCACCAATACTCTTAAGAGCAAGATCAATTTCACTGACAAAAACATCAGCTAACAGAAGATCCTTAGCACCTTGATCAAGCTGAGGGCCACTTCTCATTACAGCTAAATCAACCCCAGGGAGAGAGGAAGCAGCAGAACCTAGGAGATTTTTATAAAAGTCAAGGATTTCAGCAGTAATGAGACCAGGATCCCTAAGCAGAACCCCTTGACTGTTATAAATAGAGTCAATTCTATTCTTATTCTGCCTCTGCTTCATCAAAGAGAAAAAGAAATGAGAGCCAGCATCTCCAAGCTTAATCCAGTCAATTCTAGATTTCTGCCTGTAAATACTACCTTGGATATGAATCCAATGCTTCACCTTATCAATAGCAGTTTTCTCAAGAGCCTGAAACTGAGTATTAGTCCAATCTCCAGCCAACTGAATTTGGATATCACCAAGATCCCTATAAGCTTGCTCCAAATAACCATTGACATTAGCAAAATGTCTGATGTTCAAAGACTTCAGACCAAGTTTGACAGCCTTTAATTTATTCCAGACAGTTAACATTGGGGAGTCAAGTTGCCCACAAGAAACCCAAGAGTCTCTAACAGTCTTCTGAAAATCTTTATGATCAGCAATGCAGTTAAGAAACCTGAAAGGCCTACCCTTCCCTGGTTCAGCAATAAAAATATCAACCAAGAGAGGACAATGATCAGAGAGAGAAGGGGGGAGATAAATGACTTCAGTTTGACCATAATCATTGATCCAAGCTTCATTAACAATTCCCCTATCAATTCTAGTAGTAGTTCTATTAACACCTTCACCCTTATTAGACCAAGAATAAAAAGAGCCTTTACTCTTAATCTCAGTGAACTCCATTAAATCCATACATTCCTTAAAGTCCTTCACTTCAGCATCAGTCACAGGATTACCATTGTATCTATCTTCAGAAGAGAGGACAGAGTTAAAATCACCCATACAAATCCAGGGAATATGAGACATCCCAATAGACTTCAAGCCAAGCCACAAAGGTTTCCTATCATGAACAGAATGCAGCCCATACACAAAAGTACATAGCAGAGTATGATGCAAATCTTTAGAACTAATCTGAACATGAACAAATTGCTCATGATCAGCAAGAATATCAACATTAACCTTATCAGCTTTCCATCCAACCCAAATTCTTCCTTTCATGGAATGATTATAGTTACAATGCCAAGACCAGAATCTACCAAACTTCTTCTGAATAGAATTTTGATTATGAATTTTAACTTTAGTTTCCAAGATAGCAATAACATCCACATTATGAGTCTTTAGATGCTGCCTAACAGCAGGCGCCTTATCAGGGTCATTAAGACCTCTGATATTCCATGAAACCACAATCATTTAACCAGAGAGGGATTACCATCACCCCCAATAGGATTTATTCCAACAATTTCATCTTTTAGAAGTGCAGAATAAGCATTATTAGTTCTTGGGATATTCAGATTAACACCACTAGTATGAGATCTAACCCTTTTGCTTACCACCCTCCAATCAGCATCAGCATAAGTAGCAAAGGAGGTATGAGCAGGAGTAATCATAGGCTGAGGATCAGAACTCTTATCCTGATCCTGTTCAGTACCAGCAGCTGCAGGAGCTACAACAGTTTGTCTCTGAACCCACACTTTCTTTGGTTGAGCTTTGACCTGAGGATCATGCTGAGTCTTAGGCTTGGCCTTTGGTTTAGCATTACAATCATGCCCAACCCTATCACACTTCTTACAAAATGGGGGGGCCCACTCAAATATCACTTTTAGCTCAATCACTTCTCCCATAGGACTCTCAACAGTCACAGTAGTGGGTAAAGGTCTAGTTATATCAACTTCAATGAGCATTCTAGCAAACGATACTCTCAGTTGTCTAGTTGTACATTCATCAGCAAACAAAGGCACCCCAATTAAGCTACCAATTCTACTTAAAGTATCAGCACTCCAGCAATTTAGAGGCAAGTTTGGTAACCTTACCCACAGAGGAACAGTTCTGAGGATTTCAGCTTGAAAATTAAACTTATCACTCCAAGGTTTAACAATAGCAGGTTTAGTATTGAACATATGAGGGCCAGAGCTTAATACAATATCCTTCTCAGCAGATGAAGTCAAATTAATTATAAAATAACCATCATCATGCCAAAAAATCTCAGGTTTAGCAAAACTACTCCAGGTCTGAGCAATATATTTATGAACAGCAGCAATTGTAGGGTAAAATCCAACAACATAAAAGATAATAGCATTGCACCATTTAGAATTACCTTCCTGAAGATCTCTAGCCTGGATTTGAGCAACAAATTTCCCATCCCTAAGCATAGGAGCAACAAAGGAAAGAGCAGCACCCTTAGAAGCCAGTTTACCCCGAAATAGGTTTGCCCATTTCCCAGGATTAGGCGCTTGTTTCTCTACTTCAGGTGGTTCAGGACAATCCTCAGCCCCCAACCCAACCGGAATGGAAGCAATTGAGTTACTAATCAGAGATTTATCCAATGGAACAGTAACCGGGGAAACCCTAGGTACTGTTCCATTGATTTCCTGCACCTGAACAGCAGCAAATGAATCCTCTACATTCTTCAAATCAGCTCTAGTAACCTTACCTCCTGACGGATGAACAAGATGGGCTGGCGGAGAAACCAGCTCAGTTTCATCCTCAACCTCTGGAATAGAACCGGGGTTCAGATTCTGCAATCGAAGGTCAGAGGGTGTGAGAGATCCAAAAGCAGGGGAACGAGGGAGTGGAGTAGCTTGTTTCTTCTTCTTAGCCATGATGGTCGGAGATGCGTGAGAAAACCAGCTTCACCTCAAACAACCATGGAAACCAGATTGTAAATCCAGAGCTTCTCTCTCTAACTTTCTCTCACTAGAAAATTTGATGAATGTGTTTGACTTTCATTTGACTCAATTGGCTTTGTTGAATGCATTTGACTTTCATTTGATTCAAAAAGCTTTGTTTGAATGTGTTTGACTTTCATTTGACTCAATTAGCTTCGTTGAATGTGTTTGACTTTCATTTGACTCAATTAGCATTGTGGAATGCAATTGACTTTAATTTGATTCAAAAAGCTTTGTTTGAATGTATTTGACTTTCATTTGATTCTAAAAGCTTTGATGAAAGTGTTTGACTTTCATTTGACTCAATTAGCTTTGTTGAATTCATTTCAAAAAGCTTTGTTTGAATGTGTTTGACTTTCATTTGATTCTAAAAGCTTTGTTGAAAGTGTTTGACTTTCATTTGACTCAATTAGCTTTGTTGAATGCATTTGACTTTCATTTGAATCAAAAAGCTTTGTTTGAATGTGTTTGACTTTCATTTGACTCAATTAGCTATGTTGAAAGTGTTTGACTTTCATTTCACTCAATTAGCTTTGTTGAATGCATTTGACTTTCATTTGATTCAAAAAGCTTTGATTGAATGTATTTGACTTTCATTTAATTCTAAACGCTTTGTTGAAAGTGTTTGACTTTCATTTGACTCAATTAGCTTTGTTGAATGCATTTGACTTTCATTTGATTCAAAAAGCTTTGTTTGAATGTGTTTGACTTTCATTTGACTCAATTAGCTTTGTTGAAAGTGTTTGACTTTCATTTGACTCAATTAGCTTTGTTAAATGTATTTGACTTTCATTTGATTCAAAAAGCTTTGTTTGAATGTGTTTGACTTTCTTTTGACTCAATTAGCTTTGTTGAATGTGTTTGACTTTCATTTGACTTAATTAGCATGGTGGAATGCAATTGACTTTCATTTGATTCAAAAAGCTTTTATTGAATTTATTTGACTTTCATTTGATTCTACACGCTTTGATGAAAGTGTTTGACTTTCATTTGACTCAATTGGATTTGTTGAATGCATTTGACTTTCATTTGATTCAAAAAGCTTTGTTTGAATGTGTTTGACTTTCATTTGACTCAATTAGCTTTGTTGAATGCATTTGACATTCATTTGATTCAAAAAGCTTTGTTTGAATGTGTTTTACTTTTATTTGATTCTAAAAGCTTAGTTGAAAGTGTTTGACTTTCATTTGACTCAATTAGCTTTGTTGAATGCATTTGACTTTCATTTGAATCAAGAAGCTATGTTTGAATGTGTTTGACTTTCATTTGACTCAATTGGCTTTGTTGAATGCATTTGACTTTCATTTGATTCAAAAAGCTTTGTTTGAATGTGTTTGACTTTCATTTGACTCAATTAGCTTCGTTGAATGTGTTTGACTTTCATTTGACTCAATTAGCATTGTGGAATGCAATTGACTTTAATTTGATTCAAAAAGCTTTGTTTGAATGTATTTGACTTTCATTTGATTCTAAAAGCTTTGATGAAAGTGTTTGACTTTCATTTGACTCAATTAGCTTTGTTGAATTCATTTCAAAAAGCTTTGTTTGAATGTGTTTGACTTTCATTTGATTCTAAAAGCTTTGTTGAAAGTGTTTGACTTTCATTTGACTCAATTAGCTTTGTTGAATGCATTTGACTTTCATTTGAGTCAAAAAGCTTTGTTTGAATGTGTTTGACTTTCATTTGACTCAATTAGCTATGTTGAAAGTGTTTGACTTTCATTTGACTCAATTAGCTTTGTTGAATGCATTTGACTTTCATTTGATTCAAAAAGCTTTGTTTGAATGTGTTTGACTTTCTTTTGACTCTATTAGCTTTGTTGAATGTGTTTGACTTTCATTTGACTCAATTAGCTTTGTTAAATGTATTTGACTTTCATTTGATTCAAAAAGCTTTGTTTGAATGTGTTTGACTTTCTTTTGACTCAATTAGCTTTGTTGAATGTGTTTGACTTTCATTTGACTTAATTAGCATGGTGGAATGCAATTGACTTTCATTTGATTCAAAAAGCTTTGATTGAATTTATTTGACTTTCATTTGATTCTACACGCTTTGATGAAAGTGTTTGACTTTCATTTGACTCAATTGGATTTGTTGAATGCATTTGACTTTCATTTGATTCAAAAAGCTTTGTTTGAATGTGTTTGACTTTCATTTGACTCAATTAGCTTTGTTGAAAGTGTATGACTTTCATTTGACTCAATTAGCTTTGTTGAATGCATTTGACTTTTATTTAAATCAAGAAGCTTTATTTGAATGTGTTTGACTTTTTTTTTTTTTTTGGTAAATGAGAGATTTTATTACCAAAGTAGAGCAAAAACAATACAAGAAAGCTACTGTGTTACAAAAGCTAACCAGTAGCAGCACCCTTACACCAAAGACCAAAGAAAAGGCCAGACAACCCCTAACTCAACCTAAAGCCAAACCTAGCCACCTTCTAGGAAGGGTTCTAAGCTGACCAAGGTTACCAATTGGACTCAAACAGCTGGCCACCTTCTAAGAAGGGTACCAGAGTAAGGACCAGACAAAGAAACCTAAACAAAAGAACCCCAAAGAAAACTTCTGCTAGCATTAAACAGTAAAAACACAAAAACAACACCAGAAAGCATAAAAAAGAAACCAGTTACAGCAGCAGCAAAGACCTATCAGCAGTAGAGCATCTGCAAGCCACTCTAAAAACAATATCTCTGTAGACAGTTTCTACAGGCAAGCAGCAGCCTGAAAAAATAGTATTGTTCCTCTGAATCCAAATAGCATAGACAGTTTCAGCAAGGAACATCAAATGTAATCTACCAACAGCTGTAGACTTCCTGTAGAATCTAATGCTCCATTTGACTTCTTGACAGAAAGGTTGGACAGTTTTCCTACAGTTCAAAAGCAAAAGAACCTTCTGCCAGATTTGTTTAGAGTATGAACATTCAAAAAAC
Organism: Chenopodium album; assembly: GCF_948465745.1. Classification (NCBI taxonomy): domain Eukaryota; kingdom Viridiplantae; phylum Streptophyta; class Magnoliopsida; order Caryophyllales; family Amaranthaceae; genus Chenopodium; species Chenopodium album. Next base: position 24,132,118 of record NC_137852.1, on the reverse strand, counting down.
AAATGCTGAGTATTCTCAGTAGCATTTACACATAAAACACAAGTTGTATCACATTGAGAATTCCACAATACCACTCTGTCCTTAGTAACAAGCCTGTTATGCAAGGCTAACCAAAGAATGAAAACACTTTTTGGAGAAGCTGCATTGTTGCAAACAAGTCTTTTCCATTCAGTTTTAGGGGCTTGAGGTCTTAGAAGTCTGTAAAGTTTTTTGATCTACATACCAGCTCCATGCTTCACCTTATCCCATCCCCCTATATCATCAATAACCTGTCTGCATTTTAGGATCTTTTTCAGAACCCAAGAGCATTTTTGAGGCACAGGAGCTTCCCAAACATCTTTCTTCTTAAAATAATAAATGTGAACCCATTTCACCCATAAAGAATCAGCTTTATGAGTAATATCCCATAATAGTTTAGCAATAGCAGAAATGTTCCACTCAGGAAGAGAGATTACATTCCACCCACCACTAACTCTAGGAAGACAAACTGTGTTCCAAGCAACTAAAGCTTTCCTTGAAGGATTTGAGTTTCCAGTCCAAAGAAAGGCTCTAAACCTAGCCTCAATCTCTTTCAGAATCTTCTTAGGCAAAACAAAGATCTGAGACCAATAAGTCTGAATCCCAAACAGGACACTCTTCACCAATTGGAGCCTACCAGCATAAGATAAATGCTTAGCAGTCCAACCTGTAATTCTAGCTGTAACCTTGTCAACTAAGGGTTTACACTGACTGATAGTGAGTTTCTTGGAGGAGAGTGGGACACCAAGGTACTTGAATGGAATAGTACCAAGAGTTACTCCAAGAACCTGTAATAAAGCAGTTTGAATATCAGCATTTACCCCACCAAAATAAACTTCACTCTTTTCCAAATTTGCAGACAACCCTGATGCCTCAGAGAACTTAGAGAAAGCCTTGAACAAAAGCTGAACAGAGGTCTCATCAGCTCTAGAGAATATGAGGAGATCATCAGCAAACATTAAGTGAGTAAGAAGCATCTTTTCACATCTGGGATGGTAATTAAAATCAGGAGTATCCTTCAATTCATGCAAACACCTTGACAGGTATTCCATTCCAATAGCAAAAAGGAAGGGAGAGATAGGATCTCCCTGCCTAAGCCCTTTTTTAGCAGGCACCCCATTAATAAGAATAGAGAATGAAACTGTAGAGAGACAGCTCATAATCCAAGAAACAAAGATTCCAGGAAAGCCTAACTCTTCCATAACTGTCTTCAAAAAACTCCATTCAATGGAATCATAAGCCTTTTTCAAGTCCACTTTAACCATACACCTTGGAGTTATAAACTTATTTGTATAGCCCTTAATAAGCTCAGTTGCAAGCAAAATGTTATCACCAATATGCTTCCTAGGTATAAAACCAGCCTGAGCATCATCTACTACTTCCCCAATCACCTTAGCTAGCCTAGCTGTTAATATTTTAGAAACAATCTTGTAAAGGACAGTACAGCAAGCTATAGGCCTAAAGTCTTTAGCATAGGAAGGATTTTGCACCTTAGGAACAAGAGTGACAGTTGTGCAGTTCCACTCTTTCTGCATTACACCTGTCTCAAAAAAATCAATAACAGCAGCATATATATCATGTTTAACAATGTCCCAAGTTTCCTGGAAAAAGAAGGAGTTAAAACCATCAATCCCAGGAGCCTTTGAGGTATCAATTCCTTTTAAAGCTAAATCAACCTCTTCTAAAGAAATTGGAGCAGTAAGAGTATGATGAGCCTCTATGGATAACTGTTTCCCTTTCCTCAAGGTACCCAGGTCAACAGCTGGTAAGTAATTAGCACTAGCCCCCATAAGGTTTTTATAAAAACCAGTAATCTCAAGCTCAATCTCTTCTGGCTTCTTCAGCAATACATGATTTCCATCAAAGATGGAGTCAATCCTGTTCCTATTATTTCTAGTCTTCATAGCAGCAAAGAAGTAATGGCTGTTAGAATCTCCCAATTTTACCCAGTCAACTCTAGATTTCTGTTTGTAGATACTTTCTTGAACATTTCCCCAAAACTTAATCTGCTTAATACAATCAGCTTCCTTGGCAACCAAGGCAGGATCATGGTTATTAGCCAACAAGCTTTGAGTTTCAAGAAGAGAGGTATGAGCAGCATCAATTCTAGCCTCAATATTACTAAAATACTTGGTGTTGAGCTTCTTCATCTGAACTTTAACAAGCTTTAATTTTGCCCAAACACATTTCATAGCATTACCAGAAATATCAGCTTGCCAAGCATCCTTAACAGATTCCAGAAAAAGATCATGCTTAGCAATACAATTAAGAAATCTAAAAGGCCTAGCTTTACCAGGAGAAGATTGGAAAATTTCAAAAAGAAGAGGAGTGTGATCAGAAAGGGAAGGAGGAAGATAAATAGCTTCCACATGACCATACTGATCAATCCAAGCTTGATTAACCAAACCCCTATCAATCCTGGTGCAGGTTCTAGGCCCATCATGAGCCTTATTTGACCAAGAAAAAGGCAGCCCTTTACTCTTGATCTCTACAAATTCCATATCATCTATAAACTGCTGGAAATCTCTAACTTCATAATCAGTAACAACATTCCCATGGATCCTATCTTCAGAATGCAGAACAGAGTTGAAATCACCAGAACACAGCCAAGGCAGCCCAGGAGAAGTCAAACTCCTAATTCCATCCCAAAGAGCTTTCCTATCATGAATAGAGTGAAGACCATATACAAAAGTACAATTAATTTGGGTAGCCAAATCCTTAGTACTGATTAAACAATGAATAAATTGTTCATGGATAGTAAGCACATCCAAAGTAATCCTATCATTCTTCCAGCCAACCCAGATCCTGCCTTTGGAAGATTGAGACATATTAGTAATCCAAGACCAGCCAATACCCATCTTCCTCTGCACATTGACAACATTCTTCAATTTAACTTTAGTTTCAACAAGACCAATAATATCACAATTATTTTGATGCAGTAACTTCTTAACAGCAGTTACTTTATTGAGGTCATTAAGACCCCTAATATTCCAAGTGATAATAATCATGGCACCAGAGGGGGATTTCCATCACCCCCAATAGGATTTAGAGTGAACCCTCCAGCTCCATCCACCTCATCAATCATCAAAGCAGCATAGGCACTAGGAGAAGCACCAACTGTAGTTTTGGCTTTAATACCCTGAGTTCTTGTCTTCCTACCCACTACTCTCCACCCATCATTATGATTAGCAGGAGCAGCAGCAGGAGTTACATCTGCTCCATGAACTGTTTTGTCAAGAACAGGATCAGCAGCAGTAGGTTGAACAGGCTTAGTAACCCAGACCTGTTTAGCTACAGTATCTGGTTTCTTACCCTTGTTCTGCTTTGTATGTACAGTTTTAGTACAATCATGTCCCACCTTATTGCATACACAACAAAAAGCAGGTGTCCATTCATAGACCACTTTTAATTCCAGAAGTTCATTCAGAGGGCTTTTGACAAAAACAGTCTTAGGCAAAACCTTTGTCACATCAATCTCAATAAGCACTCTTGCAAAGGAGACCCTAAGCTGCCTCGTTGTGCACTCATCAGCACAGAGCGGTATTCCCAGAAGACTACCAATCCTACTAAGAGTTTCAGCTCCCCAACAATTCAGAGGTAAGTTAGGAAACTTAACCCAAATAGGAACAGTTCTTAAAATTTCAGCATTAAAATCAAACTTAGCATTCCATGGCTTCACAATTGCAGGTTTACCATAAAACATATGAGGTCCAGCACAAAGAACAGCATTCTTATCTTCAATTGAGCACAGATTAATAATAAAATATCCGTCATCATGCCAGAACACTTCTGGTTTTTGCACAAAACACCATTGTTGAGCAATATAGCGTTGAACAGCAGCAATTGTAGGATAATAACCAACAACATAAAAGACTAAAGCATTTAGCCATTTCAAATTACCTGCAGAGAGCTCAGATTCCTGCAATTGAGCAATTTGTTTACCATCCTCTACTCTCGGAGCAACATAGGCCAGGGAAGCACCTTTAGCAGTCAGCTTTCCATTATATGATCCACCATCCCCATTTGATTTATCTTGTGCAACTCTAGGATCTGGAACAACAGGCTCAGCTTGACTCCCAGAAATCAATGGAACAGTAACCCTAGAAACCCGGGTTACTGTTTGATTGGATTCTGACGCTGTAGGTTGACCTAAATTCTCATATGACTGTGCAATAGTCTCTGCATCACTTCTCGGAATAGGCCCTACTGCCGGATTAACAAGAGCCGGTGCCGGAGTAACCAGCTCGTCAACTTCCTTAATCGGGGTTGGTTTAAAAGAAGTACCAGAGTTTCTCAGATTCTCCAGAATTTTATCAAAAGGTTCATGAGTAGTCGAAGATGATGCTTGCTGAGGTGTTGGAGTAGTTTGTCTTCTCTTTCTAGCCATTGTAGATCAAAATTGATGAGGAACAGCCATCAAAATCGAAGAACAGGAAGAGGAGAGAGAACAGAGAAAAAAGTCAAAAAGTCAAGACCTCATTAATTCTGTGTTTGACTTTCATTTGACTCAATTGGCTTTGTTGAATGCATTTGACTTTCATTTATTTCAAAAAGCTTTGTTTGAATGTGTTTGACTTTCTTTTAACTCAATTAGCTTTGTTGAATGTGTTTGACTTTCATTTGACTCAATTAGCTTTGTTGAATGCATTTGACATTCATTTGATTCAATAAGCTTTGTTTGAATGTGTTTTACTTTCATTTGATTCTAAAAGCATTGTTGAAATTGTTTGACTTTCATTTGACTCAATTAGCTTTGTTGAAAGTGTTTGACTTTCATTTGACTCAATTAGCATTGTTGAATGCATTTGACTTTCATTTGAATAACGAAGCTTTATTTGAATGTGTTTGACTTTCATTTGACTCAATTGGCTTTGTTGAATGCATTTGACTTTCATTTGATTCAAAAAGCTTTGTTTGAATGTGTTTGACTTTCTTTTAACTCAATTATCTTTGTTGAATGTATTAGACTTTCATTTGACTCAATTAGCTTTGTTGAATGCATTTGACATTCATTTGATTCAAAAAGCTTTGTTTGAATGTGTTTTTCTTTTATTTGATTCTAAAAGCTTTGTTGAAAGTGTTTGACTTTCATTTGCCTCAATTAGCTTTGTTGAATGCATTTGACTTTTATTTGAATCAAGAAGCTATGTTTGAATGTGTTTGACTTTCAGTTGACTCAATTGGCTTTGTTGAATGCATTTGACTTTCATTTGATTCAAAAAGCTTTGTTTGAATGTGTTTGACTTTCATTTTACTCAATTAGCTTCGTTGAATGTGTTTGACTTTCATTTGACTCAATTAGCATTGTGGAATGCAATTGACTTTAATTTGATTCAAAAAGCTTTGTTTGAATGTATTTGCTTTTCATTTGATTCTAAAAGCTTTGATGAAAGTGTTTGACTTTCATTTGACTCAATTAGCTTTGTTAAATTCATTTGATTTTCATTTGATTCAAAAAGCTTTGTTTGAATGTGTTTGACTTTCATTTGATTCTAAAAGCTTTGTTGAAAGTGTTTGACTTTCATTTGACTCAATTAGCTTTGTTGAATGCATTTGACTTTCATTTATTTCAAAAAGCTTTGTTTGAATGTGTTTGACTTTCTTTTAACTCAATTATCTTTGTTGAATGTATTAGACTTTCATTTGACTCAATTAGCTTTGTTGAATGCATTTGACATTCATTTGATTCAAAAAGCTTTGTTTGAATGTGTTTTTCTTTTATTTGATTCTAAAAGCTTTGTTGAAAGTGTTTGACTTTCATTTGCCTCAATTAGCTTTGTTGAATGCATTTGACTTTTATTTGAATCAAGAAGCTATGTTTGAATGTGTTTGACTTTCAGTTGACTCAATTGGCTTTGTTGAATGCATTTGACTTTCATTTGATTCAAAAAGCTTTGTTTGAATGTGTTTGACTTTCATTTTACTCAATTAGCTTCGTTGAATGTGTTTGACTTTCATTTGACTCAATTAGCATTGTGGAATGCAATTGACTTTAATTTGATTCAAAAAGCTTTGTTTGAATGTATTTGCTTTTCATTTGATTCTAAAAGCTTTGATGAAAGTGTTTGACTTTCATTTGACTCAATTAGCTTTGTTAAATTCATTTGATTTTCATTTGATTCAAAAAGCTTTGTTTGAATGTGTTTGACTTTCATTTGATTCTAAAAGCTTTGTTGAAAGTGTTTGACTTTCATTTGACTCAATTAGCTTTGTTGAATGCATTTAACTTTCATTTGAATCAAGAAGCTTTGTTTGAATGTGTTTGACTTTCATTTGACTCAATTGGCTTTGTTGAATGCATTTGACTTTCATATGACTCAATTAGTTTTGCTGAATGCATTTGACTTTCATTTGATTCAAAAAGCTTTGTTTGAATGTGTTTCACTTTCTTTTGACTCTATTAGCTTTGTTGAATGCATTTGACATTCATTTAATTCAAAAAGCTTTGTTTGAATGTGTTTTACTTTCATTAGATTCTAAAAGCTTTGTTGAAAGTGTTTGACTTTCTTTTGACTCAATTAGCTTTGTTGAAAGTGTTTGACTTTCATTTGACTCAATTAGCATTGTTGAATGCATTTGACTTTCATTTGAATAAAGAAGCTTTATTTGAATGTGTTTGACTTTCATTTGACTCAATTGGCTTTGTTGAATGCATTTGACTTTCATTTGATTCAAAAAGCTTTGTTTGAATGTGTTTGACTTTCATTTGACTCAATTAGCTTTGTTGAATGCATTTGACATTCATTTGATTCAAAAAGCTTTGATTGAATGTGTTTTACTTTTATTTGATTCTAAAAGCTTAGTTGAAAGTGTTTGACTTTCATTTGACTCAATTAGCTTTGTTGAATGCATTTGACTTTCATTTGAATAAAGAAGCTATGTTTGAATGTGTTTGACTTTCATTTGACTCAATTGGCTTTGTTGAATGCATTTGACTTTCATTTGATTCAAAAAGCTTTGTTTGAATGTGTTTGACTTTCATTTGACTCAATTAGCTTCGTTGAATGTGTTTGACTTTCATTTGACTCAATTAGCATTGTGGAATGCAATTGACTTTAATTTGATTCAAAAAGCTTTGTTTGAATGTATTTGACTTTCATTTGATTCTAAAAGCTTTGATGAAAGTGTTTGACTTTCATTTGACTCAATAAGCTTTGTTGAATTCATTTCAAAAAGCTTTGTTTGAATGTGTTTGACTTTCATTTGATTCTAAAAGCTTTGTTGAAAGTGTTTGACTTTCATTTGACTCAATTAGCTTTGTTGAATGCATTTGACTTTCATTTGAATCAAAAAGCTTTGTTTGAATGTGTTTGACTTTCATTTGACTCAATTAGCTATGTTGAAAGTGTTTGACTTTCATTTCACTCAATTAGCTTTGTTGAATGCATTTGACTTTCATTTGATTCAAAAAGCTTTGATTGAATGTATTTGACTTTCATTTAATTCTAAACGCTTTGTTGAAAGTGTTTGACTTTCATTTGACTCAATTAGCTTTGTTGAATGCATTTGACTTTCATTTGATTCAAAAAGCTTTGTTTGAATGTGTTTGACTTTCATTTGACTCAATTAGCTTTGTTGAAAGTGTTTGACTTTCATTTGACTCAATTAGCTTTGTTAAATGTATTTACTTTCATTTGATTCAAAAAGCTTTGTTTGAATGTGTTTGACTTTCTTTTGACTCAATTAGCTTTGTTGAATGTGTTTGACTTTCATTTGACTTAATTAGCATGGTGGAATGCAATTGACTTTCATTTGATTCAAAAAGCTTTTATTGAATTTATTTGACTTTCATTTGATTCTACACGCTTTGATGAAAGTGTTTGACTTTCATTTGACTCAATTGGATTTGTTGAATGCATTTGACTTTCATTTGATTCAAAAAGCTTTGTTTGAATGTGTTTGACTTTCATTTGACTCAATTAGCTTTGTTGAAAGTGTATGACTTTCATTTGACTCAATTAGCTTTGTTGAATGCATTTGACTTTTATTTAAATCAAGAAGCTTTATTTAAATGTGTTTGACTTTCATTTGACTCAATTGGCTTTGTTGAATGCATTTGACTTTCATTTATTTCAAAAAGCTTTGTTTGAATGTGTTTGACTTTCTTTTAACTCAATTAGCTTTGTTGAATGTGTTTGACATTCATTTGACTCAATTAGCTTTGTTGAATGCATTTGACATTCATTTGATTCAATAAGCTTTGTTTGAATGTGTTTTACTTTCATTTGATTCTAAAAGCATTGTTGAAATTGTTTGACTTTCATTTGACTCAATTAGCTTTGTTGAAAGTGTTTGACTTTCATTTGACTCAATTAGCATTGTTGAATGCATTTAACTTTCATTTGAATAACGAAGCTTTATTTGAATGTGTTTGACTTTCATTTGACTCAATTGGCTTTGTTGAATGCATTTGACTTTCATTTGATTCAAAAAGCTTTGTTTAAATGTGTTTGACTTTCTTTTAACTCAATTAGCTTTGTTGAATGTGTTTGACTTTCATTTGACTCAATTAGCTTTGTTGAATGCATTTGACATTCATTTGATTCAAAAAGCTTTGTTTGAATGTGTTTTTCTTTTATTTGATTCCAAAAGCTTTGTTGAAAGTGTTTGACTTTCATTTGCCTCAATTAGCTTTGTTGAATGCATTTGACTTTTATTTGAATCAAGAAGCTATGTTTGAATGTGTTTGACTTTCAGTTGACTCAATTGGCTTTGTTGAATGCATTTGACTTTCATTTGATTCAAAAAGCTTTGTTTGAATGTGTTTGACTTTCATTTTACTCAATTAGCTTCGTTGAATGTGTTTGACTTTCATTTGACTCAATTAGCATTGTGGAATGCAATTGACTTTAATTTGATTCAAAAAGCTTTGTTTGAATGTATTTGCTTTTCATTTGATTCTAAAAGCTTTGATGAAAGTGTTTGACTTTCATTTGACTCAATTAGCTTTGTTAAATTCATTTGATTTTCATTTGATTCAAAAAGCTTTGTTTGAATGTGTTTGACTTTCATTTGATTCTAAAAGCTTTGTTGAAAGTGTTTGACTTTCATTTGACTCAATTAGCTTTGTTGAATGCATTTAACTTTCATTTGAATCAAGAAGCTTTGTTTGAATGTGTTTGACTTTCATTTGACTCAATTGGCTTTGTTGAATGCATTTGACTTTCATATGACTCAATTAGTTTTGTTGAATGCATTTGACTTTCATTTGAATCAAAAAGCTTTTTTTGAATGTGATTGACTTTCATTTGACTCATTTAGCTTTGCTGAAAGTGTTTGACTTTCATTTGACTCAATTAGCTTTGTTGAATGCATTTGACTTTCATTTGATTCAAAAAGCTTTGTTTGAATGTGTTTGACTTTCTTTTGACTCTATTAGCTTTGTTGAATGCATTTGACATTCATTTAATTCAAAAAGCTTTGTTTGAATGTGTTTTACTTTCATTAGATTCTAAAAGCTTTGTTGAAAGTGTTTGACTTTCATTTGACTCAATTAGCTTTGTTGAAAGTGTTTGACTTTCATTTGACTCAATTAACATTGTTGAATGCATTTGACTTTCATTTGAATAAAGAAGCTTTATTTGAATGTGTTTGACTTTCATTTGACTCAATTGGCTTTGTTGAATGCATTTGACTTTCATTTGATTCAAAAAGCTTTGTTTGAATGTGTTTGACTTTCATTTGACTCAATTAGCTTTGTTGAATGCATTTGACATTCATTTGATTCAAAAAGCTTTGTTTGAATGTGTTTTACTTTTATTTGATTCTAAAAGCTTAGTTGAAAGTGTTTGACTTTCATTTGACTCAATTAGCTTTGTTGAATGCATTTGACTTTCATTTGAATCAAGAAGGTATGTTTGAATGTGTTTGACTTTCATTTGACTCAATTGGCTTTGTTGAATGCATTTGACTTTCATTTGATTCAAAAAGCTTTGTTTGAATGTGTTTGACTTTCATGTGACTCAATTAGCTTCGTTGAATGTGTTTGACTTTCATTTGACTCAATTAGCATTGTGGAATGCAATTGACTTTAATTTGATTCAAAAAGCTTTGTTTGAATGTATTTGACTTTCATTTGATTCTAAAAGCTTTGATGAAAGTGTTTGACTTTCATTTGACTCAATTAGCTTTGTTGAATTCATTTCAAAAAGCTTTGTTTGAATGTGTTTGACTTTCATTTGATTCTAAAAGCTTTGTTGAAAGTGTTTGACTTTCATTTGACTCAATTAGCTTTGTTGAATGCATTTGACTTTCATTTGAATCAAAAAGCTTTGTTTGAATGTGTTTGACTTTCATTTGACTCAATTAGCTATGTTGAAAGTGTTTGACTTTCATTTGACTCAATTAGCTTTGTTGAATGCATTTGACTTTCATTTGATTCAAAAAGCTTTGTTTGAATGTGTTTGACTTTCTTTTGACTCTATTAGCTTTGTTGAATGTGTTTGACTTTCATTTGACTTAATTAGCATGGTGGAATGCAATTGACTTTCATTTGATTCAAAAAGCTTTGATTGAATTTATTTGACTTTCATTTGATTCTAAACGCTTTGATGAAAGTGTTTGACTTTCATTTGACTCAATTGGATTTGTTGAATGCATTTGACTTTCATTTGATTCAAAAAGCTTTGTTTGAATGTGTTTGACTTTCATTTGACTCAAATAGCTTTGTTGAAAGTGTATGACTTTCATTTGACTCAATTAGCTTTGTTGAATGCATTTGACTTTTATTTAAATCAAGAAGCTTTATTTGAATGTGTTTGACTTTCATTTGACTCAATTGGCTTTGTTGAATGCATTTGACTTTCATTTATTTCAAAAAGCTTTGTTTGAATGTGTTTGACTTTCTTTTAACTCAATTAGCTTTGTTGAATGTGTTTGACATTCATTTGACTCAATTAGCTTTGTTGAATGCATTTGACATTCATTTGATTCAATAAGCTTTGTTTGAATGTGTTTTACTTTCATTTGATTCTAAAAGCTTTGTTGAAATTTTTTGACTTTCATTTGACTCAATTAGCTTTGTTGAAAGTGTTTGACTTTCATTTGACTCAATTAGCATTGTTGAATGCATTTGACTTTCATTTGAATAACGAAGCTTTATTTGAATGTGTTTGACTTTCATTTGACGCAATTGGCTTTGTTGAATGCATTTGACTTTCATTTGATTCAAAAAGCTTTGTTTGAATGTGTTTGACTTTCTTTTAACTCAATTAGCTTTGTTGAATGTGTTTGACTTTCATTTGACTCAATTAGCTTTGTTGAATGCATTTGACATTCATTTGATTCAAAAAGCTTTGTTTGAATGTGTTTTTCTTTTATTTGATTCTAAAAGCTTTGTTGAAAGTGTTTGACTTTCATTTGCCTCAATTAGCTTTGTTGAATGCATTTGACTTTTATTTGAATCAAGAAGCTATGTTTGAATGTGTTTGACTTTCAGTTGACTCAATTGGCTTTGTTGAATGCATTTGACTTTCATTTGATTCAAAAAGCTTTGTTTGAATGTGTTTGACTTTCATTTTACTCAATTAGCTTCGTTGAATGTGTTTGACTTTCATTTGACTCAATTAGCATTGTGGAATGCAATTGACTTTAATTTGATTCAAAAAGCTTTGTTTGAATGTATTTGACTTTCATTTGATTCTAAAAGCTTTGATGAAAGTGTTTGACTTTCATTTGACTCAATTAGCTTTGTTAAATTCATTTGATTTTCATTTGATTCAAAAAGCTTTGTTTGAATGTGTTTGACTTTCATTTGATTCTAAAAGCTTTGTTGAAAGTGTTTGACTTTCATATGACTCAATTAGTTTTGCTGAATGCATTTGACTTTCATTTGAATCAAAAAGCTTTTTTTGAATGTGTTTGACTTTCATTTGACTCAATTAGCTTTGCTGAAAGTGTTTGACTTTCATTTGACTCAATTAGCTTTGTTGAATGCATTTGACTTTCATTTGATTCAAAAAGCTTTATTTGAATGTGTTTGACTTTCTTTTGACTCAATTCGCTTTGTTGAATGTGATTGACTTTCATTTGACTCAATTAGCATTGTGGAATGCAATTTTCTTTCATTTGATTCAAAAAAGCTTTGATTGAATGTATTTGACTTTCATTTAATTCTAAACGCTTTGTTGAAAGTGTTTGACTTTCATTTGACTCAATTAGCTTTGTTGAATGCATTTGACTTTCATTTGATTCAAAAAGCTTTGTTTGAATGTGTTTGACTTTCATTTGACTCAATTAGCTTTGTTGAAAGTGTTTGACTTTCATTTGACTCAATTAGCTTTGTTGAATGCATTTGACTTTCATTTGATTCAAAAAGATTTGTTTGAATGTGTTTGACTTTCTTTTGACTCAATTAGCTTTGTTGAATGTGTTTGACTTTCATTTGACTTAATTAGCATTGTGGAATGCAATTGACCTTCATTTGATTCAAAAAGCTTTGATTGAATTTATTTGACTTTCATTTGATTCTAAACGCTTTGTTGAAAGTGTTCGACTTTCATTTGACTCAATTAGCTTTGTTAAATGCATTTGACTTTCATTTGAATCAAGAAGCTTTGTTTGAATGTGTTTGACTTTCATTTGACTCAATTGGCTTTGTTGAATGCATTTGACTTTCATTTGATTCAAAATGCTTTGTTTGAATGTGTTTGACTTTCTTTTGACTCAATTAGCTTTGTTGAATGTGTTTGACTTTCATTTGAGTTAATTAGCATTGTGGAATGCAATTGACTTTCATTTGATTCAAAAAGCTTTGATTGAATGTTTTTTACTTTCATTTGATTCTAAATGCTTTGTTGAAAGTGTTTGACTTTCATTTACTCAATTAGCTTTGTTGAATTCATTTGATTTTCATTTGATTCAAAAAGCTTTCTTAGAATGTGTTTGACTTTCATTTGATTCTAAAAGCTTTGTTGAAAGTGTTTGACTTTTTTTTTTGGTAAATAAAAGAGTTTATTACCAAAGAGAAAATTACAACTTACAGTAAAGCTAAGCTGTAACACCCAAAACACCACAAGACCCAAGACCAAACCAACACCACAGCAAAAGCAAACAGGTTACAATTCAAGCCCAGCCACCTTCTAGGAAGGGTTCCAGGGAGAACCATAACCACCTACTGGACTCAGGAACTTAGGCACCTTCTAGGAAGGGTACTAAGTACAAGGACCAGGACAACAAACTAAACAGAATACAACATATATCTATCAGAGCTATTACATCTGCAAGCAACAAGAAATATAATTTCCTTAACTAACTCAGAAGATGATTTGCAGCGTCCTGTAAACATCAAAGCATTCCTCTGCAGCCATATATTATAGACAGTCTCAGAAAAACACATCACAATAAGTTTGCTCCTAACATCAGTTTTCCTGCAGCACTTTGCAATCCATTGCAGCTCACCAGCAAAGCTAGAAATCTGCCTAGAGAAACCCAATTTTTACAGCATTGAAATCCAGATTTCATTTGAGTAACTGCATTCAAAGAACAAATGGTTCACATTTTCATTTGCACCAGCACAAAAGAAACAGCAAGGGTCACAAGGAATCTGCCATATTAGAAGCCTGTCCTTAGTAACCAGTCTACCCAGAATAGCAAGCCAGGTGATGAAAATACTCTTTGGTGAAGCTTGATTGTTGCAAATGATTCTCTTCCAGGGAACTCTAGGACCCTGAGGCTTAATGATACTGTAAAGTCTCTTAATTTGCATCTTGCCATTGACAGTAACATTATCCCACCCACCAATATTATTCACAATCTCTCTACATCCAAGGATCTTTTTCAAAATCCAAGAAGCCTTGTTAGGAATAGCAGCAGTCCAAAAAGACTTTCCTGCAAAATAATAAGTGTGAACCCATTTAACCCATAGGGTGTCAGATTTGCTAGCAAGGTCCCAAAGCACCTTAGTAATAGCTGCTTTGTTCCAGTCTGCTAAGGAAACTAAATTCCAACCTCCACATGAATTGGGGAGGCACATAAAGCTCCAAGCAACAAGAGCTTTCTTTGTGGGGTTGCCTTTTCCAGTCCATAAGAAACATCTGAACCTAGAATCCATTTCTCTAATGATTTTCTTTGGGAGAACAAAGATCTGGGCCCAGAAAGCTTGCACCCCAAAAAGAACACTTTTAATTACCTGTAATCTACCAGCATAAGATAGATGCTTAGCAGCCCAAGTATCAATTCTGCCTGTAATCTTGTCAATCAAGGGCCTGCAATCAGCAATGGTAAGCTTCTTGGAGGAGAGAGGCACCCCAAGGTATTTAAAAGGAAGAGTTCCATTAGCCATTCCCAAAACACCCTGAAGTTCACACCTATCATGATCAGAGATACCCCCAAAATAAGCATCACTTTTATCCAAATTTGCAGCTAAACCAGAAGCTCTAGAAAACTTCTGGAAAGCCTCCAACAGAAGCTTCACTGAGCCTAGGTCAGCTCTAGCAAATAACAGCAGGTCATCTGCAAACATCAAATGAGTAATCCCAAGTTTCTCACACCTAGGATGAAAATTAAAGTATGGATTCTTAACCATATTCTGCAGACATCTAGACAAATACTCCATACACAAGGCAAAAAGAAAGGGGGACATAGGATCCCCTTGTCTCAAACCTTTCTTTGCTTGAAAAGGAACTGAAGGGTATCCATTAATCATGACTGAATAAGAGACAGAAGTTATACAAGCCATAATCCAAGTTATTACCCTGTGGGGGAAACCCAACTCACCAAGCATAGTCTCAAGGAACCCCCATTCAACTGAGTCATAAGCTTTCCTGAGATCAATTTTCAACATACACCTAGGAGTAACAAACTTGTGAGTATATCCCTTGATCAACTCAGTAGCAAGCAAAATATTGTCTCCAATATGTTTACCAGGGATGAATCCAGCCTGAGCATCATTAACAACAGAACCCACCACTCTTGCCAGCCTAGCAGTTATAACCTTAGCAACCAGTTTATAGACTAGGGTGCAGCAAGCAATAGGCCTGTATTCCTTAACATAAGAAGGATTATGAACCTTTGGAACCAAGGTAAGAGTTGTACAACTCCATGCTTTCTCCAGAATACCAGTATCAAAGAATTCTAGAACAGCCTTGTAAACATCAAATTTCACCTTGTTCCAAGCCTGTTTGAAGAAAACAGCATTAAAACCATCAATTCCAGGAGCTTTGTCCTCTCCAATGTTAGCTAAAGCCTGGTCAATTTCAGCATAGGTAACAGGAGCAGATAGAACATCAATATCATCAGCAGCAAGCTGCTTCCCTGCCCTAACAATAGCAACATCAACAGCTGGAAGAGTATCAGCAGCAGAACCTAAAAGATTCTGATAAAATCTGAGAATTTCATCTTGAACCAAATCTGGATCCTTCAACAACACATCAGCAGTATTATAGATAGAGTCAATTCTGTTCCTGCTCTGTCTGTGCTTAAGCATAGAAAAGAAATAATGAGTGTTAGAATCACCAAGCTTGATCCAGTCAACCCTTGACTTTTGTTTTAAGATACTTTCATAAGTATCCATCCAATATTTTACTTTTTCAATTCCAGCAGCTTCCTGATTCTGAAGAGCAACATTAGTAAAGTCTGCAGCCAACTGAGTTTGAACCTCAGCAAGATGAGACTTAGCAGCTTCCAATCTGTCAGTGATTTTAGTGAAATGGTTAGTGTTTAACATCTTAAGGCCACACTTAACAGATTTCAATTTCTTCCAAACTTGCATCATAGAGTTACCAGAAACATTGACATTCCAGTAAGAAGCCACAACTTCCTGGAACTCCTTATGAGAAGCAAGGCAATTCAAAAATCTAAAGGGTTTACCCTTGCCAGCAACAGAAGGAACCAAATCCACCAAAATAGGACTGTGATCTGACAGAGATGGAGATAGATAGATAGCCTCAGTATGACCATAAGCCATCAACCAAGCCTCATTTACCATACCCCTATCAATCCTGGTAGCAATTCTATCCAGCCCATGACCTTTATTATTCCAAGAGTAAAAGAGACCCTTACTTTTAATTTCAACAAGATCCAAGTCATGAATCAATTCCTGGAAATCCTTAACCTCATAGTCTGTAACTGGATTCCCATTAAGCCTATCTTGAGAATACAAGACAGAATTGAAATCCCCAATACAAAGCCAAGGCAGTTGGATACTACCCAAACCTTTGATACCATTCCAAAGGGGAACTCTATGTTGAATAGAGTGCAGCCCATAGACAAAGGTACAAGCAACTTGATGCTGGAAATCCTTAGTAGATATGACAGCATGGATAAACTGTTCAGTGACAGCAATAATATCCAAAGCAACAGCATCTGGTTTCCAGCCAACCCAGATCCTACCCTTGGGAGAGTAAGAATAGTTGCAAACCCACTCCCAAGCTCTTCCAAATTTCTTTTTTACAGCTTCAAATTTCTGGAGTTTAACTTTAGTTTCAAGAATAGCCATAACATCAATAGAGTGATCTCTGAGTAACTGCTTAACAACAGTCACTTTATTGGGATCATTAAGACCCCTTATGTTCCAAGATGCAATAATCATGACACTAGAGGGGGATTACCATCACCCCCAATAGGAATTACCTCAGCAATTTCATCTTCCAATAGAGCAGAATAAGCATTGTTAGTTCTAGGTAAATTCTGATGAGTATCAGCAACATGGGACCTAGCTTTTTTGCTTACCACTCTCCAATCAGCATCAGAGTTAGCAGCAAAAGAAGTATGAGCAGGGGTAAGATGAGCATCATGTTGGTCCTTTCTTTGAACCTGAGCAGGAGCCACAGATGGAACAGGAACTGGAGCAGGCTGCTTCTGAACCCAAACCTTCTCTTGTGGTTTAGCTGGCTGAGACACAGCCTGTTTAGGTCTAGGCTTAACTTTAGGAGCAGAACAGTCATGTCCCACTTTATCACACTTCTTACAATAGGGTGGGGACCATTCAAAGAGCACTTTCAACTCAAGTGTTTCCCCCATAGGGCTTTCAACAGTAATACTAGCTGGGAGAGGTCTAGTTATATCAACTTCTATAAGAACCCTAGCAAATGAAACTCTGAGTTGTCTAGTAGTACATTCATCAGCATACAAAGACACTCCAATTGTACTACCAATTCTGCTTAGCGTTTCAGTACCCCAGCAATTCAAAGGCAGATTAGGAAATCTAACCCATAGAGGTACTGTTCTAAGTATCTCAGCTTGAAAATTGAACTTATCAGTCCATGGTTTAACAATAGCAGGCTTATTATTAAACATATGAGGTCCTGAGCTCAGAACAGCATTCTTATCATCATTTGAACACAGATTGATTATAAAATAACCATCATCATGCCAAAATATCTCAGGTTTAGCAAAATTACTCTAGTTTTGAGCAATGAATTTATGCACAGCAGCAATTGTAGGATAAAAACCAACAACATAGAATATAATTGCATTGCACCATTTGGAGTTACCTGCTGCAATTTCATCTGCCTGGATTTGAGCTACAGGCTTGCCACTCTTCAAAATAGGCGCCACAAAATTCAGAGCAGCACCCTTAGCAGTAAGTTTACCTCGAAACAAATTCGCCCAATTCTCAGAATTCTTGGCTTGATTTGATGATCCTGGGTGTTCAGGGTGACAAGCAGACCTAGAAACAACCGGACTCACATCAGTTGGATGCTCAGCCGCAGCTTCAGCCAATGGAACAGTAACCGGGCAAACCCTAGGTACCACTTCACTTGATTTCTGCAACTGAGTAGCAGCAAACGATTCTTCGAGAATTTTCAACTCAGCTCTAGTGACTCTACCTCCTGATGGGTGAACAAGATGAGCTGGTGGAGAAACCAACTCATTTCCATCTTCAACCTCCGGAATAGTGTTCACATTCAAGTGTTTGACTTTCATTTGACTCAATTAGCTTTGTTGAATGCATTTGACTCAATTAGCTTTGTTTGAATGTGTTTGACTTTCATTTGACTCAATTAGCTATGTTGAAAGTGTTTGACTTTCATTTGACTCAATTAGCTTTGTTGAATGTATTTTACTTTCATTTGATTCAAAAAGCTTTGTTTGAATGTGTTTGACTTTATTTTGACTCCATCAGCTTTGTTGAATGTGTTTGACTTTCATTTGACTCAATTAGCATTGTGGAATGCAATTGACTTTCATTTGATTCTAAACTCTTTGTTGAAAGTGTTTGACTTTCATTTGACTCAATTAGCTTTGTTGAATGCATTTAACTTTCATTTGATCCCAAAAGCTTTGTTTGAATGTGTTTGACTTTCATTTGACTCAATTAGCTTTGTTGAAAGTGTTTGACTTTCATTGGACTCAATTAGCTTTGTTGAATGCATTTGACTTTCATTTGAATCAAGAAGCTTTATTTGAATGTGTTTGACTTTCACTTGACTCAATTGGCTTTGTTGAATGCATTTGACTTTCATTTGATTCAAAAAGCTTTGTTTGAATGTGTTTGACTTTCATTTGAATCAATTAGCTTCGTTGAATGTGTTTGACTTTCATTTGATTCTAAAAGCTTTGATGAAAGTGTTTGACTTTCATTTGACTCAATTAGCTTTGTTGAATTCATTTGATTTTCGTTAGATTCTAAAAGCTTTGTTTGAATGTATTTGACTTTCATTTGATTCTAAAAGCTTTGTTGAAATTGTTTGACTTTCATTTGACTCAATTAGCTTTGTTGAATGCATTTGACTTTCATTTGAATCAAAAAGCTTTGTTTGAATGTCCGACTTTCATTTGACTCAATTAGCTTTGTTGAAAGTGTTTGACTTGCATTTGACTCAATGACCTTTGTTGAATGCATTTGACTTTCATTTGATTAAAAAAGCTTTGTTTGAATGTGTTTGACTTTCTTTTGACTCAATTAGCTTTGTTAAATATGTTTGACTTTCATTTGACTTAATTAGCATTGTGGAATGCAATTGACATTCATTTGATTCAGAAAGCTTTGATTGAATGTATTTGACTTTCATTTGATTCTAAACGCTTTGTTGAATGTGTTTGACTTTCATTTGACTCAATTAGCTTTGTTGAATTCATTTGATTTTCTTTTGATTCAAAAAGCTTTGTTAGAATGTGTTTGACTTTCATTTGATTCTAAAAGCTTTGTTGAAAGTGTTTGACTTTCATTTGACTCAATTAGCTTTGTTGAATGCATTTGACTTTCATTTGACTCAATTAGCTTTGTTTGAATGTGTTTGAATTTCATTTGACTCAATTAGCTTTGTTGAAAGTGTTTGACTTTCATTTGACTTAATTGGCTTTGTTGAATGCATTTTACTTTCATTTGATTCAAAAAGCTTTGTTTGAATGTGTTTGACTTTATTTTGACTCAATTAGCTTTGTTGAATATGTTTGACTTTCATTTGACTTAATTAGCATTGTGGAATGCAATTGACTTTCATTTGATTCAGAAAGCTTTGATTGAATGTATTTAACTTTCATTTGATTCTAAACGCTTTGTTGAAAGTGTTTGACTTTCATTTGACTCAATTAGCTTTGTTGAATTCATTTGATTTTCATTTGATTCAAAAAGCTTTGTTAGAATGAAGTTGACTTTCATTTGATTCTAAAAGCTTTGTTAAAAGTGTTTGACTTTCATTTGACTCAATTAGCTTTGTTGAATGCATTTGACTTTCATTTGACTCAATTAGCTTTGTTTGAATGTGTTTGACTTTCATTTGACTCAATTAGCTTTGTTGAAAGTGTTTGACTTTCATTTGACTCAATTAGCTTTGTTGAATGCATTTGACTTTCATTTGATTCAAAAAGCTTTGTTTGAATGTGTTTGACTTGATTTTGACTCAATTAGCTTTGTTGAATGTGTTTGACTTTCATTTGACTCAATTAGCATTGTGGAATGCAATTGACTTTCATTTGATTCTAAACTCTTTGTTGAAAGTGTTTGACTTTTATTTGACTCAATTAGCTTTGTTGAATGCATTTGATTTTCATTTGATTCAAAAAGCTTTGTTTGAAAGTGTTTGACTTTCATTTGACTCAGTTAGCTTTGTTGAATGCATTTGACTTTCATTTGACTCAATTAGCTTTGTTTGAATGTGTTTGACTTTCATTTGACTCAATTAGCTTTGTTGAAAGTGTTTGACTTTCATTTGACTTAATTAGCTTTGTTGAATGCATTTTACTTTCATTTGATTAAAAAAGCTTTGTTTGAATTTGTTTGGCTTTCTTTTGACTCAATTAGCTTTGTTGAATGTGTTTGACTTTCATTTGACTTAATTAGCATTGTGGAATGCAATTGACTTTCATTTGGTTCAAAAAGCTTTGATTGAATGTATTTGACTTTCATTTGATTCTAAACGCTTTGTTGAAAGTGTTTGACTTTCATTTGACTCAATTAGTTTGGTTGAATGCATTTGACTTTCTTTTGAATCAAGAAGCTTTGTTTGAATGTGTTTGACTTTCATTTGACTCAATTAGCTTTGTTGAATGCCTTTGACTTTCATTTGAATCAAAAAGCTTTGTTTGAATGTCCGACTTTCATTTGACTCAATTAGCTTTGTTGAAAGTGTTTGACTTGCATTTGACTCAATTAGCATTGTTGAATGCATTTGACTTTCATTTGATTCAAAAAGCTTTGTTTGAATGTGTTTGAATTTCTTTTGACTTAATTAGCTTTGTTGAATGTGTTTGACTTTCATTTGACTTAATTAGCATTGTGGAATGCAATTACCTTTCATTTGATTCAGAAAGCTTTGATTGAATATATTTGACTTTCATTTGATTCTAAACGCTTTGTTGAAAGTGTTTGACTTTCATTTGACTCAATTAGCTTTGTTGAATGCATTTGACTTTCATTTGAATCAAGAAGCTTTATTTGAATGTGTTTGACTTTCATTTGACTCAATTGGCTTTGTTGAATGCATTTGACTTTTTTTTTGGTAAATGGAAATTATTATTACCAAAAGAAGAAAATTACAACTTTCAAAAACAAAGTTGTAACCCCAAACTGCACTAGCCTGAAACAGGCAAACAAACCCCAAGCTGTCCCTAAATCCCATAGTGCCACCTTCTAGGAAGGGTTCACCAGGGAAAAAGGGAGCAGGCCCTGCCAATACTTTCCCAGCCACCTTCTATGAAGGGTGCAAGAAAAAGCAGACAGAGAACAACAAACAACCCATCCTAGACTCAGTTTGCAGGACAAACCAAACAACTGGACTAGACAAAAGGCCAAAACAACAAAACCAAAGAAAATAGGCAATTAAAGCACAAGTAACTGTCTGTCAGAGACAGGACATCTACAGGCTACAGAAAAATTAACTTCTCTAAAAACACCAGCAATAGTCTTGCAGCTTCCTGTAAACATCACAGCATTTCTTTGCTGCCAAATCTGATACACAGCTTCAGCAAAACACATTCCCAGCAACCTGTTCTTAGGCCTAGGTTTCCTGCAGATCCTTGAAATCCATTCCAATTCACCATCAAAATGTTTGGCAGGTCTGTCATAGCCAAAGACATTAAGAACTTGTTCCCAAATACTTCTGCTGAAAGAGCACTCAAAGAAAAGGTGTTGCACTGATTCCCAACTCTGATTACACAAAAAGCAGACAGGATCACATTGAATGTTCCAGCTTTGCAATCTATCTTTAGTAACTAGTCTATTCCTGACAGCAAGCCAGGTAATAAACAAACTTCTTGGAGTAGCCATGTTATTGCAAATAATCCTTCTCCAAGCCACTTTTTGGACCTGACTGGTAATGCACTGGTAAATCTTCTTGATCTTAACCTTGCCACCATGCATAACAGAATCCCAATTACCAATATTATCAATAATATTCCTGCATTTGAGAATTCTTTTGAGAACCCAAGAACATTTCTTGGGAGCAGGCAAGCCCCACCAAGGCTTCTCTTTGAAATAATAAGTGTGAACCCATTTGACCCAAAGGCTGTCAGCTTTATGAGCCAAATCCCAGAGAAGCTTAGTAATAGCAGCAAGATTCCACTCAGGAAGGGAAATGACATTCCACCCTCCACAGACCTTAGAAAGACAAACTTGAGACCAAGAGACTAAGGATTTCTTTGAGGGATTGGCTTTCCCAGTCCAAAGAAAGACCCTAAATCTTGATTCAATTTCTTTTAGAATCTTCTTGGGAAGAACAAAAATTTGAGCCCAATAGGTTTGAACACCAAAAAGAACACTTTTGATTAGTTGCAACCTACCAGCATAGGAGAGAAACGTTGCAGTCCACCCATTGATTCTAGCAGTCACCTTATCTATCATGGGTTTACATTGGCCAATTGTGAGTTTCTTTGAAGATAGAGGAACCCCTAGGTATCTAAAGGGGATGACCCCAGGAGCAACACCCACCAAAGATCTGAGATAAGCTTGATCATCCTCAGCTAAACCACCAAAATAGATCTCACTCTTATCCAGATTTGCAGAAAGCCCTGAAGCTTCAGAGAACTTGGTGAAAGCCTGGAAAAGAAGAGAGACAGAACCAGCATCTGCTCTGCAGAACATAAGTAAATCATCAGCAAACATGAGATGAGTCAGGTTCATTCTTTCACACCTGGGGTGATAGTTAAAGTCAGGGTCCTGATTCAGCTCAAAAAGACATCTTGATAGATATTCCATCCCAATTGCAAAAAGAAAGGGGGACATAGGGTCACCTTGTCTAAGACCCTTCCTAGCTGGAAAAGGTTTGGCAGGAACACCATTGATCAAGATGGAGAAAGTAACAGTAGAAAGACAACTTTTAACCCAATTGATAAACTGAGCAGGAAAACTGAGCTCAGCCATAACAATTTCAAGGAAACTCCATTCAACTGAGTCATAAGCTTTTTTAAGGTCAACCTTGAGCATACACCTTGGGGTGATATATTTGTGAGTGTAACCTTTAATTAACTCAGTTGCAAGCAAAATATTATCCCCTATATGCTTACCAGGAATAAACCCAGCTTGAGCATTATCAATAATCTCATGCAAAACAGCAGCCAATCTAGCAGTCAAAATCTTAGAAACCAGCTTATACAGGACAGTACAGCAAGCAATTGGCCTGTAATCCTTAGCATAGGAAGGGCTCTGCACCTTAGGAACTAAGGTAACAGTAGTGCAATTCCAGTGCCTCCTCATATTACCAGTATTAAAGAAAAGCATAACACTAGCATAAACATCAGCTTTCACAATATTCCAGACCTTTTTAAAGAAAAAGGAATTGAACCCATCTATCCCAGGAGCCTTAGTATTGTCAATACCCTTAAGAGCCAAATCAATCTCAGCAGTAGTAACAGGAGCAATAAGGGAATCTTGAGCAGACTTAGATAATTGTCTACCTTTTCTCATTATATTCAAATCAACCCCAGGAAGAACATGAGCTCTAGAACCCAGCAGTTTCTTGTAGAAATTTGTAATTTCATTTTCAATAGCAGCAGGAGTTTTCAGCAGAACACCATGCTCATTGTAGATAGTATCAATCCTATTCCTGCTTTGTCTTTGCTTCATGACTGAGAAAAAATAATGATTATTCCCATCACCAAGCTTCATCCAGTCAATCCTAGATTTCTGCCTATAAACACTTTCCTGGATACTGAACCAATATTTAACATTTGCAATAGCTTCCATCTCTAGAGCATATAGAGCAGCATTAGTAACATCATTAGAGATCTGTTGTTGAATATCAGAAAGATAGTTCTGAGCAGAATCAAGCCTTGCACTGATATCACCAAACTTCTGAATGTTCAAATTTTTCAGAGAAGCCTTAACATGCTTAAGCTTACACCAAATGTCATCTATGGCAGCATTAGAATCAGTGTTTTGCCAAGCAGTTTCCACTATAGACAAGAAACTATCATGTTCAGCAAGATAATTGAGAAACCTAAAAGGTCTCCCTTTCCCAGGTAAAGCATGAAAGATGTCATAAGCCATAGGGTTATGATCAGAAAGGTGGGGAGGTAAGTAAACAGCTTCAACTTGACCATAACAATTAATCCACTCTTGATTAACAAATCCCCTATCAATCCTAGAAAAGGTTCTAGGGCCTTCATGAGCTTTGTTACACCAAGAGAAATAAGAGCCCTTACTCTTGATTTCAACAAGAGCTAAATCATCAATACACTGCTGAAAATCCCTAGTCTCATAATCAGAGACAGCAGCCCCATTTAACCTATCATCAGCAGACAAGATAGAGTTGAAGTCTCCAGTACATAACCAAGGCAAGAGAGTACTAGGCAGACCCTTGAGCCCATCCCATAGTTGCAATCTGTCATGAATAGTGTGCAGACCATAAACAAAGGTAACCATAATCTGAGTCTGCAAATCCTTAGTGCTAAGTAAACAGTGGACCAAATGTTCAGTAGAAAAAAGTGAAAGGAATGGTGTCCTTCGAACAAGTGTACTATTCCGTTAGCGGGTTCAGAATTATTAGAAAGCTAATATATTCAGTAAGGTCAAGTGATCGGAATGCCTGGGTGGAGGCCGCTTCCGATCAGTAATATTAATGGATAATTAATGTTACAGCTTAATCTTGACTGAACCCTTCGGGTCACACCCAAGCATTCAACAAACCGAAACGACGAATTAATTCAGAAGGAATTAATGAGTCGACCGAGTAATATTTATTTAGACGTCGGAAATTCGAGCTTAGAGCGTCAAAACCGAGCGTCGGAAGTCGAGTCGAAAAATAGTGAAAGACGAGACGAGTAATAGTAATAAATCAACAAAAGACCAAAATACCCCTAGCATCGGAATGCCCTAGCAAACCGAGTGCTAAGGGCGTATGGCCTAGCATGGTGGCTAGCATGCGCACCAAGCCGAGCCTAGGCTGGCTGGTGCGTGCTAGCGCACTCATGCTAGCATCGCAAGGCTAGGCGCAGCCTTGTGCGCGCAATGGCTAGCAAGCCATGCCGCAACAAGCTGCTGGGGCTAGCACGCTAGGCGCGCCAGCTCGCCACAGCTAGCAGCAGCATGGCTAGGCCATTGCTTGCTGCCTAGCAGCGCTAGCCGAGGCACAAGGCCAGCAGCAGCAGCCCGCACAAGCATGCTGGGCGTGCTGGCCAGCAGCAGCAGCAGCCCTCATGCAAGTGCTGGGCTTGCTGGGTGTGGCTGCCACGGACAGCAGCACATGGCAGCCCACCTTGGCTGCCTTGGTGCCCAAGGGTGGGTGCCATGTGGCTTGTGGTCCTTGAATGTGTGGGGAGTGAGTTGGCCGGTTATGGGAGAGGGAGTGGGGAGCAAGTTTGGTCCCCCCCTTCTCCAAATGGTCCTCACCTAACCACTCACATGAGCTTGCCACTTGTTGATTTATTACTAGCTTGATTATTGATTTTATTTTAGCTTTAAAATAAAATGGAAAAATCATACTATCCCACATTGATGGGAGAGTAAATGATACTCCCATCATTTCCTATAAATACCCAAGTATGGGCATTGGGAAAGATGCTTGAGTAAGAGTTGGAAAAGGCATCACAATTAGTGAAAACCTTAGAACTCAATATTATTACTCGGGTTTTATTGGTCGGGTCTTGCTAACTCCAAGACATTGGACCTAGTCGGTTTTGTTGGTGCGGGTGGACTTCGTTGGAGGTCTCCGTGCGAGCGGGACTTGAAGCTTTCAAGTAAGAGCTCATTTGGAGCGAAGCACGCGTCAAGGGTAATTAGCTTATCTTAATCTTGTGATTAATTTAATTATGTTTATGGTTTTATTTATTGCGAGTGTGGTCTTGGTTTTGGGTTTGTTTCCGCGGTGAGTCGGACTCACCAAACCCCAACAGCGGTATCGGAGCCTCGCTCGTTTATTTTAAAATCATAATTTTTTTCAAGGTGTAATTATGGCTTATTTTTTTCTGGTTTTAAGTTGCTAATTATATTAGTAACTCGTTTTTCAAATTTTACCTCGTTTTAGAGCTATCTTCAGCCCCGAACCCAGATTTTGACCCAAATATAGTGAATTTTGGGTGGAAAAGGTGTTCTGGAAATGGTTTTACCCTTTTAGGGCTCGGTTTTTAGCCAGAAAACGACCAGAAATGCATTTTTCGAGGGATTTTTCGTTTTGACGAAAAATTTTAAGTCTTTCTAACCTTGAAAATTGATTGCATATTTATGGTGGTTATGTAAATGGTTCTTTCCTTATTTTATATGCAATTTTTAGACCACTTTAAGCATGATTACTTGGTAGTAATTGGTGCTTGAAAGTTTGGTTTTATTTTTCACATAATTGCAAATTAATTGCATTGAGTGTGAAATAGTTGTTCTTTGATGCTTCCAAGTATTAAAGATTCAATCTTTACTTATGATAAGTGATTGAAACTTTGAGTTACTAAATTCCATGAATTTTGGTTAAACTTTGTTGATTTAATCATTTTTAGTTGATTGCAATCATAAAGTTTAAAACTTGTGATAGAAATTGGTTTATCTTCATATTGGAAGATATAATTTTTCATGAAGTCACAAGTATTAAAGTTGGAGTCTTTATTGAACTTATGTTCATTTTTCCAACTCCCTTTTATTTTGTCAAAATCTCAAGATTAATTTAAAGTGATTAAATTAATAGTGAGAAATGCCCTAATTTATTTTGTTACACCAAGTTAAACCAATTTTATTAAAGAATGATTCTTGGTAATAAATTTGGTTAATTGCTTTGGATGAATTATTTAAGTTGGACTTGTTATTTTTCATTTTTCCTCAAAATTGATTCTAAAATTAATTTAGAATTGATTTATAATGTCACACACAAAATTCGATAATTTTCAAAGCATTAGCACGCAACACGAGGCCTAAGAGCCCCGAGCTAGCTCTCGGCCAGCTGGGCTGCTCATGCAACCCATATGTGGCTGCCGAGGCTGCTGGGTGCTTCGTGCTTAGGTGCGTGGTGCTGTGCGACTGTGTGTGCGAGGAAGGGCGTGGGCTGCTGCTCGCTGCCAGCCACATAGCGCACCAGCCAGCAACAAGCAGCAGCAGCATAGTGTTGTGCGCGCTGTGCGTGCTGCTACGCTTGGCTTGGCTGGGCGTGGCGTGGGCGAGCACAAGCAGCCCATGGGCATGCTTGGTGTTGCGGGGGTGCGAATGGGTATGTTACGAGCTTGTTGTACGGTACGTACGATCCCATAATTGGCACAATAACCCCAGGTTGTTAAGGCGATGCTATTTTAAAGTTAATTTTAGCATTGCTTAATATGTAAATAAGGGCAATTTTGGGTTCCAAGTCTTAGTGCTAGGCACTTAGACATTATGGAATACGTAATTTTGCTTAGATTGTCGTTTTAATTATTTTAATTATTTTGTTTATTTAATTAAAATTTTGGAGGCTAGGCCTCGGGTTTTTGAACGACATTTGCAAAATTAATTTTGACAAATATTTGGGTTCACCGACTTAATTAATTGGATTAGTTAAGATTGGATGCGGAATTTAGTGGGAGCGTGTCTTAGTTATTACCATAACCGGTTAAAACAACTTTGACTAGTTTAATTAGGCGTGTTAATTGAATTAACCACCTAGATTAATTACTAGTTCCCGCGCGGTTTTATGCATTGTTACCTGTTTGATCGTTGTAAAATGCATGGGCCATTCACAAATAGTGAATGGATGAATGGAATGTAAAATTCTCTCACAGGTTTTATGAAATGGCAACTAGTGAGGCCCGATTAGGATAGAAAATACGGACTGTGATCCGTGATGTATTTTTGTAAATCTAAATACGGTCTGCGAACCGTTGAGTATTTTTGTACCTTAATATTTAGATTAGTCCTAATCGTAGATACTAGCAATTATATTATTTGGTCAAGTCTTGAAGACGGAGTTCTTAGAAGACGAAGCCATGAAGTTGCAAAAGAAGACTTTTTGAAGACTTGAAGATCTCAAGGGGTCATGCTAGTTGCCAAATGCATCTCTATTTATGTTTTCGATATATATTTATGTTTATATATTTGAATTATATGTTAGATGCATGGTTAGGATTTCGAATGTTGAGATGATTAATTAAGTTCACTTAAATCAACCAACATAGAAACCCTAGGTCCCTTTAAAATTGAGTAAAACTTGCCATTCCAAAACACACTTACCAACCGAACGAGGGTAGTGATGGGCTACGCCAAAGCGAGGCATCACTACTTCTCCAAGGAACGTAAGGCGTACTAGGTATGCAAGTGGTTTTGGTTATACTCAACGATATGAGTGATGGAGTCCTAACATGTCGTGGCAAAGTGAATAAATTGTTTAGAGAGCATTGGATGCGACGATTTATTCAACCAAGAGTGGCTTGGAGCCATTAGCAAAGCGTTGCTTACATTAGGAGATTGAGTGTTAAGACAAGCCAAAGCATGCTTAACCACTCTTTGTTTCTTTGGATCTTGGAATCGACTTATTCTCACCAAAATTGGGGACAATCTTTAATGTGTGAATAAGACGTTTTAAATAAGTTTGATTAAAATGCATGATTTCAATCTTATTTAAGTATAATGAATGGTTTTTCATTTTAAATTCTTTCAAATTGTAGAATCATGTCTTCAACTAATGACAACGACCTTATGCTCCCGGAATTGCCCAAAGAGTTGCCAATTTCTCTGAACTTGGTAAACTTTAAGGAATGGGAAGAGGAACTCCGAAAGACCCTCCGAAATTGCTACCTAGAGCACATTCTGGACACTCAAATCCCGAGTTTCTACTCAAAGGGGATTATGAGTGATGAGGCACATGAGGAATGGAGTGAGGATTGCAAAAGAGTTTCCAGACTCATGGCAAACTCCATCCCGGTACAATGGAAGGGGAAGTTCTCCAACTATTTTTCGGACATGATGCTCAAAGCTCTAGAAGATGTAGTCAATTTGAGAGTCACCAAGAGTACCAGAGGCAACTATGATGGACTTGTGGAAGATGTGACTAGGTCACTCTCGAACATGAGGATCAAGCCACCGCAAGATGGATGTCTCATCAAAGAGAGACAAGAAGTATGGGCTAAGGTCTATAATGCAAGACTTAGACCCGGGATGCCACTTCAAGCTCATGTGCTCAACATGACAAGGCTATTCACCCATCTAGAGCTACTTGACAAACCAGTGGAAGATGAGCAAGCAGCTCTCATGCTACTAAGCTCACTCCACTCGGGGTATGTTGCATTAAAGATGCGACTTACGGCCAAACGGAACAAACTTTCCTTGATGGAAGTTGTTCAAGAGCTACAGAAAACCTATTCTTGCAAGAAGGCTAAGGTTGCCCTGAGACCAAAGAAGAAGGAGTTCAAGAACAAAGCTAAGATGCGCTGCTTCTATTGTAGTAGACCCGGACACTACAAAAGAGAATGTAGCATGTATCTAGCAGATGAGGCGAAAGGAAAAGTAACCTCGATCTCAGGTATCATCTATACACTTGAACATAAGCAATTTATGAGGTATTAGATACCGGAAAAATTGGCTCACTATATGCTCCTATTTCAGGAACAAAGTGAGCGGTGCTTTTCAAGTGGATATGAGTACAAGTGGAAGAAGAAGATAATCTTTCAAAGAAAGCTTGTAATCTCATATTTTGTCTAGATTTAAAACTTTTTAGTTTTATCTACCATATTTTGATCTTGTGGCGTTGGACGTCATTGTAAACTTGATCACAAGACATATCATCTTGTTTATAATTTATGGAATGACACGTTTGTGTATTTGGACAAATTGTTTATAATGATACCAAAAGAGCTAAGACCATGGAGTCAAATCAGACTTACTTGTGGCATTGTCGTCTTGGCCACATTAACATCAAACGCATCAAGAAACTTCTACAAGAAGGTGTTCTTGACTCTTTCGATTTAGAATCGTTTGAGAATTGCGAAGGATGTCTATTAGGCAAGATGATTAAACAGCCATTCTCCAAGTTGGGAGAAAGGGCAAGTGACTTATTGGGTCTTATACACACCGATGTATGTGGACCAATGAGCTCAACCACAAGAAATGGACATCGATATTTCATCACTTTCACAGACGACTACAGTAGATATGGCTATGTCTACCTCATGTCGCACAAATCTGAATCATTTGAAAAGTTCAAAGAATTTCAGAGTGAAGTTGAAAATCAGCTTGGCAAGAAAATCAAAGCCCTTCGATCGGATCGAGGTGGTGAATACTTGAGCCAAGAATTCGATGACCATCTGAAAGAAAAGGGTATACTTTTAGAATTGACACCTCCAGGAACTCCACAATGGAACGGAGTATCCGAAAGGAGAAATCGGACCTTGTTAGACATTGTACGATCAACAATGGGTCTTAGTGATCTTCCTATCTCTTTCTGGGGACACGCAATTCTAACTGCGGCACTAACACTGAACCGTGCTCCATCAAAAGCTGTAGAATAGACTCCATATGAATTATGGACGAAGAAACCTCCTAGGTTATCTTTTCTAAAGATATGGGGATGCGAAGCATATGTCAAGAAATTAGTCTCTGACAAACTTCATCCCAAATCTGACAAGGTTTACTTTGTGGGCTACCCAAAAGAAACCAAAGGGTATTACTTCTACAACAAATCGGAGAACAAAGTGTTTGTTGCTCGCGATGGTGTCTTTTTGGAGAAGGAGCACCTTTCCAAAATGACAAGTGGGAGGAAAATCGAACTCGACGAAGTTCGTGAGGATGAGCAACAAAATCATAATGACAGTCAGAGTGCTCAAACAGCATCTGTTGACGCAGGTCGGTCAAAATGATCAAAATGTGCAAAGTCGAACCGACAATGCAAATGCTCAATCCATTACCCTACGTAGGTCTCTGAGGCCGAGATCTCAACCTGATAGATATCTTGGTTTAGTATTAACCGAGAATCAGGACATCCTGATTATGGATGGAGATGAACCGACAACCTACAAGCAAGCGATGGCAAGCACCGACTCTGCTAAATGGCAAGAGGCCATGAGATCTGAAATGGATTCCATGTTTGAAAATCAAGTCTGGGACTTGGTTGACTTACCCGAAGGTTATACACCGATCGGATGTAAGTGGATTTTCAAGTTGAAAACCGACAAAGATGGAAATGTATTCATTTACAAAGCTAGATTGGTGGCAAAAGGTTACAGACAAGTTCATGGTATTGATTACGATGAAACCTTTTCACCAGTTGCAATGCTTAAATCCGTCGGATCCTCCTAGCGATTGCTGCATATTACGACTATGAAATATGGCAGATGGACGTCAAAACCGCCTTCCTTAATGGTTATTTGGAAGAAACTGTGTATATGACACAGCCTGAAGGTTTTGTCGACCAGATCAATGCTGGGAAAGTTTGTAAGCTTAAGAAGTCCATTTATGGATTAAAGCAAGCAAGCAGAAGTTGGAATCTGCGTTTTGATGAAGCCATCAGTAAGTTTGGTTTTATCAAGAATCCAGATGAATCTTGTGTTTACAAGAAGGTCAGTGGGAGTGACATCGCCTTCCTAGTCTTATATGTCGATGACATATTGCTCATTGGAAACAACATTCCATTGTTAGAGTCTGTAAAGGCCTGGCTTGGAAAGTGCTTCTCAATGAAAGACTTGGGAGAGGCTCAGTACATACTAGGCATCAAGATCTATAGGGATAGATCGAAAAGGATGATTGGATTGAGTCAAAGTACTTATATTGATAAGGTACTTGCTCGATTTGGCATGGAGGAGGCCAAAAGAGGTCACCTGCCAATGTCACATGGCATAACCCTAAGAAAGAAGCAGTGTCCACAGACACCTGATGAGCGGGTAAGAATGAATCAGATTCCATATGCTTCGCTTATTGGATCTATCATGTATGCCATGATATGTACTAGGCCAGATGTGTCGTATGCCTTGAGTGCTACGAGCCGTTACCAATCAGACCCAGGAGAGGCGCATTGGACTGCGGCCAAAAATATCCTAAAGTACCTAAAAAGGAACAAGGATAAATTCCTGGTGTATGGTGGTACAAAGGATTTGGTTGTGGAAGGTTATACCGACGCAAGCTTCCAGACAGACAGAGACGATTTCAAATCGCAATCTGGATATGTATTCTGTCTAAATGGAGGGGCGTTTAGTTGGAAGAGCGCAAAGCAGAGTACAACTGCAGATTCTACAACTGAAGCCGAATACTTGGCAGCTGCTGAAGCAGCTAAGGAGGCTGTTTGGATTCGTAAGTTCGTTGGCGAACTTGATGTTGTACCCTCTATAAAGGGTCCAATAGCCCTCTATTGTGACAACAATGGAGCTATTGCTCAGGCCAGAGAGCCTAGAGAACATCAGAAGGTCAAACATGTCAAGCGGCGATTTCACATGATTCGAGAATGGAAATCAGAGGGTGAAATCAGAATTTGCAAAGTTGGAACGGATGACAATGTAGCCGATCCACTTACTAAACCTTTGCCTCAAGTGAAGCACAACAAGCACGTTGAGGCAATGGGAATCAAGCATGTAGGAGACTGGCTTTGATTTCCTTGTTTAGTGTTTTAGTTAATTTTGAGAAAAGTTAATGTAAGACACTAAGGAAAACCATTCATGTTTTGGAGTAATATAAAATTTCATGCAACATTTTATTACGCCATTATGCTATTTAATTGTGGTTTAGGATTAAATAATGAGTCCATTCGATTCTGAGAATATTCAAAATAGGGTATCAAGACCAGTCTTGGTAAGGAAACACCTATTAAGTGAACATTGAATATTATAATCGAAAATTATCCCTAATCAAGGTCATTTAAACGATGGACGATTAATGACCAATTGAGATTAGTGTGTAGTCTGATTTATAGCACCGTTTCATGTGCTACGAGGACATGATTGTCGTAAATCATTTGCACAGGTATTGGTTTAGAACCATACTGGATCGACCTATGAGAATACTTTAAGAAATTAAAAATTTGTCATAAGTATACTTCTCATTATGGCTATCGGAACCTATTTCCTCGACCATGAGTAGTGTGAGTTCTCTTGTTTGAGTACTAGTTCGCTTTGATGTTGTCAAACGTCTGCCGTAATAGGGGATTGTAACGGCAACACTCGGGCGGCTAGGTCCTCTCAGTAAGAGGAGCTACATTACAAGACTGGGAATGTCCCCCTAGTAAAATAGGGAAGATGTCTTTGTTGTATACAAGGCCTCTCGTAGAGCGAGACTGTAAAATGCATGGCCGTGCTCAGATGGATTTTAGAAATCATCTGTTTATTGACAGTCGGACTCGGAATCGGGAAACACTTCTGGACGTAATAAGGATGACAAAATAAATCTTACCTTATAGTTCATGAAGAGACATTAAGCGACATAGGAAAGGGTTGTACACAAAATGAGCACTTGTCCGGAAGGACAAGTGGGAGATTGAAAGGAATGGTGTCCTTCGAACAAGTGTACTATTCTGTTAGCGGGTTCAGAATTATTAGAAAGCTAATATATTCAGTAAGGTCAAGTGATCGGAATGCCTGGGTGGAGGCCGCTTCCGATCAGTAATATTAATGGATAATTAATGTTACAGCTTAATCTTGACTGAACCCTTCGGGTCACACCCAAGCATTCAACAAACCGAAACGACGAATTAATTCAGAAGGAATTAATGAGTCGACCGAGTAATATTTATTTAGACGTCGGAAATTCGAGCTTAGAGCGTCGAAACCGAGCGTCGGAAGTCGAGTCGAAAAATAGTGAAAGACGAGACGAGTAATAGTAATAAATCAACAAAAGACCAAAATACCCCTAGCATCGGAATGCCCTAGCAAACCGAGTGCTAAGGGCGTATGGCCTAGCATGGTGGCTAGCATGCGCACCAAGCCGAGCCTAGGTTGGCTGGTGCGTGCTAGCGCACTCATGCTAGCATCGCAAGGCTAGGCGCAGCCTAGTGCGTGCTAGCATGCTAGGCGCAGCCTTGTGCGCGCAATGGCTAGCAAGCCATGCCGCAACAAGCTGCTGGGGCTAGCACGCTAGGCGCGCCAGCTCGCCACAGCTAGCAGCAGCTTGGCTAGGCCATTGCTTGCTGCCTAGCAGCGCTGGCCGAGGCACAAGGCCAGCAGCAGCAGCCCGCACAAGCATGCTGGGCGTGCTGGCCAGCAGCAGCAGCAGCCCGCATGCAAGTGCTGGGCTTGCTGGGCTTGCTGGGTGTGGCTGCCACGGACAGCAGCACATGGCAGCCCACCTTGGCTGCCTTGGTGCCCAAGGGTGGGTGCCATGTGGCTTGTGGTCCTTGAATGTGTGGGGAGTGAGTTGGCCGGTTATGGGAGAGGGAGTGGGGAGCAAGTTTGGTCCCCCCCTTCTCCAAATGGTCCTCACCTAACCACTCACATGAGCTTGCCACTTGTTGATTTATTACTAGCTTGATTATTGATTTTATTTTAGCTTTAAAATAAAATGGAAAAATCATACTATCCCACATTGATGGGAGAGTAAATGATACTCCCATCATTTCCTATAAATACCCAAGTATGGGCATTGGGAAAGATGCTTGAGTAAGAGTTGGAAAAGGCATCACAATTAGTGAAAACCTTTGAACTCAATATTATTACTCGGGTTTTATTGGTCGGGTCTTGCTAACTCCAAGACATTGGACCTAGTCGGCTTTGTTGGTGCGGGTGGACTTTGTTGGAGGTCTCCGTGCGAGCGGGACTTGAAGCTTTCAAGTAAGAGCTCATTTGGAGCGAAGCACGCGTCAAGGGTAATTAGCTTATCTTAATCTTGTGATTAATTTAATTATGTTTATGGTTTTATTTATTGCGAGTGTGGTCTTGGTTTTGGGTTTGTTTCCGCGGTGAGTCGGACTCACCAAACCCCAACAAAAAGGACATCCAAAGTAAGACAGTCAGCCTTCCACCCAACCCAAATTCTACCTTTAGGAGAGTGAGAGTAGTTACAATACCAAGTCCAAGAGTAGCCAAATTTCTGTTTTGCTGTTTTACTTTAGTTTCTAGAAGACAAACAACATCACAATTTTGCTCTGAAAGTAGCCTCTTGACAGAAGCTATCTTCCCAGGGTCATTAAGACCCCTTATGTTCCAAGACAACATTAACATGTTTCTAAAGAGGGATTACCATCACCCCCGTTAGGATCACCAGCTTCCTCATCAATATTAACCACATCATCATCATCATTAGCCAAAGGAAGGTAAGATTTTGAGTTTGTAGCAGTAGCAGGGAAAGAGATTTGCCTGTTAGCTCTTTTCTTGGATGTTTTACCAGGAATCTGCCATTCTTCAGGTTTCTGAACTTGAGGAACTAAGACTTCCTTAACAGGTTCAGCAGCTTTACTTGCATCAGCAGGATTGGCTTTCTTAGGCACCCAAACTTTTTTACCTTGAGCTGGAGCAGTTTTCTGAGCATCATTTTGTTTTTGCTTCCTAGGTACAGTACAGTCATGCCCCACTTTGTTGCATTTTTTGCAGAATGGTGGTGTCCATTCAAACAAAACTTTAATTTCAATTAATTCTCCAGCAGGACTTTCAACCCAGACAGAACTGGGCAGAGGTTTAGTGATATCAATTTCCACAAGGAGCCTAGCAAAAGAGACCCTAAGTTGCCTAGATGTACATTCATCAGCACATACAGGAACACCCAGAAGGCTACCAATTCTACTTAGAGTTTCAGCACCCCAACAATTCAAAGGCAGATTAGGTAGCCTAATCCATAGAGGTATAACTCTCAAAATTTTAGCATGAAAGTCAAACTTATCAGACCAAGCTTTCACAATTGCAGGCTTACCAAAGAACATATGGGGACCAGAACATAATACAGCATTCTTATCATCTACAGATTTCAAATTAACAATGAAATATCCCTCATCATGCCAAAAAATGTCTGGTTTAGCTATAAAATTCGAATTATCAGCAATGAACTTATGAACCGCAGAAATAGTAGGTGAGTAACCAACTACATAGAAGATGAGAGCATTACCCCATTTCTTATTGCCTTCAAGAATATCAGCAGAACTAAGTTTAGCAATTGATTTACCATCCTTTATCTCAGGAGCAATGAAAGACAGAGAGGTTCCTTTTGCATTCAGTTTCCCCTTGAATAGATCCTTCCATTCTTCAGCAGAAGCTCCAGAAACACAATTTGGATCATCAGAAACCTTAAAGGTTTCACGATTACCATTAGGAGTAATCATCGAAGCCTGATTTTCCTCTGTAACCAATGGAACAGTAACCGCAGAAACCCTAGATACTGTTCTATTGGATTGAGCTTGAGATTGAGCAATCGAACTCCTATGAATACTCTCTAGCATCCTCAAATCCTTTCTGGAAACCTTACCAGCAGTTGGATGCACCAAATATGCAGGAGGGGTTACCATTTCATCATCTTCAAGAATCGAACCAGTTGAAGAAATCCCAGATTTCTTTTGGGTATTAAAGATTTTATCAGAAGGAGCATGATTAGGGTTTTGCGGGAGTGGAGTTGAAGTTTTCTTCTTTCGTGCCATGATGGTGAAGAAGCCAGATGAAGATCCCTACCTAGCTGCTCAAATCGCCATGGAAATCGCCTAGAGAGAAAGTCAACAGAAAGTCAACGCAAGCAAAACCCTAAGTTGAATGCATTTGACTTTCATTTGATTTAAAAAGCTTTGTTTGAATGTGTTTGACTTTCTTTTGACTCAATTAGCTTTGTTGAATGTGTTTGACTTTCATTTGAGTTAATTAGCATTGTGGAATGCAATTGACTTTCATTTGATTCAGAAAGCTTTGATTGAATGTTTTTGACTTTCATTTGATTCTAAATGCTTTGTTGAAAGTGTTTGACTTTCATTCGACTCAATTATCTTTGTTGAATTCATTTGATTTTCATTTGATTCAAAAAGCTTTGTTAGAATGTGTTTGACTTTCATTTGATTCTAAAAGCTTTGTTGAAAGTGTTTGACTTTCATTTGACTCAATTAGCTTTGTTGAATGCATTTGACTTTCATTTGACTCAATTAGCTTTGTTTGAATGTGTTTGACTTTCATTTGACTCAATTAGCTATGTTGAAAGTGTTTGACTTTCATTTGACTCAATTAGCTTTGTTGAATGCATTTTACTTTCATTTGATTCAAAAAGCTATGTTTGAATGTGTTTACTTTATTTTGACTCAATTAGCTTTGTTGAATGTGTTTGACTTTCATTTGACTCAATTAGCATTGTGGAATGAAATTGACTTTCATTTGATTCTAAACTCTTTGTTGAAAGTGTTTGACTTTCATTTGATCCCAAAAGCTTTGTTTGAATGTGTTTGACTTCCATTTGACTCAATTAGCTTTGTTGAAAGTGTTTGACTTTCATTGGATTCAATTAGCTTTGTTGAATGCATTTGACTTTCATTTGAATCAAGAAGCTTTATTTGAATGTGTTTGACTTTCATTTGACTCAATTGGCTTTGTTGAATGCATTTGACTTTCATTTGATTCAAAAAGCTTTGTTTGAATGTGTTTGACTTTCATTTGAATCATTTAGCTTCGTTGAATGTGTTTGACTTTCATTTGATTCTAAAAGCTTTGATGAAAGTGTTTGACTTTCATTTGACTCAATTAGCTTTGTTGAATA
Source organism: Chenopodium album (assembly GCF_948465745.1). NCBI lineage: Eukaryota > Viridiplantae > Streptophyta > Magnoliopsida > Caryophyllales > Amaranthaceae > Chenopodium > Chenopodium album. The sequence continues at coordinate 24,094,704 of NC_137852.1, read as the reverse complement.
TATTTGATTTTCGTTAGATTCTAAAAGCTTTGTTTGAATGTATTTGACTTTCATTTGATTCTAAAAGCTTTGTTGAAATTGTTTGACTTTCATTTGACTCAATTAGCTTTGTTGAATGCATTTGACTTTCATTTGAATCAAAAAGCTTTGTTTGAATGTCCGACTTTCATTTGACTTAATTAGCTTTGTTGAAAGTGTTTGACTTGCATTTGACTCAATGACCTTTGTTGAATGCATTTGACTTTCATTTGATTCAAAAAGCTTTGTTTGAATGTGTTTGACTTTCTTTTGACTCAATTAGCTTTGTTGAATATGTTTGACTTTCATTTGACTTAATTAGCATTGTGGAATGCAATTGACATTCATTTGATTCAGAAAGCTTTTATTGAATGAATTTGACTTTCATTTGATTCTAAACGCTTTGTTGAATGTGTTTGACTTTCATTTGACTCAATTAGCTTTGTTGAATTCATTTGATTTTTTTTTTATTCAAAAAGCTTTGTTAGAATGTGTTTGACTTTCATTTGATTCTAAAAGCTTTGTTGAAAGTGTTTGACTTTCATTTGACTCAATTAGCTTTGTTGAATGCATTTGACTTTCATTTGACTCAATTAGCTTTGTTTGAATGTGTTTGACTTTCATTTGACTCAATTAGCTTTGTTGAAAGTGTTTGACTTTCATTTGACTTAATAGGCTTTGTTGAATGCATTTTACTTTCATTTGATTCAAAAAGCTTTGTTTGAATGTGTTTGACTTTTTTTTGACTCAATTAGCTTTGTTGAATGTGTTTTAGTTTCATTTGACTCAATTAGCATTGTGGAATGCAATTGACTTTCATTTGATTCTAAACTCTTTGTTGAAAGTGTTTGACTTTAATTTGAATCAATTAGCTTAGTTGAATGCATTTGACTTTCATTTGATTCAAAAAGCTTTGTTTGAATGTGTTTGACTTTCATTTGACTCAATTAGCTTTGTTGAATGCATTTGACTTTCATTTGAATCAAGAAGCTTTATATGAATGTGTTTGACTTTCATTTGACTCAATTGGCTTTGTTGAATGCCTTTGACGTTCATTTGATTCAAAAAGCTTTGTTTGAATGTGTTTGACTTTCATTTGACTCAATTAGATTCGTTGAATGTGTTTGACTTTCATTTGACTCAATTAGCATTGTGGAATGCAATTGACTTCGATTTGATTCAAAAACCTTTGTTTGAATGTATTTGACTTTCATTTGATTCTAAAAGCTTTGATGAAAGTGTTTGACTTTTATTTGACTCAATTAGCTTTGTTGAATTCATTTGATTTTCGTTTAATTCTAAAAGTTTTGTTGAATGTGTTTGACTTTCATTTGACTCAATTAGCTTTGTTGAAAGTGTTTTACTTTCATTTAACTTAATTAGCTTTGTTGAATGCATTTGACTTTCATTTGATTCAAAAAGCTTTGTTTGAATGTGTTTGGCTTTCTTTTGACTCAATTAGCTTCGTTGAATGTGTTTGACTTTCATTTGACTTAATTAGCATTGTGGAATGCAATTAACTTTCATTTGATTCAAAAAGCTTTGTTTGAATGTGTTTGACTTTCTTTTAACTCAATTAGCTTTGTTGAATGTGTTTGACTTTCATTTGACTCAATTAGCTTTGTTGAATGCATTTGACATTCATTTAATTCAAAAAGCTTTGTTTGAATGTGTTTTACTTTTATTTGATTCTAAAAGCTTTGTTGAAAGTGTTTGACTTACATTTGACTCAATTAGCTTTGTTGAATGCATTTGACTTTCATTTGAATCAAGAAGCTATGTTTGAATGTGTTTGACTTTCATTTGACTCAATTAGCTATGTTGAAAGTGTTTGACTTTCATTTGACTCAATTGGCTTTGTTGAATGCATTTGACTCATTTGATTCAAAAAGCTTTGTTTGAATGTGTTTGACTTTCATTTTACTCAATTAGCTTCGTTGAATGTGTTTGACTTTCATTTGACTCAATTAGCATTGTGGAATGCAATTGACTTTAATTTGATTCAAAAAGCTTTGTTTGAATGTATTTGACTTTCATTTGATTCTAAAAGCTTTGATGAAAGTGTTTGACTTTCATTTGACTCAATTAGCTTTGTTGAATTCATTTCAAAAAGCTTTGTTTGAATGTGTTTGACTTTCATTTGATTCTAAAAGCTTTGTTGAAAGTGTTCGACTTTCATTTGACTTAATTAGCTTTGTTGAATGCATTTGACTTTAATTTGAATCAAAAAGCTTTGTTTGAATGTGTTTGACTTTCATTTGACTCAATTAGCTATTTTGAAAGTGTTTGACTTTCACTTGACTCAATTAGCTTTGTTGAATTCATTTTACTTTCATTTGATTCAAAAAGCTTTGTTTGAATGTGTTTGACTTTCTTTTGACTCAATTAGCTTTGTTGAATGAGTTTGACTTTCATTTGACTCAATTAGCATTGTGGCATGCAATTGACTTTCATTTGATTCAAAAATCTTGGATTGAATGTATTTGACTTTCATTTGATTCTAAACACTTTGTTGAAAGCGTTTGACTTTCATTTGACTCAATTAGTTTTGTTGAATGCATTTGACTTTCATTTGAATCAAGAAGCTTTGTTTGAATGTGTTTGACTTTCATTTGACTCAATTGGATTTGTTGAATGCATTTGACTTTCATTTGATTCAAAAAGTTTTGTTTGAATGTGTTTGACTTTCATTTTACTCAATTAGCTTTGTTGAAAGTGTTTGACTTTCATTTGACTCAATTAGCTTTGTTGAATGCATTTGACTTTCATTTGAATCAAGAAGCTTCATTTGAATGTGTTTGACTTTCATTTGACTCAACTAGCTTTGTTGAAAGTGTTTGACTTTCATTTGACTCAATTAGCTTTGTTGAATGCATTTGACTTTCATTTGACTTAATTAGCATTGTGGAATGCAATTGACTTTCATTAGATTCAAAAAGCTTTGATTGAATTTATTTGACTTTCATTTGATTCTAAACGCTTTGTTGAAAGTGTTTGACTTTCATTTGACTCAATTAGCTTTGTTAAATGTACTTGAATTTCATTTGAATCAAGAAGCTTTGTTTGTATGTGTTTGACTTTCATTTGACTCAATTGGCTTTGTTGAATGCATTTGACTTTCATTTGATTCAAAATGCTTTGTTTGAATGTGTTTGACTTTCTTTTGACTCAATTAGCTTTGTTGAATGTGTTTGACGTTTATTTGACTCAATTAGCTTTGTTGAATGCATTTGACATTCATTTGATTCAAAAAGCTTTGTTTGAATGTGTTTTACTTTCATTTGATTCTAAAAGCTTTGTTGAAAGTGTTTGACTTTCATTTGACTCAATTAGCTTTGTTGAATGCATTTGACTTTCATTTGAATCAAGAAGCTTTGTTTGAATGTTTTTGACTTTCATTTGACTCAATTGGCTTTGTTGAATACATTTGATTTTCATTTGATTCAAAAAGCTTTGTTTGAATGTGTTTGACTTTCATTTGACTCAATTAGCTTCGTTGAATGTGTTTGACTTTCATTTGACTCAATTAGCGTTGTGGAATGCAATTGACTTTCATTTTATTCAAAAAGTTGTGTTTGAATGTATTTGACTTTCATTTGATTCTAAAAGTTTGATGAAAGTGTTTGACTTTCATTTGACTCAATTAGCTTTGTTGAATTCATTTCAAAAAGCTTTGTTTGAATGTGTTTGACTTTCATTTGATTCTAAAAGCTTTGTTGAAAGTGTTCGACTTTCATTTGACTCAATTAACTTTGTTGAATGCATTTGACTTTCATTTGAATCAAAAAGCTTTGTTTGAATGTGTTTGACTTTCATTTGACTCAATTAGCTTTGTTGAAAGTGTTTGACTTTCATTTGACTCAATTAGCTTTGTTGAATGCATTTGACTTTCATTTGATTCAAAAAGCTTTGTTTGAATGTGTTTGGCTTTCTTTTGACTCAATTAGCTTTGTTGAATGTGTTTGACTTTCATTTGACTTAATTAGCATTGTGGAATGCAATTGACTTTCATTTAATTCAAAAAGCTTTGATTGAATGTATTTGACTTTCATTTGATTCTAAACGCTTTGTTGAAAGTGTTTGACTTTCATTTGACTTAATTAGTTTTGTTGAATGCATTTGACTTTAATTTGAATCAAGAAGCTTTGTTTGAATGTGTTTGACTTTCATTTGACTCAATTGGATTTGTTGAATGCATTTGACTTTCATTTGATTCAAAAAGCTTTGTTTGAATGTCTTTGACTTTCATTTCACTCAATTAGCTTCGTTGAATGTGTTTGACCTTCATTTGACTCAATTAGCATTGTGGAATGCAATTGACTTTTATTTGATTCAAAAAGCTTTGTTTGAATATATTTGACTTTAATTTGATTCGAAAAGCTTTGACGAAAGTGTTTCACTTTCATTTGACTCAATTAGCTTTGTTGAATTCATTTGATTTCCATTTGATTCAAAAAGCTTTGTTTGAATGTGTTTGACTTTCATTTGATTCTAAAAGCTTTGTTGAAATTGTTTGACTTTCATTTGACTCAATTAGCTTTGTTGAATGCATTTGACTTTTATTTGATTCAAAAAGCTTTGTTTGAATGTGTTTGACTTTCATTTGACTCAATTAGCTTTGTTGAAAGTGTATGACTTTCAGATGACTCAATTAGCTTTGTTGAATGCATTTGACTTTTATTTGAATCAAGAAGTTGTATTTGAATGTGTTTAACTTTCATTTGACTCAATTGGCTTTGTTGAATGCATTTGACTTTCATTTAATTCAAAAAGCTTTGTTTGAATGTGTTTTTGACTTTCTTTTAACTCAATTAGCTTTGTTGAATGTGTTTGACTTTTATTTGACTCAATTAGCTTTGTTGAATGCATTTGACATTCATTTAATTCAAAAATCTTTGTTTGAATGTGTTTTACTTTCATTAGATTCTAAAAGCTTTGTTGAAAGTGTTTGACTTTCATTTGACTCAATTAGCTTTGTTGAAAGTGTTTGACTTTCATTTGACTCAATTAGCATTGTTGAATGCATTTGACTTTCATTTGAATAAAGAAGCTTTATTTGAATGTGTTTGACTTTCATTTGACTCAATTGGCTTTGTTGAAAGCATTTGACTTTCATTTGATTCAAAAAGCTTTGTTTGAATGTGTTTGACTTTCATTTGACTCAATTAGCTTTGTTGAATGCATTTGACATTCATTTGATTCAAAAATCTTTGTTTGAATGTGTTTTACTTTTATTTGATTCTAAAAGCTTAGTTGAAAGTGTTTGACTTTCATTTGACTCAATTAGCTTTGTTGAATGCATTTGACTTTCATTTGAATCAAGAAGCTATGTTTGAATGTGTTTGACTTTCATTTGACTCAATTGGCTTTGTTGAATGCATTTGACTTTCATTTGATTAAAAAAGCTTTGTTTGAATGTGTTTGACTTTCATTTGACTCAATTAGCTTCGTTGAATGTGTTTGACTTTCATTTGACTCAATTAGCATTGTGGAATGCAATTGACTTTAATTTGATTCAAAAAGCTTTGTTTGAATGTATTTGACTTTCATTTGATTCTAAAAGCTTTGATGAAAGTGTTTGACTTTCATTTGACTCAATTAGCTTTGTTGAATTCATTTCAAAAAGCTTTGTTTGAATGTGTTTGACTTTCATTTGATTCTAAAAGCTTTGTTGAAAGTGTTTGACTTTCATTTGACTCAATTAGCTTTGTTGAATGCATTTGACTTTCATTTGAATCAAAAAGCTTTGTTTGAATGTGTTTGACTTTCATTTGACTCAATTAGCTATGTTGAAAGTGTTTGACTTTCATTTGACTCAATTAGCTTTGTTGAATGCATTTGACATTCATTTGATTCAAAAAGCTTTGTTTGAATGTGTTTGACTTTCTTTTGACTCTATTAGCTTTGTTGAATGTGTTTGACTTTCATTTTACTTATTAGCATTGTGGAATGCAATTGACTTTCATTTGATTCAAAAAGCTTTGATTGAATGTATTTGACTTTCATTTAATTCTAAACGCTTTGTTGAAAGTGTTTGACTTTTATTTGACTCAATTAGCTTTGTTGAATGCATTTGACTTTCATTTGATTCAAAAAGCTTTGTTTGAATGTGTTTGACTTTCATTTGACTCAATTAGCTTTGTTGAAAGTGTTTGACTTTCATTTGACTCAATTAGCTTTGTTAAATGTATTTGACTTTCATTTGATTCAAAAAGCTTTGTTTGAATGTGTTTGACTTTCTTTTGACTCAATTAGCTTTGTTGAATGTGTTTGACTTTCATTTGACTTAATTAGCATTGTGGACTGCAATTGACTTTCATTTGATTCAAAAAGCTTTGATTGAATTTATTTGACTTTCATTTGATTCTAAACGCTTTGATGAAAGTGTTTGACTTTCATTTGACTCAATTGGATTTGTTGAATGCATTTGACTTTCATTTGATTCAAAAAGCTTTGTTTGAATGTGTTTGACTTTTATTTGACTCAATTAGCTTTGTTGAAAGTGTATGACTTTCATTTGACTCAATTAGCTTTGTTGAATGCATTTGACTTTTATTTGAATCAAGAAGCTTTATTTGAATGTGTTTGACTTTCATTTGACTCAATTGGCTTTGTTGAATGCATTTGACTTTCATTTATTTCAAAAAGCTTTGTTTGAATGTGTTTGACTTTCTTTTAACTCAATTAGCTTTGTTCAATGTGTTTGACTTTCATTTGACTCAATTAGCTTTGTTGAATGCATTTGACATTCATTTGATTCAAAAAGCTTTGTTTGAATGTGTTTTACTTTCATTTGATTCTAAAAGCTTTGTTGAAAGTGTTTGACTTTCATTTGACTCAATTAGCTTTGTTGAAAGTGTTTGACTTTCATTTGACTCAATTAGCATTGTTGAATGCATTTGACTTTCATTTGAATAACGAAGCTTTATTTGAATGTGTTTGACTTTCATTTGACTCAATTGGCTTTGTTGAATGCATTTGACTTTCATTTGATTCAAAAAGCTTTGTTTGAATGTGTTTGACTTTCTTTTAACTCAATTAGCTTTGTTGAATGTGTTTGACTTTCATTTGACTCAATTAGCTTTGTTTAATGCATTTGACATTCATTTGATTCAAAAAGCTTTGTTTGAATGTGTTTTTCTTTTATTTGATTCTAAAAGCTTTGTTGAAAGTGTTTGACTTTCATTTGACTCAATTAGCTTTGTTGAATGCATTTGACTTTTATTTGAATCAAGAAGCTATGTTTGAATGTGTTTGACTTTCAGTTGACTCAATTGGCTTTGTTGAATGCATTTGACTTTCATTTGATTCAAAAAGCTTTGTTTGAATGTGTTTGACTTTCATTTTACTCAATTAGCTTCGTTGAATGTGTTTGACTTTCATTTGACTCAATTAGCATTGTGGAATGCAATTGACTTTAATTTGATTCAAAAAGCTTTGTTTGAATGTATTTGACTTTCATTTGATTCTAAAAGCTTTGATGAAAGTGTTTGACTTTCATTTGACTCAATTAGCTTTGTTAAATTCATTTGATTTTCATTTGATTCAAAAAGCTTTGTTTGAATGTGTTTGACTTTCATTTGATTCTAAAAGCTTTGTTGAAAGTGTTTGACTTTCACATGACTCAATTAGCTTTGTTGAATGCATTTAACTTTCATTTGAATCAAGAAGCTTTGTTTGAAAGTGTTTGACTTTCATTTGACTCAATTGGCTTTGTAGAAAGCGTTTGACTTTCATATGACTCAATTAGTTTTGCTGAATGCATTTGACTTTCATTTGAATCAAAAAGCTTTTTTTGAATGTGTTTGACTTTCATTTGACTCAATTAGCTTTGCTGAAAGTTTTTGACTTTCATTTGACTCAATTAGCTTTGTTGAATGCATTTGACTTTCATTTGATTCAAAAAGCTTTGTTTGAATGTGTTTGACTTTCTTTTGACTCAATTCGCTTTGTTGAATGTGATTGACTTTCATTTGACTCAATTAGCATTGTGGAATGCAATTTTCTTTCATTTGATTCAAAAAAGCTTTGATTGAATGTATTTGACTTTCATTTAATTCTAAACGCTTTGTTGAAAGTGTTTGACTTTCATTTGACTCAATTAGCTTTGTTGAATGCATTTGACTTTCATTTGATTCGAAAAGCTTTGTTTGAATGTGTTTGACTTTCTTTTGACTCAATTAGCTTTGTTGAATGTGTTTGACTTTCATTTGACTTAATTAGCATTGTGGAATGCAATTGACCTTCATTTGATTCAAAAAGCTTTGATTGAATTTATTTGACTTTCATTTGATTCTAAACGCTTTGTTGAAAGTGTTCGACTTTCATTTGACTCAATTAGCTTTGTTAAATGCATTTGACTTTCATTTGAATCAAGAAGCTTTGTTTGAATGTGTTTGACTTTCATTTGACTCAATTGGCTTTGTTGAATGCATTTGACTTTCATTTGATTCAAAATGCTTTGTTTGAATGTGTTTAACTTTCATTTGATTCTAAAAGCTTTGTTCAAAGTGTTTGACTTTCATTTGACTCAATTAGCTTTGTTGAATGCATTTGACTTTCATTTGAATCAAGAAGCTTTGTTTGAATGTGTTTGACTTTCATTTGACTCAATTGGCTTTGTTGAATACATTTGACTTTCATTTGATTCAAAAAGCTTTGTTTGAATGTGTTTGACTTTCATTTGACTCAATTAGCTTCGTTCAATGTGTTTGACTTTCATTTGACTCAATTAGCGTTGTGGAATGCAATTGACTTTCATTTTATTCAAAAAGCTTTGTTTGAATGTATTTGACTTTCATTTGATTATAAACGCTTTGTTGAAAATGTTTGACTTTCATTTGACTCAATTAGTTTTGTTGAATGCATTTGAATTTCATTTGAATCAAGAAGCTTTGTTTGAATGTGTTTGACTTTCATTTGACTCAATTGGATTTGTTGAATGCATTTGACTTTCATTTGATTCAAAAAGCTTTGTTTGAATGTGTTTGACTTTCTTTTGACTCAATTAGCTTTGTTGAATGTGTTTGACTTTCATTTGACTTAATTAGCATTGTGGAATGCAATTGACTTTCATTTGATTCAAAAAGCTTTGATTGAATGTATTTGACTTTCATTTGATTATAAACGCTTTGTTGAAAATGTTTGACTTTCATTTGACTCAATTAGTTTTGTTGAATGCATTTGACTTTCATTTGAATCAAGAAGCTTTGTTTGAATGTGTTTGACTTTCATTTGACTCAATTGGATTTGTTGAATGCATTTGACTTTCATTTGATTCAAAAAGCTTTGTTTGAATGTGTTTGACTTTCATTTGACTCAATTAGCTTCGTTAAATGTGTTTGACCTTCATTTAACTCAATTAGCATTGTGGAATGCAATTGACTTTTATTTGATTCAAAAAGCTTTGTTTGAATATATTTGACTTTAATTTGATTCTAAAAGCTTTGACGAAAGTGTTTCACTTTCATTTGACTCAATTAGCTTTGTTGAATTCATTTGATTTTCATTTGATTCAAAAAGCTTTGTTTGAATGTGTTTGACTTTCATTTGATTCTAAAAGCTTTGTTGAAAGTGGTTGACTTTCATTTGACTCAATTAGCTTTGTTGAATGCATTTGACTTTCATTTGAATCAAAAAGCTTTGTTTGAATGTGTTTGACTTTCATTTGACTCAATTAGCTTTGTTGAAAGTGTTTGACTTTCGTTTGACTTAATTAGCTTTGTTGAATGCATTTGACTTTCATTTGATTCAAAAAGCTTTTTCTGAATGTGTTTGACTTTCTTTTGACTCAATTAGCTTTGTTGAATGTGTTTGACTTTCATTTGACTTAATTAGCATTGTGGAATGCAATTGACTTTCATTTGATTCAAAAAGCTTTGATTGAATGTATTTGACTTTCATTTGATTCTAAACGCTTTTGTTGAAAGTGTTTGACTTTCATTTGACTCAATTGGATTTTTTGAATGCATTTGACTTTCATTTGATTCAAAAAGCTTTGTTTGAATGTGTTTGACTTTCATTTGACTCAATTAGCTTTGTTGAAAGTGTATGACTTTCATTTGAATCAATTAGCTTTGTTGAATGCATTTGACTTTTATTTGAATCAAGAAGCTTTATTTGAATGTGTTTGACTTTCATTTGACTCAATTGGCTTTGTTGAATGCATTTGACTTTCATTTAATTCAAAAAGTTTTGTTTGAATGTGTTTGACTTTCTTTTAACTCAATTAGCTTTGTTGAATGTGTTTGACTTTCATTTGACTCAATTAGCTTTGTTGAATGCATTTGACATTCATTTGATTCAAAAAGCTTTGTTTGAATGTGTTTTACTTTCATTTGATTCCAAAAGCTTTGTTGAAAGTCTTTGACTTTCATTTGACTCAATTAGCTTTGTTGAAAGTGTTTGACTTTCATTTGACTCAATTAGCATTGTTGAATGCATTTGACTTTCATTTGAATAAAGAAGCTTTATTTGAATGTGTTTGACTTTCATTTGACTCAATTGGCTTTGTTGAATGCATTTGACTTTCATTTGATTCAAAAAGCTTTGTTTGAATGTGTTTGACTTACATTTGTCTCAATTAGCTTTGTTGAAAGTGTTTGACTTTCATTTGACTCAATTAGCTTTGTTGAATGCATTTGACTTTCATTTGAATCAAGAAGCTTCATTTGAATGTGTTTGAATTTCATTTGACTCCATTGGCTTTGTTGAATGCATTTGACTTTCATTTGATTCAAAAAGCTTTGTTTGAATGTGTTTGACTTTTATTTGACTCAATTAGCTTCGTTGAATGTGTTTGACTTTCATTTGACTCAATTAGCATTGTGGAATGCAATTGACTTTCATTTGATTCAAAAAGCTTTGTTTGAAAGTGTTTGACTTTCATTTGACACAATTAGCTTTGTTGAATGCATTTGACTTTCATTTGAATCAAGAAGCTTTATTTGAATGTGTTTGACTTTCATTTGACTCAATTAGCTTTGTTGAATGCATTTGACTTTCATTTGAATCAAAAAGCTTTGTTTGAATGTGTTTGACTTTCATTTGACTCAATTAGCTTTGTTGAAAGCGTTTGACTTTCATTTGACTCAATTAGCTTTGTTGAATGCATTTGACTTTCATTTGATTCAAAAAGCATTGTTTGAATGTGTTTGACTTTCTTTTGACTCAATTAGCTTTGTTGAATTAGTTTGACTTTTTATTTGACTCAATTAGCTTTGTTGAATGCATTTTACTTTCATTTGATTCAAAAAGCTTTGTTTGAATGTGTTTGACTTTCTTTTGACTCAATTAGCTTTGTTGAATGAGTTTTACTTTCATTTGACTCAATTAGCATTGTGGAATGCAATTGACTTTCATTTGATTCAAAAAGCTTTGATTGAATGTATTTGACTTTCATTTCATTATAAACGCTTTGTTGAAAGTGTTTTACTTTCATTTGACTCAATTAGCTTTGTTGAATGCATTTGACTTTCATTTGATTCAAAAAGCTTTGTTTGAATGTGTTTGACTTTTGTTTGACTCATTTAGCTTTGTTGAAAGTGTTTGACTTTCATTTGACTCAATTAGCTTTGTTGAATGCATTTGACTTTCATTTGAATCAAGAAGCTTCATTTGAATGTTTTTGACTTTCATTTGACTCAATTGGCTTTGTTGAATGCATTTGACTTTCATTTGATTCAAAAAGCTTTGTTTGAATGTGTTTGACTTTCATTTGACTCAATTAGCTTCGTTGAATGTGTTTGACTTTCATTTGACTCAATTAACATTGTGGAATGCAATTGACTTCTATTTGATTCAAAATGCTTTGTTTGAATGTATTTGACTTTCATTTGATTCTACAAGCTTTGATGAAAGTGTTTGACTTTCATTTGACTCGATTAGCATTGTGGAATGCAATTGACTTTCATTTGATTCAAAAAGCTTTGATTGAATGTATTTGACTTTCATTTGACTCAATTAGCTTTGTTGAATGCATTGGACTTTCATTTGATTCAAAAAGCTTTGTTTGAATGTGTTTGACTTTCATTTCATTATAAAAGCTTTGTTGAAAGTGTTTGACTTTCACTTGACACAATTAGCTTAGTTGAATGCATTTGACTTTCATTTGAATCAAGAAGCTTTATTTGAATGTGTTTGATTTTCATTTGACTCAATTGGCTTTGTTGAATGCATTTGACTTTCATTTGATTCAAAAAGCTTTGTTTCAATGTTTTTGACTTTCATTTGACTGAACTAGCTTCGTTGAATGTGTTTGACTTTCATTTGAATCAAGAAGCTTTATTTGAATGTGTTTGACTTTCATTTGACTCAATTAGCTTTGTTGAATGCATTTGACTTTCATTTGATTCAAAAAGCTTTGTTTGAAAGTGTTTGACTTTCATTTGACTCAATTAGCTTCGTTGAATGTGTTTGACTTTCATTTGACTCAATTAGCAATGTGGAATGCAATTGACTTCGATTTGATTCAAAAAGCTTTGATTGAATGTATTTGACTTTCATTTTATTCTAAAAGCTTTGATGAAAGTGTTTGACTTTTATTTGACTCAATTAGCTTTGTTGAATTCATTTGATTTTCGTTTGATTCAGAAAACTTTGTTTTAATGTATTTGACTTTCATTTGATTCTAAAATCTTTTTTGAAAGTGTTTGACTTTCATTTAACTCAATTAGCTTTGTTGAATGCATTTGACTTTCATTTGAATTAAAAAGCTTTGTTTGAATGCGTTTGACTTTCATTTGACTAAATTAGCTTTGTTGAAAGTGTTAGACTTTCATTTGATTCAATTAACTTTGTTGAATGCATTTGACTTTCATTTGATTCAAAAAGCTTTGTTTGAATGTGTTTGACTTTCTTTTGACTCAATTAGCTTTGTTGAATGTGTTTGACTTTCATTTCACTTAATTAGCATTGTGGAATGCAATTGACTTTCATTTGATTCAAAAAGCTTTGATTGAATTTATTTGACTTTCATTTGATTCTTAACGCTTTGTTGAAACTGTTTGACTTTCATTTGACTCAATTAGCTTGGTTGAATGCATTTGACTTTCATTTGATTCAAAAAGCTTTGTTTCAATGTGTTTGACTTTCATTTGACTCAACTAGCTTCGTTGAATGTGTTTGACTTTCATTTGACTCAATTAGCATTGTGGAATGCAATAGACTTTCATTTGATTTAAAAAGCTTTGTTTAAACGTATTTGACCTTTTATTTGATTCTAAAAGCTTTGTTGAAAGTGTATGACTTTCATTTGACTCAATTAGCTTTGTTGAATGCATTTAACTTTCATTTGATTCAAAAAGCTTTGTTTGAATGTGTTTGACTTTCATTTGACTCAATGAGGTTTGTTGCATGTGTTTGACTTTCATTTGACTCAATTTGCATTGTGGAATGCAATTGACTTTCATTTTATTCAAAAAGATTTGTTTGAATGTATTTGACTTTCATTTGATTTTAAAAGCTTTGTTGAAAGTGTTTGACTTTCATTTGAATCAAGAAGCTTTATTTGAATGTGTTTGACTTTCATTTGACTCAATTAGCTTTGTTGAATGCATTTGACTTTCATTTGATTCAAAAAGCTTTGTTTGAAAGTGTTTGACTTTCATTTGACACAATTAGCTTTGTTGAATGCATTTGACTTTCATTTGAATCAAGAAGCTTTATTTGAATGTGTTTGACTTTCATTTGACTCAATGAGGTTTGTTGAATGTGTTTGACTTTCATTTGACTCAATTTGCATTGTGGAATGCAATTGACTTTCATTTGATTCAAAAAGATTTGTTTGAATGTATTTGACTTTCATTTGATTTTAAAAGCTTTGTTGAAAGTGTTTGACTTTCATTTGAATCAAGAAGCTTTATTTGAATGTGTTTGACTTTCATTTGACTCAATTAGCTTTGTTGAATGCATTTGACTTTCATTTGATTCAAAAAGCTTTGTTTGAATGTGTTTGACTTTCATTTGACTCAATTAGCTTCGTTGAATGTGTTTGACTTTCATTTGACTCAATTTGCATTGTGGAATGTAATTGACTTCGATTTGATTCAAAAAGCTTTGATTGAATGTATTTGACTTTCATTTTATTCTAAAAGCTTTGATGAAAGTGTTTGACTTTTATTTGACTCAATTAGCTATGTTGAATTCATTTGATTTTCGTTTGATTCAGAAAACTTTGTTGAATGTATTTGACTTTCATTTGACTCAATTAGCTTTGTTGAAAGTGTTTGACTTTCATTTGACTCAATTAGCTTTGTTGAATGCATTTTACTTTCATTTGATTCAAAAAGCATTGTTTGAATGTGTTTGACTTTCTTTTGACTCAATTAGCTTTGTTGAATGTGTTTGACTTTTTATTTGACTCAATTAGCATTGTGGAATGCAATTGACTTTCATTTGATTCAAAAAGCTTTGATTGAATGTATTTGACTTTAATTTGATTCTAAACGCTTTGTTGAAAGTGTTTGACTTTCATTTGACTCAATTAGCTTTATTCAAATGCATTTGACTTTCATTTGACTCAAAAAGCTTTGTTTGAATGTGTTTTACTTTCATTTGATTCTAAAAGCTTTGTTGAAAGTGTTTGACTTTCATTTGACTCAATTATCTTTGTTGAATTCATTTGACTTTCATTTGAATCAAGAAGCTATGTTTGAATGTGTTTGACTTTCATTTGACTCAATTGGCTTTGTTGAATATATTTGACTTTCATTTGATTCAAAAAGCTTTGTTTGAATGTGTTTGACTTTCATTTGACTTAATTAGCTTCGTTGAATGTGTTTAACTTTCATTTGACTCAATTAGCATTGTGGAATGCAATTGACTTTCATTTGATTCAAATAGCTTTGTTTAAATGTATTTGACTTTCATTTGATTCTAAAAGCTTTGATGAAAGTGTTTGACTTTCATTTGACTCAATTAGCTCTGTTGAATGCATTTGACTTTCATTTGAATCAAAAAGCTTTGTTTGAATGTGTTTGACTTTCATTTGACTCAATTAGCTTTGTTGAAAGTGTTTGACTTTCATTTGACTCAATTAGCTTTGTTGAATGCATTTTACTTTCATTTGATTCAAAAAGCATTGTTTGAATGTGTTTGACTTTCTTTTGACTCTATTAGCTTTGTTGAATGTGTTTGACTTTTTATTTGACTCAATTAGCATTGTGGAATGCAATTGACTTTCATTTCATTCAAAAAGCTTTGATTGAATGTATTTGACTTTCGCTTTGTTGAAAGTGTTTGACTTTCATTTGACTCAATTAGCTTTGTTGAATGCATTTGACTTTCATTTGAATCAAAAAGCTTTGTTTGAATGCGTTTGACTTTCATTTGACTCAATTAGCTTTGTTGAAAGTGTTTGACTTTCATTTGATTCAATTAACTTTGTTGAATGCATTTGACTTTCATTTGATTCAAAAAGCTTTGTTTGAATGTGTTTGACTTTCTTTTGACTCAATTAGCTTTGTTGAATGTGTTTGACTTTCATTTGACTTAATTAGCATTGTGGAATGCAATTGACTTTCATTTGATTCAAAAAGCTTTGATTGAATTTATTTGACTTTCATTTGATTCTAAACGCTTTGTTAAAACTGTTTGACTTTCATTTGACTCAATTAGCTTGGTTGAATGCATTTGACTTTCATTTGATTCAAAAATCTTTGTTTCAATGTGTTTGACTTTCATTTGACTCAACTAGCTTCGTTGAATGTGTTTGACTTTCATTTGACTCAATTAGCATTGTGGAATGCAATAGACTTTCATTTGATTTAAAAAAGCTTTGTTTGAACGTATTTGACCTTTCATTTGATTCTAAAAGCTTTGTTGAAAGTGTTTAACTTTCATTTGACTCAAATAGCTTTGTTGAATGCATTTAACTTTCATTTGATTCAAAAAGCTTTGTTTGAATGTGTTTGACTTTCATTTGACTCAATGAGCTTTGTTGAATGTGTTTGACTTTCATTTGACTCAATTTGCATTGTGGAATGCAATTGACTTTCATTTGATTCAAAAAGATTTGTTTGAATGTATTCGACTTTCATTTGATTTTAAAAGCTTTGTTGAAAGTGTTTGACTTTCATTTGAATCAAGATGCTTTATTTGAATGTGTTAGACTTTCATTTGACTCAATTAGCTTTGTTGAATGCATTTGACTTTCATTTGATTCAAAAAGCTTTGTTTGAAAGTGTTTGACTTTCATTTGACACAATTAGCTTTGTTGAATGCATTTGACTTTCATTTGAATCAAGAAGCTTTATTTGAATGTGTTTGACTTTCATTTGACTCAATTAGCTTTGTTGAATGCATTTGACTTTCATTTGATTCAAAAAGCTTTGTTTGAATGTGTTTGACTTTCATTTGATTCAATTAGCTTCGTTGAATGTGTTTAACTTTCGTTTGACTCAATTTGCATTGTGGAATGCAATTGACTTCGATTTGATTCAAAAAGCTTTGATTGAATTTATTTGACTTTCATTTTATTCTAAAAGCTTTGATGAAAGTGTTTGACTTTTATTTGACTCAATTAGCTATGTTGAATTCATCTGATTTTCGTTTGATTCAGAAAACTTTGTTGAATGTATTTGACTTTCATTTGACTCAATTAGCTTTGTTGAAAGTGTTTGACTTTCATTTGACTCAATTAGCTTTGTTGAATGCATTTTACTTTCATTTGAATCAAAAAGCATTGTTTGAATGTGTTTGACTTTCTTTTGACTCGATTAGCTTTGTTGAATGTGTTTGACTTTTTATTTGACTCAATTAGCATTGTGGAATGCAATTGACTTTCATTTGATTCAAAAAGCTTTGATTGAATGTATTTGACTTTCATTTGATTCTAAACGCTTTGTTGAAAGTGTTTGACTTTCATTTGACTCAATTAGCTTTGTTGAATGCATTTGACTTTCATTTGATTCAAAAAGCTTTGTTTGAATGTGTTTTACTTTCATTTAATTCTAAAAGCTTTGTTGAAAGTGTTTGACTTTCATTTGACTCAATTAGCTTTGTTGAATGCATTTGACTTTCATTTGAATCAAGAAGCTATGTTTGAATGTGTTTGACTTTCATTTGACTCAATTGGCTTTGTTGAATGCATTTGACTTTCATTTGATTCAAAAAGCTTTGTTTGAATGTGTTTGACTTTCTTTTGATTCTAAAAGCTTTGTTTGAATGTGTTTGACTTTCTTTTAACTCAATTAGCTTTGTTTTATGTGTTTGACTTTCATTTGACTTAATTAGCTTTGTTGAATACATTTGACATTCATTTGATTCAAAAAGCTTTTTTTGAATGTGTTTTACTTTCATTTGATTCTAAAATCTTTGTTGAAAGTGTTTGACTTTCATTTGACTCAATTAGCTTTGTTGAATGCATTTGGCTTTCATTTGAATCATGAAGCTATGTCTGAATGTGTTTGACTTTCAATTGACTCAATTGGCTTTGTTGAATGCATTTGACTTTAATTTGATTCAAAAAGCTTTGTTTGAATGTGTTTGACTTTCATTTGACTCAATTAGCTTCGTTGAATGTGTTTGACTTTCATTTGACTCAATTAGCATTGTGGAATGCAATTGACTTTCATTTGATTCAAAAAGCTTTGTTTGAATGTATTTGACTTTCATTTTATTCTAAAAGCTTTGATGAAAGTGTTTGACTTTCATTTGACTCAATTAGCTTTGTTGAATTCATTTGATTTTCATTTGATTCAAAAAGCTTTGTTTGAATGTGTTTGACTTTCATTTGATTCTAAAAGCTTTGTTGAAAGTGTTTAACTTTCATTTGACTCAATAAGCTTTGTTGAATGCATTTGACTTTCATTTGAATCAAAAAACTTTGTTTGAATGTGTTTGACTTTCATTTGACTCAATTAGCTTTGTTGAAAGTGTTTGACTTTCATTTGACTCAATTAGCTTTGTTGAATGCATTTTACTTTCATTTGATTCAAAAAGCTTTGTTTGAATGTGTTTGACTTTCTTTTGACTCAATTAGCTTTGTTGAAAGTGTTTGACTTTCATTTGACTCAATTAGCATTGTGGAATGCAATTGACTTTCTTTTGATTCAAAAAGCTTTGATTGAATGTATTTGACTTTCATTTGATTCAAAACGCTTTGTTGAAAGTGTTTGACTTTCATTTGACTCAATTAGCTTTGTTGAATGCATTTGACTTTCATTTGATTCAAAAAGCTTTGTTTGAATGTGTTTGACTTTCATTTGATTCTAAAAGCTTTGTTGAAAGTGTTTGACGTTCATTTGACACAATTAGCTTTGTTGAATGCATTTGACTTTCATTTTAATCAAAAAGCTTTATTTGAATGTCTTTGACTTTCATTTGACTCAATTAGCTTTGTTGAATGCATTTTACTTTCATTTGATTCAAAAAGCTTTGTTTGAATGTGTTTGGCTTTCATTTGACTCAATTAGCTTCGTTGAATGTGTTTGACTTTCATTTGACTCAATTAGCATTGTGGAATGCAATTGACTTTCATTTGATTCAAAAAGCTTTGATTGAATGTATTTGCCTTTCATTTGATTCAAAACGCTTTGTTGAAAGTGTTTGACTTTTATTTGACTCAATTAGCTTTGTTGAATGCATTTGACTTTCATTTGATTCAAAAAGCTTTGTTTGAATGTGTTTGACTTTCATTTGATTCTAAAAGCTTTGTTGAAAGTGTTTGACGTTCATTTGACACAATTAGCTTTGTTGAATGCATTTGACTTTCATTTTAATCAAAAAGCTTTATTTGAATGTGTTTGACTTTCATTTGACTCAATTGGCTTTGTTGAATGCATTTGACTTTCATTTGATTCAAAAAGCATTGTTTGAATGTGTTTGACTTTCTTTTGACTCAATTAGCTTTGTTGAATGTGTTTGACTTTTTATTTGACTCAATTAGCATTGTGGAATGCAATTGACTTTCATTTGATTCAAAAAGCTTTGATTGAATGTATTTGACTTTCATTTGATTCTAAACGCTTTGTTGAAAGTGTTTGACTTTCATTTGACTCAATTAGCTTTGTTCAAATGCATTTGACTTTCATTTGATTCAAAAAGCTTTGTTTGAATGTGTTTTTGATGTGAATGCAAAGGGCAATTCTTTTGAAGAGCCTATCACTCTACTACTCAACCCTATGGGCTTTGATGTTGATAAGAAGCAAGCTTGGGTGACAAAGCTCACATGGACAGCAAGTCAAGCTCAAGAGGCCGAAATCCTAGGTTCTACCTAGGATGGGAGTTGTTATTCCTATTCTATCTTTAGATGCTTTCTAGTTTTGGCCCCAAGGTTTTGGGATCCACTTGGATTCGTTTTACTTGGTTTGGCTTAGTTTAATTACTTGTTTTCAATCTTATTTTCCTTAAATTAGAGTTTGATGTAATTTAGGAAAGTCTAAGATTACAACATCTACTAGAAAACGTGTAAGGAGCTGACTTGGAGGTACTTGGCGTCCAAGGCTGTTTTGGATTGCTTGGGGTCCAAGTTCACTTGGGCGTGTGATTTAGGTTGATTTAGGGAAGTCCTAACCAACTTAGGAAATCTAATCCTAGTAGATTTTAGTAGTTTCTTAGCCTATAAATAAGGCACAAAGGCTGTAATCTTTTACACATTACATTCGAATAAAATTCAGACTTTGTGCATTGTTCTTGCGTGAGTTCTCTTGCGTGCTTACTTAATCATCAATTCAGGAGGTGAGTTGAGAGTTAAGAACATCAAACTACTTAGTTCCAGGAGGTGGTCTAGGTATTTGATCAGTCAAGTAATTCGTTCCAGGAGGTGGTCGAATTCCTTGTCATATCGGTTCGTTTCTACATTGAATCTTCAAGAAAGGGTTCAAGAACGGATCTTTATCTCAAGATTGTGGGTTTTCTAAAAACTTGACTAAACAAGGGGTTAGGATCCACATCATCCCTACTGTAAACTAGAATATCATCAAGATAAACGACAATAAACTTGTTTAAGAAAGGACGTAGTACCTCATTCATAAGGCGCATGAAAGAACTTGGGGCATTACAAAGACCAAAAGGCATCACCATCCACTCATATAAGCCTTGTTTAGTTTTGAAAGCCGTCTTCCATTCATCTCCTTCTCTAATTCGCATTTGATGATATCCACTTCTCAAGTCGAGTTTAGAAAAAATTGTTGCGCCATGGAGTTCATCTAGCATATCTTCAAGTCTAGGCATAGGAAAGCGGTATTTAATTGTGATATTATTCACAGCTCTCGAATCAATACACATCCTCCATGTCCCATCTTTCTTTGGTACGAGCAAAGCTGGAACTGCACAAGGACTCATGCTCTCCCTTACATAACCCCTTTCAATCAACTCTTCAATTTGTCTTTGTAACTCCTTTGAAGCTTCGGGATCACATCTATAAGCGGGTTTATTCGGTAATGGGGCTCCTGGAATGAGATCAATAGCATGCTCAATACCCCTTAGAGGTGGCAAACCCTTAGGTAACTCTTCCGGGAACACATCATTGAATTCTCCTAGCAAATCAGTAAGAGTTTGATCTATTGGAGCTCTATTAGTCCTGGAATCCTTAACCACCAACGCATAGGCCGTGGCACCCTCCTCTAACTCTCTTTCTAGCTCCTTTGCACTTAAGAACATGCTTGATTTCGATTGCTCTTTTGAGCTCAATTCACACGTTTTTGGAGATAAAGGCTGTAAATGAATTCGTTTGTTGCCCACCTTGATCGTATACACATTGGTCTCTCCATCATGTTTCACCTTTCTATCAAATTGCCAAGATCTCCCTAAAAGTAGATGACAAGCACTCATTGGAACCACATCACACCATAGTTCTTCTTTGTAGTTTCCAATTGAGAAGTTCACCAATGCTTGTTTCTTCACACGTAGGCCTTTAGAATCATCAAGCCAGCTCAGTTTGTAGGGTTT
Source organism: Chenopodium album (assembly GCF_948465745.1). Taxonomy (NCBI): domain Eukaryota; kingdom Viridiplantae; phylum Streptophyta; class Magnoliopsida; order Caryophyllales; family Amaranthaceae; genus Chenopodium; species Chenopodium album. The sequence continues at coordinate 24,073,797 of NC_137852.1, read as the reverse complement.
TACATGATCACGGGTTGGTAGCTTCAGTTTACTCACCATCTCAGTCGAGGCCACATTCGTGCATGACCCACTATCCACTATCACCTTGCAAGTAGTATCACCCACGATGCATCTAGTATGGAACAAATTCTCCCTTTGATCAAGGTTTGGAGTAGTTTCAGCATGTAGTACCCTTCGAACTACTAATGTTTTCTCACCCTCTGCCGCAAAAACCTCTTCATCCTCCTCCTCTTCAAGCAACTCATCTTCTTTTTCGGATTCAGGGAGGATTATCAAGTGTTTTTCATCCTCCTCCCACTCATCATATTGCTTCACCGTAAGAGCTTTTCTGTTAGGGCATTCACTAGCAATGTGCCCCTTCCCTTGGCACTTAAAGCACTTCCTTCTACTCTCGTATTCCTCACGTGGCACGAACACTTTCTGTTTCTCAACAACTTTCTTTTCTTCTGTTCTGGCCGTGTCTTTCTTTGAGTCAAAACCCTTATATTGAGCTTTGTATGAGCTAGAAGTAGTAGCATGAGATGAACTAGGCTTGGATGAACCAGCCCCTTTGCTAGCATACGGTCCACTCTTCTTATCTTCATTCCAATGACTCTCAATTTTTAGGGCCAATTTGCATACATCATTGAAAGAGTTGTAAACGCTTAATTCAATCTTTTTAGCAATAGGCCTATGGAGACCCTTAATGAAACGAGCAATACGCATGGGTTCTTTTTCATTTAAATCACAAATAGAAGTTAATCTATCAAATTCAGCAATATACTCATTCACACTCAAAGTATCTTGTGTTAGAGTGGTCAATTTTAAGTATTGAATTTGCTCAAAATCATCAGGTAGATACTTGGTACGCAATTTACGCTTCAAATCAGTCCAAGTTGAGATCTTTTTCTTACCTGCTCTAGCACGTCTTGCTTTGAGGGATTCAAACCATGCACCTGCGTTTTTTGTGAGGCGTATGTAAGCAATTTTGAACCTGTTTGCATCATCAAACCCTTTATAGTCAGAAATCTTCTCTACTTGTCTCTCCCACTCAAGAAAGTCTTCTGGACTTCCAAGGCCAGTAAAGTCATCGAGTTTGATACCCCTGTCATCAATCGTAGAGTGTTTAGCATCACTCTCATCATTACTAGAAGAGTCATCGTCGCTGTCCATCTACTTTTTCTTCTTTTTGTTTCCTTGAAGTAGTTTGGCGAAAGCATCGAACCTAGAATCGGTTTGATCCTGTAGTTGTTCGGTTCTTCGGTCTATAATATCAAACCTCTTCTGAAAATCATCCATGAGTCGTTTATACAACTGTTCATCCATGATGGTAACCCACACGAACCAAAGAAAAGCACCACAAGTTGACAGAATAAAGGCAGGAACTTGTAGCCAACAGAATACGACACTATGAATTTGTTAATGTGTCAAATGTAACCAAAATTCCCAGAAAATAAATTTAATGTTTTTAGAACACACTCCAATTGGAATTTCTGGAAAAAGATCAATAACGAAGTCGCAGTAATCAAAAACTTTCAACCGCGCAGGATTTCCCCGATTCTGGACCAGTTGAGCAAATAATTGCAGATAAAATAGCAAACGTAATAACAAATTTCTCAAACTCTCCAGTATCAAAGTACACACACAGTAGGTCTAATTCTACGAAAGAAACACAGAAAAATTCGCAAAAACAAAAAAGAAACAGAATAAAACTTTAGCACCTGCGAACTGGATTTTCTGGCAGCGTAAAAGTGGAGCGATATTTCCCTTAGGACGCCTGTAATCTGATACCAAATTGATGTGGATCCTAACCCCTTGTTTAGTCAAGTTTTTAGAAAACCCACAATCTTGAGATAAAGATCCGTTCTTAAACCCTTTCTTGAAGATTCAATGTAGAAACGAACCGATATGACAAGGAATTCGACCACCTCCTGGAACGAATTACTTGACTGATCAAATACCTAGACCACCTCCTGGAACTAAGTAGTTTGATGTTCTTAACTCTCAACTCACCTCCTGAATTGATGATTAAGTAAGCACGCAAGAGAACTCACGCAAGAACAATGCACAAAGTCTGAATTTTATTCGAATGTAATGTGTAAAAGATTACAGCCTTTGTGCCTTATTTATAGGCTAAGAAACTACTAAAATCTACTAGGATTAGATTTCCTAAGTTGGTTAGGACTTCCCTAAATCAACCTAGATCACACGCCCAAGTGAACTTGGACCCCAAGCAATCCAAAACAGCCTTGGACGCCAAGTACCTCCAAGTCAGCTCCTTACACGTTTTCTAGTAGATGTTGTAATCTTAGACTTTCCTAAATTACATCAAACTCTAATTTAAGGAAAATAAGATTGAAAACAAGTAATTAAACTAAGCCAAACCAAGTAAAACGAATCCAAGTGGATCCCAAAACCTTGGGGCCAAAACTAGAAAGCATCTAAAGATAGAATAGGAATAACAACTCCCATCCTAGGTAGAACCTAGGATTTCGGCCTCTTGAGCTTGACTTGCTGTCCATGTGAGCTTTGTCACCCAAGCTTGCTTCTTATCAACATCAAAGCCCATAGGGTTGAGTAGTAGAGTGATAGGCTCTTCAAAAGAATTGCCCTTTGCATTCACATCAAGGGATAGAGTTGAGCATGTTTTTCATCTTAGAAAATTATTTGAGAAATTGCGTGAGCAAAAATTGTATGGTAAACTTGAAAAATGCGCATTTATGGTGCCTAGTATTTCTTTTCTTGGTTATATTGTTTCTGACCAAGGCGTGGAAGTTGACCCTGAAAAGGTCAAAGCTATTTCTACATGGATTACTCCTACAAACGTGCATGAGACGAGGAGTTTCCATGGCCTTGCTTCGTTCTACAGGAGGTTTATTAAAAACTTCTCCACTATTATGGCTCCTATAACTGAACTAATGAAGAAAGGGGAGTTTGTGTGGACTAAGGCTGCTCAACATGCTTTTGACGATATCAAGAAAAAGCTATGTAATGCTCCTGTTTTAGCTTTGCCTAACTTTGATAAATTATTTGAAGTTGAGTGTGATGCTAGTGGAGTAGGGATAGGTGCTGTTTTGGTCCAAGAGAAAAGACCAATTTCATTCTTTAGTGAGAAGCTCAGTGGTGCTAAACTCAACTACTCCAATTATGATCGTGAGTTTTATGCAATCGTTCGGGCTTTGGATCATTGGTCACATTACTTGAGGCCTAAGCCTTTTGTATTACATTCTGATCATGAGGCCTTGAAATTCATACATGGGCAACAAAAGCTGAATTTTCGACATGCTAAGTGGGTTGAATTCCTTCAATCTTTTACGTTCTCTTCGAAATACAAAGAGGGAAAGTCGAATATTGTTGCTGATGCTTTATCTAGGAGGGCGTACCTACTTGCTATGGTTGATACACGTGTTCTTGGATTTGAACATATCAAAGATCTATATAAGACATGCCCTGACTTTGCTGAAGAGTACATTAATCCCTCACGGCATTATGTGATTCAAGACGGTTTTCTTTTTCGTGGAAACAAGCTATGTATTCCACAAAGCAGTGTTCGTGAGCTTTTGATTAGAGAGGTGCATAGCGGCGCCATCGCAGGACATTTCGGTGTGCATAAAACAGTTGATATGCTTAGTGAGAGTTTCTTTTGGCCCAAAATGATAAAGGATGTTCAGTCTGTGGTTTCTAGATGTGCTACTTGTCAAAAGGCGAAGAGTACTTTTTCTAAGGGGCTGTATACGCCTCTACCTGTTGCTGATTGTCCATGGGATAGTGTGAGCATGGATTTTGTCGTTGGTTTACCTCGAACACAAAGGGGTAAAGATTCCATCATGGTTGTGGTGGATAGGTTCTCTAAAATGGCTCATTTTGTCCCTATGCATAAGACAGATGATGCACAACATGTTGCTGATTTGTACTTCAAGGAAATAGTTCGTTTACATGGTGTTCCAAGGAGCATAGTTTCGGATAGAGATTCGAAGTTCTTGAGTCACTTTTGGAAGTGCCTATGGCGTTTGCTAGGTACTAAGCTGCTCTTTAGTACTTCTCATCATCCACAAACGGATGGACAAACCGAGGTAACTAATAGGACCTTAGGTACCCTACTACGGGGCCTAGTGAGTAAAACTCAGAAGGATTGGGACGTGAAGCTATGTCATGCTGAATTTGCTTACAATCGTTCTCATTCTTCTACTACTCAAAGAACTCCATTCGAGATTGTGTATGGGGTCAATCCTTTCTTGCCTATTGATTTGCTGCCTTTGAAGAAAGAAGACATACACGTGGATGCTAAGAGACGCCTTGAGGTGTTCCAAAGGACGTGTGAACAAGTGAAAGCAAAGATTGAAAAGATGAATGCTATGTATAAGGCTAGATCGGATAAGAAGAGGAACCAACCAATATTCAAACCGGGTGATCTTGTTTGGTTACATCTCAGAAAAGAAAGGTTTCCGAGTAAAAGAAAGAACAAGCTCATGCCTAGGGCAGATGGTCCATTTGAAGTGTTGGAAGCTTATGGTGAAAGTGCCCACAAGATTGACTTGTCGAATGATTATGGAAGTGTTAGTGCTACCTTTAATGTGGGTGACTTGTCTCCCTACTTAGATGATGTGAATTTGAGGGCAAATTCTTTTGAAGAAGGGGAGAATGATGTGAATGCAAAGGGAAATTCTTTTGAAGAGCCTATCACTCTACTACTCAACCCTATGGGCTTTGATGTTGATAAGAAGCAAGCTTGGGTGACAAAGCTCACATGGACAGCAAGTTAAGCTCAAGAGGCCGAAATCCTAGGTTCTACCTAGGATGGGAGTTGTTATTCCTATTCTATCTTTAGATGCTTTCTAGTTTTGGCCCCAAGGTTTTGGGATCCACTTGGATTCGTTTTACTTGGTTTGGCTTAGTTTAATTACTTGTTTTCAATCTTATTTTCCTTAAATTAGAGTTTGATGTAATTTAGGAAAGTCTAAGATTACAACATCTACTAGAAAACGTGTAAGGAGCTGACTTGGAGGTACTTGGCGTCCAAGGCTGTTTTGGATTGCTTGGGGTCCAAGTTAACTTGGGCGTGTGATCTAGGTTGATTTAGGGAAGTCCTAACCAACTTAGGAAATCTAATCCTAGTAGATTTTAGTAGTTTCTTAGCCTATAAATAAGGCACAAAGGCTGTAATCTTTTACACATTACATTCGAATAAAATTCAGACTTTGTGCATTGTTCTTGCGTGAGTTCTCTTGCGTGCTTACTTAATCATCAATTCAGGAGGTGAGTTGAGAGTTAAGAACATCAAACTACTTAGTTCCAGGAGGTGGTCTAGGTATTGGATCAGTCAAGTAATTCGTTCCAGGAGGTGGTCGAATTCCTTGTCATATCGGTTCGTTTCTACATTGAATCTTCAAGAAAGGGTTCAAGAACGGATCTTTATCTCAAGATTGTGGGTTTTCTAAAAACTTGACTAAACAAGGGGTTAGGATCCACATCAGTTTTACTTTCATTTGATTCTAAAAGCTTTGTTGAAAGTGTTTGACTTTCATTTGACTCAATTAGCTTTGTTGAATGCATTTGACTTTCATTTGAATCAAGAAGCTATGTTTGAATGTGTTTGACTTTCATTTGACTCAATTGGCTTTGTTGAATGCATTTGACTTTCATTTGAATCAAGAAGCTATGTTTGAATGTGTTTGACTTTCATTTGACTCAATTGGCTTTGTTGAATGCATTTGACTTTCATTTGATTCAAAAAGCTTTGTTTGAATGTGTTTGACTTTCATTTGACTCAATTAGCTTCGTTGAATGTGTTTCACTTTCATTTGACTCAATTAGCATTGTGGAATGCAATTGACTTTCATTTTATTCAAATAGCTTTGTTTAAATGTATTTGACTTTCATTTGATTCTAAAAGCTTTGATGAAAGTGTTTGACTTTCATTTGACTCAATTAGCTCTGTTGAATGCATTTGATTTTCATTTGAATCAAAAAGCTTTGTTTGAATGTGTTTGACTTTCATTTGACTCAATTAGCTTTGTTGCAAGTGTTTGACTTTCATTTGACTCAATTAGCTTTGTTGAATGCATTTTACTTTCATTTTATTCAAAAAGCATTGTTTAAATGTGTTTGACTTTCTTTTGACTCTATTAGCTTTGTTGAATGTGTTTGACTTTTTATTTGACTCAATTAGCATTGTGGAATGCAATTGACTTTCATTTCATTCAAAAAGCTTTGATTGAATGTATTTGACTTTCGCTTTGTTGAAAGTGTTTGACTTTCATTTGACTCAATTAGCTTTGTTGAATGCATTTGACTTTCATTTGAATCAAAAAGCTTTGTTTGAATGCGTTTGACTTTCATTTGACTCAATTAGCTTTGTTGAAAGTGTTTGACTTTCATTTGATTCAATTAACTTTGTTGAATGCATTTGACTTTCATTTGATTCAAAAAGCTTTGTTTGAATGTGTTTGACTTTCTTTCGACTCAATTAGCTTTTTTGAATGTGTTTGACTTTCATTTGACTTAATTAGCATTGTGGAATGCAATTGACTTTCATTTGATTCAAAAAGCTTTGATTGAATTTATTTGACTTTCATTTGATTCTAAACGCTTTGTTGAAACTGTTTGACTTTCATTTGACTCAATTAGCTTGGTTGAATGCATTTGACTTTCATTTGATTCAAAAATCTTTGTTTCAATGTGTTTGACTTTCATTTGACTCAACTAGCTTCGTTGAATGTGTTTGATTTTCATTTGACTCAATTAGCATTGTGGAATGCAATAGACTTTCATTTGATTTAAAAAGCTTTGTTTGAACGTATTTGACCTTTCATTTGATTCTAAAAGCTTTGTTGAAAGTGTTTAACTTTCATTTGACTCAATTAGCTTTGTTGAATGCATTTAACTTTCATTTGATTCAAAAAGCTTTGTTTGAATGTGTTTGACTTTCAATTGACTCAATGAGCTTTGTTTAATGTGTTTGACTTTCATTTGACTCAATTTGCATTGTGGAATGCAATTGACTTTCATTTGATTCAAAAAGATTTGTTTGAATGTATTTGACTTTCATTTGATTCAAAAAGCATTGTTTGAATGTGTTTGACTTTCTTTTGACTCAATTAGCTTTGTTGAATGTGTTCGACTTTTTATTTGACTCAATTAGCATTGTGGAATGCAATTGACTTTCATTTGATTCAAAAAGCTTTGATTGAATGTATTTGACTTTCATTTGATTCTAAACGCTTTGTTGAAAGTGTTTGACTTTCATTTGACTCAATTAGCTTTGTTGAATGCATTTGACTTTCATTTGAATCAAAAAGCTTTGTTTGAATGTCCGACTTTCATTTGACTCAATTAGCTTTGTTGAAAGTGTTTGACTTGCATTTGACTCAATTAGCTTTGTTGAATGCATTTGACTTTCATTGGATTCAAAAAGCTTTGTTTAAATGTGTTTGACTTTCTTTTGACTCAATTAGCTTTGTTGAATATGTTTGACTTTCATTTGACTTAATTAGCATTGTGGAATGCAATTGACTTTCATTTGATTCAGAAAGCTTTGATTGAATGTATTTGACTTTCATTTGATTCTAAACGCTTTGTTGAAAGTGTTTGACTTTCATTTGACTCAATTAGCTTTGTTGAATGCATTTGACTTTCATTTGAATCAAGAAGCTTTATTTGAATGTGTTTGACTTTGATTTGACTCAATTGGCTTTGTTGAATGTGTTTAGGGTAATTTTACCCCTCACACGTGGTCCAATCAGAGGGTGACACGTGTCAGCCTAGGAATGGACAAAAATGGACCTACCCCTGGGTGACACGTGTCTTCCCAGATATTAGGGAGAATGTCGGCCTTCAGGCCCAAATCCCGAGAAAGCTGTAATACGGCGCAACCCATCTCTGATTAGGGTTCTGTCACCTAATCAGGGGCACAAATCCCAATGACCCTATAAATAGGGAGATTCCCCTCTTTTGGAGGGCACGTTCCTTCATTTATTACACACAACTGTCCGTTTGATAGAGACAGCTGAGCTAGAAAACCTAGCAGATCCCCTCCTAAGTTTCCGCACCTTTTTCTCTCCTTCAAGTTACTAACTTGAGCGTTGGAGGTGGAGCACCACCCAAACGGTGTCTCCGTTGATTTTGCAGGTACAGAAGCACTCCGGACCAGTCTTCGAGTTGTAACTCTCCCGAGGGACAAAAATACCCAAAACATTTGGCGCCGTCTATGGGGAGAGTACCTCAGGATGGTTCAAAATTCTGTACCGATTCTCAATTCTACCTCTCTACGTTCGGGCACTCAGACGGGTGCCCCGGACGACATGCAACCGGTTATTCAGCCGGTGGGGTTTGAAATCCCCCAGCCTCCACCTCAGCCTCAGCCAGAGGTATTCACTGAGGAGGAGGAAGAAGATGAAGATGATGATGTGAAGACCTACACATCTAAGGATGGCTCCCTCATCTCTAAATCCATTCGTTCCAGGGATCAACTGGAGCGAAATGAGGACCAGGCGGGCCCAAGCAGGCGCCCATCTGGAAGTCCAGAAGGGGAAACCAAGAAGGCCAAAGGTCAGGCCCCAGTCACCCGAGATGAGCTCATGAAATTCATGAACTCTTTCAAAGGTGAAATCAAGGCCATGATCAACCAAAACAAGGCAGGCTCTAGCAAGAGTCAGCCGGCTAAAAAGACTCCCAATGATGGGAAGAAGAAGAAGCCTGTCAAGGACAGGCAGCCAACTCCTCACCCAAAGGAGAAGGCAGCCGCAAAACTTGACTGGTCTAAGATTCTAATGCCACGGCGACCCCAGCCGGAGGGCAAGAAGACGCCTACCTTCGATGCAAGAGAAGTCATTAATCGAAGGAGGCAGCAGCAGTCTGAGTCAGCCTCTACCTCGAGCTTTCCAGACAGCTTCAAACAAGCTTCAGCAAGGAATTCAATGTCCTTGCATGAGAGTCGGACAGGTGGTAAATCCGTCAACACCGAACCTCAACTGATGATAGGGTCGATGCCATACGCACCTCAGGCGCAGTATGGGCAGTACGGCCTTCAATTCATGCAGCCACCTCCTTTCGGGGGTCAGGCGGCATATCCTCCTGCCCAGCCTCTGGACTGGCAGCTTCGGCTAATGAGGCTAGGCGAGCAACCGTCTGCCTTTGCAGCCAATATAACCGAGGCGGCTCAGCCGGCCAAGGTTAAGAATGTACTGGTGGGCACCTATGATGGTACCACCAACCCCGAAGACCACCTGATGGCATACACCAACCTCATGTGCTTACAAGGTTGGGACGATGCCACCTGGTGTCGATGTTTCCCGGCTACACTGAAGGGCATTGCCCAGCAGTGGATTGGCAACTTGCCAGCCGGCTCTATTGACAGCTTCAAGAGGCTAGCCTTCTTGTTTGCTACCAACTTCTCTATGAACATTCCTGCCAAGAAGACGAGCCTTGATTTGAGCACCGTCAGGCAGGGTGAGAGAGAAGGGCTACGCTCATATGTCAGGCGGTTCAACCTGGTCAGAATACAGATCCAGGGGCTGTCTGACGAGGTAGCTTTCACAGACTTCTTCAAGGGTCTGAAGGACGGGTCGGCCTTTAAGTTCGACCTTGTCCGAAAAGGGGCATTTACGCTGTAGGCGGCCTTGAGGGAGGCGGAGAGCTACATTCAGGCTACCGACCTCTGCTCGCCTGGCAGCCAGTCAGACTCCAAAAAGTCTGACTAGCAAAAAGAAAGCCGGTCTGCTCAGCCGGGTAACAAAAAAGAAGAGAGCAAGAAGAGAAAAGAAGTCTGGGCGGTTAGTGATTCTGACCAGCCGTCCCAGAAGAAGAAGAAAGAGTTTAAACCGTACGTCCCCAAGTACGAGTTTAACAAAGACTGCAACTCCATTTTCATGGAGGTGAAGGACCGGCTGTCTATTGAGAAGCCGAATCCGATGAAGAGTTCCGTCCAGTCTCGGAACAAAAATAAATTTTGCCACTTCCATGAGGAGGTTGGCCATGACACCAACGACTGCTTCAGTCTACAGCGGATGTTGGACTGTCTGGCTGATAAGGGGCTCCTCAAGTCCTACATCTCTAAGTCCCCTGCCGGGGCAAAGAAGAAGAATAAGGGTCAGACCTCCAAGGCTGGCCCCCAGCCTGCTAGTAGCTCGGAAACTGACAAGGATCTGGTCTACACTATAGCAGGCGGATTTTCATGTGGTGGCCCTACCATCCGGGGCACCAAGAGCCATCTTCGAAAGATGGATAAGGATGATGATGAGCAGGCGTTTGCCTCCTCCACCTTCCCAGACGTTCTTATAACTGAGAAGGATAGGGGCAGTGTCCGCCGCCCGCATGACGACCCGGTTGTCATTGAATGCAAGGTTGCCAACCAGCTGGTTGGACGGATCCTTATTGACACCGGCAGCTCGTCAGATATTATCAGCCTCCGGTGTCTGCAGAAGCTAAAATATAATGCCAGCAGCATGCATCCGGTCACCCACCCCTTTGGTTGGTTTTGGGGGTGGGATGGTCTACCCAGCCGGCAGAGTTGACTTGCCCGTCCGGCTGGGAGAAAAAGGCCAGGGGCGGCATATAGTCGTCAGGTTCTTGGTCGTTGAGGAGTTGACCGCCTACAATATCATCCTTGGTAGGCCAACCCTCAACGAAGCTAAGGCGGTCATTATCCCGTCTCTCATGCTCATCAAGTATGAGCGGGATGATGGCTCTGTTGGTTCCCTGAACGGGGATCAAAAGACGGCAAGGGAGTGCTATCTCTCAGCCGTGAAAGATACTGTGGCCTCAGACGGCCAAGGGAAGGAACCAATAGACCTTGACGATGTCAAGGAAGCCAACCCAGCCCCACCAGCCGTTGGTAAGAAAAGAAAAGCGCCTCTGCTGGTGGAGGTGAAGAAAGAGAAGAAATAGCAATCACTGACCGGTGAACGGTCAGACGAGCTCCGTCCCCAACCTGGAGAAAGTGTTGATCTCGTTCTGGACGACAGCCGTCCAGAGTGTACGGTGAAGGTTGGGACGGTGGCTTATGCTACTCTGGGTGCAAGCTTGCACCTTCTGCTGCAAGAGTTCAAAGACATTTTTGCCTTTGAAGTGGAAGAGATGCCAGGCGTCAGTCCGGATCTCGCTGTCCACAAACTCGCCGTGGATCCCAAAAAGAAGCCCATCCGGCAAAAGAAAAGAAACCATGGCGAGGAAAGAAGTCAGGCGGCAGCTGCCGAAGTCAAAAAGCTGCTAGACGCCAGGTTCATTCGGCCCTGTAATTTTCCCGACTGGGTGGCCAATGTGGTCCTTGTCAAGAAACCGAATGGGACCTGGCGCATGTGTGTTGACTACACAGACCTCAACAAGGCGTGTCCAAAGGACAGTTACCCGCTTCCAAAGATCGACAGTCTGGTCGACTCTACAGCCGGTCACGCCTTGATGAGTTTCATGGATGCCTATTCCGGGTTCCATCAGATACCCCTCTGGAAAAAAGATCAAGAGAAGACGGTCTTCGTCACTGATTTGGGGTATTCTGTTATACTGTGATGCTGTTTGGCTCGAAGAATGCACCTGCCACTTTCCAACGGATGATTAATACGGTCTTCATTAATCAAATTGGGAGGAATGTGGAGGCGTACATTGATGACATGATAGTCAAATCCAAGCAACAGGCGGATCACCTTGCTGATCTCCGAGAAACATTCACCACCCTCAGGCGGCATAAGGTCATGTTAAACCCCAAGAAATGCGTCTTTGGTGTTGAGTCTGGGAAGTTTCTCGGATTCCTGATTGATCAAAGGGGGATAGAGGCTAACCCCGAGAAGATACAGGCGGTGATTGACATGAAGTCACCCTGTTCTGTCAAGGAAGTTCAGAGGCTAACCGGTTGCCTGGCCGCCTTGGGAAGGTTCCTCAGCCGGTCAGGTGACAAATGCCTCTACTTCTTCCAAGCAATCAGGAAGAAGACCAGGTTCGAATGGGGAGACGATGCTGAGACGGCATTCCAAAAGTTGAAAGAGCACTTGCACTCTCTGGCTAGGCTGGTCAGTCCCCTACCTAGGGAGACGTTGTATATGTATTTAGCTGTCTCAGATCATGCTCTCAGTGCCGTTCTCCTTGCGGAGCGAGACGGCGTTCAACTCCCGATTTACTTCATTAGTCATGTTCTGAAAAATGCTGAACTCCGGTACCCTGTGGTGGAAAAATTTGGTCTTGCTTTGTATATGGCATTCAAAAAGCTGAAGCCTTACTTTCTGGCTCATCCGGTGGTGATTTACACCGACCAGCCACTCAAGCGGCCAATGTCTACCTTGGAGTCATCCGGCAGAATGTTAAAATGGGCTATTGAAATGCAAAGTCTTGAAATCACTTACGAACCGAGAAAGGCAGTGAAAGGTCAGGCGTTTGCCGACTTCATTGTGGAAATGACCCGTCCGGTGGCTCCGGATAATCTCAATCAGGTTTGGAAAGTGTATGTAGACGGGAGTTCAACTAAGAACGGCTGTGGTGCAGGCGTAATTTGTGAGTCTCCTGAGGGAGACAGATATGAGTATGCACTACGGTTCAAGTTTCAGGCCTCAAACAATGAGGCGGAGTACGAAGCCCTGCTAGCCGGAATCCGTATGTGTAAGGCGGCAGGGGCCACAAAAATTGACGCCTACTCTGATTAACAGTTGGTCGTTAGCCAATATGAGGGTACATTTGAAGCAACTCACCCGGCTATGATCAAATATCTTCAGGCGGTCAAAGATGAGGCTGGGTTACTTGACGAATTCCATCTGAACCAGGTACCCAGGTCAGATAACAACCAGGCGGATGCTTTGTCTAAACTTGCATCCTCCGCCTGCCATGACACGCCTCGGTCAGTCTTCTGGGAAGTACTTGAAAAAAGAAGCATCTATGAAGATCCCATTGGAGTCCTAGACCGAAGCTCTACCTGGATGGATGGCATCCGGGCTTATCTCACAGATGGGACACTTCCGGATTCGCCACAGGAGGCGGCCGTCCTGAAAAAGCGAGCTGCAAACTTCGAGTTAAGAAATGGAGAGCTCTTCAAGGCCGGGTTCCTTAAGCCTCTTTTGAAGTGTGTAACCCTAGAAAAGGGGAAGGAAGTTCTCGAAGATTTGCACTCAGGGTTCTGCGCCTCCCATATAGGCGGCAAATCCCTAGCCGTCAGAGCCAGACGACATTATTTTTGGCCCACTTTAGAGGCAGACGCCAAGGAATTGGTGAGAAAATGTGACAAGTGCCAGAAATTTGGCAAACTTATTCACCGTCCGGCTACTGATCTGACAGCCATCCACAACCCAATCCCGTTTGCCAAATGGGGCATGGACATCTTGGGCCCTTACACGCCTGCACCAGGCGGAAAGCGCTACATCTTAGTGGCTGTGGATTACTTCACCAAGTGGGTAGAGGCTGAGGCGGTAAAAAATATCAGGACCTCAGACGTGATCTCCTTCATCTGGAAGAACATCATCACCCGGTATGGGGTTCCTATGTCTATGGTGTTTGATAATGGGCCTCAGTTTGAGACGCCTCAGCTCAAAACTTGGTTGGGAGATCAGGGGGTCTCAAGTTATTTTGCATCTGTTGGCCGGCCCCAAGCAAACGGCCAAGTTGAAGCCTTCAACAAATTAATCTCAGACGGTGTAAAGAAGAAAATTGAGAGAGCCGGTGGCTTATGGGCTGAGGAATTAATTCATGTCCTATGGCCCATCCGGACAACTGCAAAGGGGGCAACCGGTGAAACCCCATTTCTCATGGTTTATGGTGCTGAGGCCGTCTTGCCTATTGAGCACTATGAGCCTACTCTCCGAGTCATGCTATATGATGAAGAGGCAAACTGGGAGGCAATGCGCCTAGCATTCGATTCACTTCCAGAACGTAGGGGCAATGCCGCCTTACGCCATGAGATTTACCGTTTGAGAATGACAAGAGCCTACAACAAGAGAGTACACAAGCGTCCCTTGAAAGTGGACGACCTTGTGTTACGAAAAATGGAGGCAACCGATAGGGCCAATGAGCTTGGAAAGCTAACTCCTAATTGGGAAGGCCCCTACCGGATCTATGAAGAAGTAAGAGACGACACTTACCTCCTGGAAACTCCAGACGGCAGGCGCCTGCCTAGAACTTGGAACGTAGATAATCTAAAAAGATACTACGTCTGAGATGTTGTAATAATCTTTTGTAAACAAGAAGTGTGCTTCTGAAACACAGACGGGTTGCATGTTTATTTTTCTAAGTTTGATACTTGGGAATTGAATGTATGCCTGATTGGCAAAGAGGCCAATGGCCAGATAACTAAGCTGAGCACAAAAACGCTCATTTGGGGCAAAAGAGTTGTACAAATGGCTTAATGAACTTCACCTAGTCGGTCAAAACCGTCTAGGTAAAAGCGGAAACGCCTGTATATGTACGGCTGTGCACTTGGCTTGGGGCAATCACTATTGTGATTGATTGACTTGCACCCGTTTCATGCTCTTTGCAGCATCAGACGTCCCCAGGTCAATCAACCAACCCGGCTTAAAAACCAAGCACACAGCCGTCCAGGGGCAAGGACAGCCGCATGCTTTTGATAAGTTAGGCAAAAAATTAAAAAAATTGATGCCGCATGCTTTTGATAAGTTAGGCAAAAAATTAAAAAAATGGAGTGCAAACACAAGCGCAGAAAATACCAAAACCGACTCAGTCGGTGCATTCATTAATATTCCACCCAGCCAAACGGCTGTAGTGGATCAATTGTTACTCGGACCCCGTCCGGGAAAAAAGAAATTGTTTACCAAACACGGCTCCTCAGCCGGTAAAGATACAAATGTACTCGGCACACAGGCCAGAAAAGCAAGTTTTTGGCATACTGCCGCAGAAGAAAAATAAAAAAAAGAAGACTTGGCTTACAGCCGCTGAAATTACTGCCCTGCAGACGGCCCCTCCTGGTCCTTCCCGCCTCCTTCCAGGATCTCAACCTCTGGAGCATTTGCTTCGGCTTCGGCATCAGGCTCAGGATGCTCCGTCTCAGCCCAGACGATGAAGGACTCCGGCTCAGGCAGCCCCTTCTCTCTCAAGTAGATGACCTCGTCAGCATACTTGTGAGCCAGAGCCCAGACGCCGTATTCCTTCCCAGGATTGAAGGCTTCCCAGGCGATCCTCATCATAGCATCCTGGTCGTTGGACATTTCAGCGACCAGGCGGTTTTACTCCGCCTCGAGGGTGGCCTTAAAGTTCTCCTGAGCCTTGGCTGCCGCCTCCTCCAGACGGGCCACCTTACTCTTCAGATCAGCATTTTCTGAAGAGGCGTTTTGGAGCGCCTGGAGGCTCTCCTGGGCCTTCTGGAGGTCCTCCTTGAGCTTGGGAAGGTCAGCCTCCGCCTGCTTCTGAGCCGCCTCTGCAGCCTCAGCCTTCTGGTTGGCCGCCTACAGCTGCGACTCCAGCTCTGAGATCTTGGCCGCCTGCGGCATTTCGGTTGCTTTAGTTTTAAGTTCATTAACTATAGATGTGTGTAAAGCAACGTCATTGGCAGTAGTGGCAGACTGATTGGCCCGTCTTACCTCATCCCGTTTGCGGGTGTAGGGACGCTTGAGCCTGTCTACCCGCAACATGGCCTACAAAAATAAACAAGTTCAGGAATGCAGGCGGAAAAAAGGGCAAAAACAGATATAAAAATAAAAAGAGAAAAATGGCTAAGCTACCTCAGCCAGAAGGGTCAGGATGCGTTCCAGATTGAACGTCTCAATTCCCGGGATAGCATCCTTATCCCGCTTGCTTACAGCCTCCAGCATTGCCCGCGCATGCTGTTGGACGTCTGGCCAGCGAGGCGACCGATCTGTACCATAATCAGCGTCAGATTGAGTTACTAAAGCTGCGCCTATCTGGTTTCGACCGTCTGAGGATGACGTTTGCTGAGAGTGTGATTTCACTCGCAACGGCCATCCCAGCTCAGGCGGGGATTCGAAAGGATTCTTACCTGCAGAGCCGGCGTGGCGAGAGCCACTCGCAGCCGTTGAAATCCCCCCGGTTGCAGGAAGAGGAACCAAATCGAGGCCAAAGGGGCCTGATACTTGTTCGCTTCTCCCCCCAACCCTCATTCGCCTCCCAGACGGGGCATCAGGGGTGGTCAAAGAGGCTGCCTTCTTGGAGGACTTTTTGGGGGCAGGCGTCTCCTCCCTAGCTCGTTTGAGACTTTTCTCAAACGCCTTGTCTATTATGCCTCCCTGAAAAGTTACAACATAATGTCAGCAGGCGAAGAAAGGAAACTTTGAAAGAAAACGCTTAAAAGAGGTCAGGCGGTTACCTTGGCCTTGAGCTCCTTCGCCTGAGCCTCCGCCAAGTCTCGGCGGATCTGAGCGGAGGACCGCCTGGTAGTTTTCTCTTCTGGCAGCATGTTTAAAGCGTCTTCTGCAAAGATCAGACGGGAAAACAGCTAGAACAATTTCAAGAAATAAACTTCCGATACAAAAGTAATACAGACGGAAGTAAGTCAGGCGCATACGTCTATCAAACATGTGCCCTAGCCCGCAGGAGGCTAGGAAACATTCATCTCTGAACCAGGCGCTTTTGGGGATCCAATTTTTTGGAACCTTTATTGTCTCGCCTGTTGACAGAGTTGCGTCTTCAAGGCCGAAGAGATCAGCCTCAATTATTGCGTCGTAATCCTCATCCGGGATTCGAGGCAGACAGCATTTTCGCCCCATTAGCTCGGGCTTTTTATTGTACCGGCGGAGTTCTGAATTCTCCCGCCTGGTAGGAGCCGTACACAGGTAGAACCTGTGTTTCCAGCCGTCGAACTTGGACACCTTGTCCAAGGTCATCATATATTGGGGGAACGTGGTCAGAGTATACCACGCTCTGTACCCGCCTGGGTTGCGACTTAGATAGTGCATTTTGGCAAATGCCTCCCAGCCGGGGTGAACCCCTTGAAACTCACAGGCGGCAACATACCCCAATATGTTTGCCCAAGAATTGGGGGTAAGTTGCCAGACTCCGAGGCCGTAGCCTCTCAAAATTGCCTTCACCGCCTGGTGAAGGGGGAAGCGAAGCCCCGCCTTAAACGTCGCCTCATAGCAGCCAAAATATCCGTCTGCATTGCGTTGATCGTCTTCCCAAGAAATGGTGCCGTTTGGGGGAGGCACCCTTAGCTTCCACCCATCTCCCATGGGGTGAGCCTGCAGGAACTTGTCAAGACCTCTTTCCATAAGGTCAATATCCTTTGAGGAGACGTGGATCTTAAATGAATCGTCCTTCTCCTTCCACGTCTTCCTCTCTTCTTCTTCACTATCCTCAAACGGAGGAAGATCATCAATATCGTCTGAAGAAGAGGCGTTGAGGCTGCTTTCCGTCTCCTCCCCAAATAAGGATGAGGAAACTGAGACGGCCTCCGCGCCGCCTAGGTCGTGGACCTCTTCCACGCTTTGGTCACATTCCTCCAAAAAGGAATCTAGAGGAGTTGGGGGGCCACGCGGCAGAGATCTTTCTGGAGCCGTCTGGTGTCCAGAGCCAGACGTCTCCCCCTCAGGCGTTTGGCCGCCTGAGGCATCACTTCTATAATCTGGATCTCGTGCCGTCTGCATTTTCCGAGCCATTGTGTCCTGCACAGACGCGCAAACGGTCGGAATCCAAGCATGAGGGTGGTCCCAACACCCTGAGACGGCACAACCAATCCTAGACTCAACCGTCCTTGGTGAACGGTTGGATTCTACCCTAGGTTGTGCCGTGTGTGTTGGTGATGAATCCATTTATTGCAAGGAATATATACAAACGGAAAAATGAAAAAGAGCTGAAAGAGTCAGAGACGGTACCTTTAGATTTGATATCTGAAGGTAGACGGGTCCGCCTGTGTTGATGCGACTGAGTTTCTTCGGAAAATTACGCCTGACTCAGACGGATGACTTCTGATCTCTCTTTCAAGAAATTCTCTAAGTTTGCTCTGAAATTTATGTGAAGCGTAAATGAGAATCTGAGGGCAAAACGCCTATATATAGGGGGTAAAAGAAGGGGTATTCCCGTAATTTACCCAGAATTTGAAAAGTTAAAAATCGGCGGTAAAATTACCACCATTCGTAGCGTGACATGTGTCACAGAGGCCACGTGGCGTGCCACGTCACATCTGTGAGGGGCAAATGTTTAGGGTAATTTTACCCCTCACACGTGGTCCAATTAGAGGGTGACACGTGTCAGCCCAGGAATGGACCAAAATGGACCTATCCCTGGGTGACACGTGTCTTCCCAGATATTAGGGAGAATGTCGGCCTTCAGGCCCAAATCCCGAGAAAGCTGTAATACGGCGCAGCCCATCTCTGATTAGGGTTCTGTCACCTAATTAGGGGCACAAATCCCAATGACCCTATAAATAGGGAGATTCCCCTCTTTTGGAGGGCACGTTCCTTCATTTATTACACACAACTGTCCCTTTGATAGAGACAGCTGAGCTAGAAAACCTAGCAGATCCCCTCCTAAGTTTCCGCACCTTTTTCTCTCCTTCAAGTTACTAACTTGAGCGTTGGAGGCGGAGCACCACCCAAACGGTGTCTCCGTTGATTTTGCAGGTACAGAAGCACTCTGGACCAGTCTTCGAGTTGTAACTCTCCCGAGGGACAAAAACACCCAAAACAGAATGCATTTGACTTTCATTTGATTCAAAAAGCTTTGTTTGAATGTGTTTGACTTTCTTTTACCTCAATTAGCTTCGTTGAATGTGTTTGACTTTCATTTGACTCAATTAGCATTGTGGAATGCAATTCACTTTCATTTGATTCAAAAAGCTTTGTTTGAATGTATTTGACTTTCATTTGATTCTAAAAGCTTTGATGAAAGTGTTTGACTTTCATTTGACTCAATTAGCTTTGTTGAATTCATTTGATTTTCATTTGATTCAAAAAGCTTTGTTAGAATGTGTTTGACTTTCATTTGACTCAATTGGCTTTGTTGAATGCATTTGACTTTCATTTGATTCAAAAAGCTTTGTTTGAATGTGTTTGACTTTCATTTGAATCAATTAGTATTGTGGAATGCAATTCACTTTCATTTAATTCAAAAAACTTTGTTTGAATGTATTTGACTTTCATTTGATTCTAAAAGCTTTGATGAAAGTGTTTGACTTTCATTTGACTCAATTAGCTTTGTTGAATTCATTTGATTTTCATTTGATTCAAAAAGCTTTGTTAGAATGTGTTTGACTTTCATTTGATTCTAAAAGCTTTGTTGAAAGTGTTTGATTTTCATTTGAATCAATTAGCTTTGTTGAATGCATTTGACTTTCATTTGACTCAATTTGCTTTGTTTGAATGTGTTTGACTTTCATTTGACTCAATTAGCTTTATTGAAAGTGTTTGACTTTCATTTGACTCAATTAGCTTTGTTGAATGCATTTTACTTTTATTTGATTCAAAAAGCTTTGTTTGAATGTGTTTGACTTTATTTTGACTCAATTAGCTTTGTTGAATGTGTTTGACTTTCATTTGACTCAATTAGCATTGTGGAATACAATTGACTTTCATTTGATTCTAAACGCTTTGTTGAAAGTGTTTGACTTTCATTTGACTCAATTAGCTTTGTTGAATGCTTTTGACTTTCATTTGATTCAAAAAGCTTTGTTTGAATGTGTTTGACTTTCATTTGACTCAATTAGCTTTGTTGAATGCATTTGACTTTCATTTGAATCAAGAAGCTTTATTTGAATGTGTTTGACTTTCATTTGACTCAATTGGCTTTGCTGAATGCATTTGACTTTCATTTGATTCAAAAAGCTTTGTTTGAATGTGTTTGACTTTCATTTGACTCACTTAGCTTTGTTGAATGTGTTTGACTTTCATTTAACTCAATTAGCATTTTGGAATGCAATTGACTTTCATTTGATTCAAAAAGCTTTGATTGAATGTATTTGCCTTTCATTTGATTCAAAACGCTTTGTTGAAAGTGTTTGACTTTCATTTGACTCAATTAGCTTTGTTGAATGCATTTGACTTTCATTTGATTCAAAAAGCTTTGTTTGAATGTGTTTGACTTTCATTTGGTTCTAAAAGCTTTGTTGAAAGTGTTTGACGTTCATTTGACACAATTAGCTTTGTTGAATGCATTAGACTTTTATTTTAATCAAAAAGCTTTATTTGAATGTGTTTGACTTTCATTTGACTCAATTGGTTTTGTTGAATGCATTTGAGTTTCATTTGATTCAAAAAGCTTTGTTTGAATGTGTTTGACTTTCATTTGACTCAATTAGCTTCGGTTAATGTGTTTGACTTTCATTTGACTCAATTAGCATTGTGGAATGCAATTGACTTCGGTTTGATTCAAAAATCTTTGATTGAATGTATTTGACTTTCATTTTATTCTAAAAGCTTTGATGAAAGTGTTTGACTTTCATTTGACTCAATTAGCTTTGTTGAATTCATTTGATTTTCGTTTGATTCTAAAAGCTTTGTTTGAATGTATTTGACTTTCATTTGATTCTAAAAGCTTTGTTGAAAGTGTTTGACTTTCATTTGACTTAATTAGCTTTGTTGAATGCATTTGACTTTCATTTGAATCAAAAAGCTTTGTTTGAATGTCCGACTTTCATTTGACTCAATTAGCTTTGTTGAAAGTGTTTGACTTGCATTTTGACTCAATTAGCTTTGTTGAATGCATTTGACTTTTATTTGATTCAAAAAGCTTTGTTTGAATGTGTTTGACTTTCATTTGACTCAATTAGCTTTGTTGAAAGTGTTTGACTTTCATTTGATTCAATTAACTTTGTTGAATGCATTTGACTTTCATTTGATTCAAAAAGCTTTGTTTGAATGTGTTTGACTTTCTTTTGACTCAATTAGCATTGTGGAATGCAATTGACTTTCATTCGATTCAGAAAGCTTTGATTGAATGTATTTAACTTTCATTTGATTCTAAACGCTTTGTTGAAAGTGTTTGACTTTCATTTGACTCAATTAGCTTTGTTGAATGCATTTGACTTTCATTTGAATCAAGAAGCTTTATTTGAATGTGTTTGACTTTCATTAGACTCAATAGGCTTTGTTGAATGCATTTGACTTTCATTTGATTCAAAAAGCTTTGTTTGAATGTGTTTGACTTTCTTTTAACTCAATTAGCTTTGTTGAATGTGTTTGACTTTCATTTGACTCAATTAGCTTTGTTGAATGCATTTGACATTCATTTGATTCATAAAGCTTTGATTGAATGTATTTCACTTTCATTTTATTCTAAAAGCTTTGATGAAAGTGTTTGACTTTCATTTGACTCAATTAGCTTTGTTGAATTCATTTGATTTTCTTTTGATTCTAGAAGCTTTGTTTAAATGTATTTGACTATCATTTGATTCTAAAAGCTTTGTTGAAAGTGTTTGACTTTCATTTGACTCAATTAGCTTTATTGAATGCATTTGACTTTCATTTGAATCAAAAAGCTTTGTTTGAATGTCCGACTTTCATTTGACTCAATTAGCTTTGTTGAAAGTGTTTGACTTGCATTTTGACTCAATTAGCTTTGTTGAATGCATTTGACTTTCATTTGATTCAAAAAGCTTTGTTTAAATGTGTTTGACTTTCTTTTGACTCAATTAGCTTTGTTGAATATGTTTGACATTCATTTGACTTAATTAGCATTGTGGAATGCAATTGACTTTCATTTGATTCAGAAAGCTTTGATTGAATGTATTTGTCTTTCATTTGATTCTAAACGCTTTGTTGAAAGTGTTTGACTTTCATTTGACTCAATTAGCTTTGTTGAATGCATTTGACTTTCATTTGAATCAAGAAGCTTTATTTGAATGTGTTTGACTTTCATAAGACTCAATTGGCTTTGTTGAATGCATTTGACTTTCATTTGATTCAAAAAGCTTTGTTTGAATGTGTTTGACTTTCTTTTAACTCAATTAGCTTCGTTGAATGTGTTTGACTTTTATTTGACTCAATTGGCTTTGTTGATTGCATTTGACTTTCATTTGATTCAAAAAGCTTTGTTTGAATGTGTTTGACTTTCATTTGACTCAATTAGCTTCGTTGAATGTGTTTGACTTTCATTTGACTCAATTAGCAATGTGGAATGCAATTGACTTCGATTTGATTCAAAAAACTTTGTTTGAATGTATTGGACTTTCATTTTATTCTAAAAGCTTTGATGAAAGTGTTTGACTTTCATTTGACTCAATTAGCTTTGTTGAATTCATTTGATTTTCGTTTGATTCTAAAAGCTTTGTTGAAAGTTTTCGACTTTCATTTAACTCAATTAGCTTTGTTGAATGCATTTGACTTTCATTAGAATCAAAAAGCTTTGTTTGAATGTGTTTGACTTTCATTTAACTCAATTAGCTTTGTTGAAAGTGTTTGACTTTCATTTGACTCAATTAGCTTTGTTGAATGCATTTGACTTTCATTTGATTCAAAAAGCTTTGTTTGAATGTGTTTGGCTTTCTTTTGACTCAATTAGCTTTGTTGAATGTGTTTGACTTTCATTTGACTTAATTAGCAATGTGGAATGCAATTGACTTTCATTTGATTCAAAAAGCTGTGATTGAATGTATTTGACTTTCATTTGATTCTAAACGCTTTGTTGAAAGTGTTTGACTTTCATTTGACTCAATTAGCTTTGTTGAATGCATTTGACTTTCATTTGAATCAAGAAGCTTTGTTTGAATGTGTTTGACTTTCATTTGACTTAATTGGATTTGTTGAATGCATTTGACTTTCATTTGATTCAAAAAGCTTTTTCTGAATGTGTTTGACTTTCTTTTGACTCAATTAGCTTTGTTGAATGTGTTTGACTTTCATTTGACTTAATTAGCATTGTAGAATGCAATTGACTTTCATTTTATTCAAAAAGCTTTGATTGAATGTATTTGACTTTCATTTGATTCTAAACGCTTTGTTGAAAGTGTCTGACTTTCATTTGACTAAATTGGATTTGTTGGATGCATTTGACTTTCATTTGATTCAAAAAGCTTTGTTTGAATGTGTTTGACTTTCATTTGACTCAATTAGCTTTGTTGAAAGTGTATGACTTTCATTTGACTCAATTAGCTTTATTGAATGCATTTGACTTTCATTTGAATCAAGAAGCTTTATTTGAATGTGTTTGACTTTCATTTGACTCTATTGGCTTAGTTGAATGCATTCGACTTTCATTTGATTCAAAAAGCTTTGTTTGAATGTGTTTGACTTTTTTTTAACTCAATTAGCTTTGTTGAATGTGTTTGACTTTCATTTAAATCAATTAGATTTGTTGAATGCATTTGACATTCATTTGATTCAAAAAGCTTTGTTTGAATCTGTTTTACTTTCATTTGATTTTAAAAGCTTTGTTGAAAGTGTTTGACTTTCATTTGACTCAATTAGCTTTGTTGAAAGTGTTTGACTTTCATTTGACTCAATTAGCATTGTTGAATGCATTTGACTTTCATTTGAATAAAGAAGCTTTATTTGAATGTGTTTGACTTTCATTAGAATCAATTGGCTTTGTTGAATGCATTTGACTTTCATTTGATTCAAAAAGCTTTGTTTGAATGTGTTTGACTTTCTTTTAACTAAATTAGCTTTGTTTAATGTGTTTGACTTTCATTTGACTCAATTAGCTTTGTTGAATGCATTTGACATTCATTTGATTCAAAAAGCTTTGTTTGAATGTGTTTTACTTTCATTTGATTCTAAAAGCTTTGTTGAAAGCGTTTGACTTTCATTTGACTCAATTAGCATTGTTGAATGCATTTGACTTTCATTTGAATCAAGAAGCTATGTTTGAATGTATTTGACTTTCATTTGACTCAATTGGCTTTGTTGAATGCATTTGACTTTCATTTGATTCAAAAAGCTTTGTTTGAATGTGTTAGACTTTCATTTGACTCAATTAGCTTCGTTGAATGTGTTTGACTTTCATTTGACTCAATTAGCATTGTGGAATGCAATTGACTTTCATTTGATTCAAAAAGCTTTGTTGAATGCATTTGACTTTCATTTGAATTAAGAAGCTATGTTTGAATGTGTTTGACTTTCATTTAACTCAATTGGCTTTGTTGAATGCATTTGACTTTCATTTGATTCAAAAAGCTTTGTTTGAATGTGTTAGACTTTCATTTGACTCAATTAGCTTCGTTGAATGTGTTTGACTTTCATTTGACTCAATTAGCATTGTGGAATGCAATTGACTTTCATTTGATTCAAAAAGCTTTGTTTGAATGTATTTGACTTTGATTTGATTCTAAAAGCTTTGATGAAAGTGTTTGACTTTCATTTGACTCAATTAGCTTTGTTGAATTCATTTGATTTTCATTTGATTCAAAAAGCTTTGTTTGAATGTGTTTGACTTTCATTTGATTCTAAAAGCTTTGTTGAAAGTGTTTGACTTTCATTTGACTCAATTAGCTTTGTTGATTGCATTTTACTTTCATTTGAATCAAAAATCTTTGTTTGAATGTGTTTGACTTTCATTTGACTCAATTAGCTTTGTTGAAAGTGTTTGACTTTCATTTGACTCAATTAGCTTTGTTAAATGCATTTTACTTTCATTTGATTCAAAAAGCATTGTTTGAATGTGTTTGACTTTCATTTGACTCAATTAGCTTTGTTGATTGCATTTGACTTTCATTTGAATTAAGAAGCTATGTTTTAATGTGTTTGACTTTCATTTAACTCACTTGGCTTTGTTGAATGCATTTGACTTTCATTTGATTCAAAAAGCTTTGTTTAAATGTGTTAGACTTTCATTTGACTCAATTAGCTTCGTTGAATGTGTTTGACTTTCATTTGACTCAATTAGAATTGTGGAATGCAATTGACTTTCATTTGATTTAAAAAGCTTTGTTTGAATGTATTTGACTTTCATTTGATTCTAAAAGCTTTGATGAAAGTGTTTGACTTTCATTTGACTCAATTAGCTTTGTTGAATTCATTTGATTTTCATTTGATTCAAAATGCTTTGTTTGAATGTGTTTGACTTTCATTTGATTCTAAACGCTTTGTTGAAAGTGTTTGACTTTCATTTGACTAAATTAGCTTTGTTGATTGCATTTGACTTTCATTTGAATCAAAAAGCTTTGTTTGAATGTGTTTGACTTTCATTTGACTCAATTAGCTTTGTTGAAAGTGTTTGACTTTCATTTGACTCAATTAGCTTTGTTGAATGCATTTTACTTTCATTATATTCAAAAAGCTTTGTTTGAATGTGTTTGACTTTATTTTGACTCAATTAGCTTTGTTGAATGTGTTTGACTTTCATTTGACTCAATTAGCATTGTGGAATGCAATTGCCTTTCATTTGATTCTAAACGCTTTGTTGAAAGTGTTTGACTTTCATTTGACTCAATTAGCTTTGTTGAATGCTTTTGACTTTCATTTGATTCAAAAAGCTTTGTTTGAATGTGTTTGACTTTCATTTGACTCAATTAGCTTTGTTGAATGCATTTGACTTTCATTTGAATCAAGAAGCTTTATTTGAATGTGTTTGACTTTCATTTGACTCAATTGGCTTTGTTGAATGCATTTGACTTTCATTTGATTCAAAAAGCTTTGTTTGAATGTGTTTGACTTTCATTTGACTCAATTAGCTTCGTTGAATGTGTTTGACTTTCATTTGACTCAATTAGCATTGTGGAATGCAATTGACTTTCATTTGATTCTAAAAGCTTTGATTGAATGTATTTGCCTTTCATTTGATTCAAAACGCTTTGTTGAAAGTGTTTGACTTTCATTTGACTCAATTAGCTTTGTTGAATGCATTTGACTTTCATTTGATTCAAAAAGCTTTGTTTGAATGTGTTTGACTTTCATTTGATTCTAAAACCTTTGTTGAAAGTGTTTGTCGTTCATTTGACACAATTAGCTTTGTTGAATGCATTTGACTTTCATTTTAATCAAAAAGCTTTATTTGAATGTGTTTGACTTTCATTTGACTCAATTGGCTTTGTTGAATGCATTTCACTTTCATTTGATTCAAAAAGCTTTGTTTGAATGTGTTTGACTTTCATTTGACTCAATTAGCTTCGTTGAATGTGTTTGACTTTCATTTGACTCAATTAGCATTGTGGAATGCAATTTACTTCGGTTTGATTCAAAAAGCTTTGATTGAATGTATTTGACTTTCATTTGATTCTAAAAGCTTTGATGAAAGTGTTTGACTTTCATTTGACTCAATTAGCTTTGTTGAATTCATTTGATTTTCGTTTGATTCAAAAAGCTTTGTTTGAATGTATTTGAGTTTCATTTGATTTTAAAAGCTTTGTTGAAAGTGTTTGACTTTCATTTAACTCAATTAGCTTTGTTGAATGCATTTGACTTTCATATGAATCAAAAAGCTTTGTTTGAATGTGTTTGACTTTCATTTGACACAATTAGCTTTGTTTAAAGTGTTTGACTTTCATTTGACTCTTTTTTTTGGTAAGTAAGTAAATATATATCATAAAACTGTACAAAAAAAAATACAGGATACAACAACCAGAAACAAGACCCTCCAAAACTACAAAAGAGCAAAAGCCCACACAACCACCTAGGAGCCTGAAACTCCCCTAGCCACCTTCCAGGAAGGGTGCTGGGAACAAACAGAGCCCTCTACTGGGAAAACAGGACTCCCTGGTACCTTCTAGGAAGGGCACAAGGAGAACAGAACCCAGGCTAAAACAAACTGAGACATAAAAGAACAATTACAGAACAGTTCTAAGATTGAAAAACCATTTACAATCTTCTATCTTCCATCTTGAGTCAATAAGTTGCTGAACTCTTCCCCAAACCTCTCTTCTAATGGCTTTGACCACTAAGTCTGGGTGCAGAACTGCATGTTGCCAGAAAGAATGATTCCTAGCCAGCCAAATATGATAAACTGCAGCAGCCAAAATAGCCTGAAGAAACTTGCTCTGAATCTTGTTTTTTCCCTTTTTTTTCCAGTGCTTCCAAGCCAAGCCAATGCTGTCATGTTGCACACTAACTCCCAACCAACTACAAATACTGCTCAGGCACTTTTTACTATACTCACACTCAAAAAACAGATGAGTTATAGATTCAGTCTTGTCCCCACATAACAGGCACAAATCCTCATTATAGACTCCAATCTTCAGCAGTTTATCTCTTGTTCTGAGCCTGCCAAGCATAGCCAGCCACACCACAAAAGAATGCTTAGGTACATTATACCTGTTCCAGACCCAATTGCCCCAGGTAACTCTTTCCATATTACCCTGCAACCAATTATAACAATCAGCAATTTTATACTTTTTGGTTAACCAATTTTGGCTCATAAAACCATCCTTAAGTTCCTCCTTCACCTTACACATCAACTTCCAACCCCAACCTGCTTCTCTCTTAGGAGCATACTGCCACCATTCCTGCTCTTTGATGTAAACAGAATGAACCCATCTCACCCAAAGAGAGTCAGTCTTGTTTGCTATTTTCCACACATAGCTTCCCAGAGCAGCCTTGTTCCAATTAACACAGTTTCTAACCCCCAAACCACCAGCATATTTGGGTCTACAAACCCAATCCCAAGCCAAAGGAGGAGCCCTACTTAAGACAGCATTACCATCCCAAAGAAAAGCCCTACAGATCTGCACAATTCTAAGCATGACAGTCTTAGGAAAAAGAATGCATTGTGCCCAATAAGTATGCAAACTCATGAGCACAGCATTCACTAACACAGTTCTAGCTGTATAAGACAGGTTCCTAGTACTCCAACATTGAATCTTACCAAGCATCTTATCAATCAAACCATCATAGTCAGCCACTTTTAGATACTTATCATTCAAAGGAATCCCCAAGTACATAAAAGGCATAGTCCCAAGGACAAAACCAGAAGACTGCAGAATATCAGTTCTGACCTGATCTTGAACATTTCCAAAGAAAATTGCAGTTTTATCTATGTTCACCTGCAATCCAGATCTTTTTTCAAAGGTCTTCAAAGCCCTAATTAGCAATCCTACTGACTTCTTATTACCATAGGAGAAAAGCATCAAATCATCAGCAAAAATTAGATGATTCAAAGCCAAATCATTACATCTTTGATGATACTTAAAATCCCTCCTTTTACCCACTTTCCTCAGCAACCTTGTTAGATACTCCATGACAATCACAAAAAGAAGGGGTGACATGGGATCTCCCTGCCTTATTCCTTTCTTCCCAGCAAAAAAACCATGCAAACCCCCATTAATCATCAAAGAGAAAAAAGGGGTACTCACACACTCCATAATCCAATTAATGAACCTACCAGGAAACCCCAAAGCAATGAGCATACTTCTTATAAAACCCCAACTAACAGAATCATAAGCTTTCCTTAAGTCTACCTTTACAGTACACCTTGGAGGCTTTCTCTTATTACTATAATTCTTGAGCATATCTTGACAGATTAAAATATTATCCAAAATAGATCTTCCTGCCACAAAAGCACCTTGGCATGGATCAATAATATATGGCAACACCTCCTTAAGCCTGTCACAAATGAGCTTGGAAATGGCTTTATAAATGACATTACAGCAAGCTATTGGCCTGAACTGAGTCACCTTCTGAGCATTTTCAATCTTAGGTATCAGAGTAAGAGTTGTAGCATTCATTTGCTTCAGCAACTTCCCATGGTCAAAAAAATCCAACACTGCTTTAACCACAGCAGGACCAGTAACATCCCAGGTACTTTTAAAAAACTTACTAGAGAACCCATCTGGCCCTGGAGCTTTGTCATCATCAATGCTCCAAATAGCATTCTTAACATCCCTCTCATTAAACTGTCTGCACAAATTCTCTGCCTGAGCACTATCCAGACATTTACCTTCCTGAATTACAGCAGTATGGATTTCCCCACTAGCACAGACACTAGAGCCAAGAAGAGATTTATAATAATCCAGAAATGCATCACAAACCTGCCTAGGATCATGAACTACCCTACCATCATCACCAACAATAGAATAGATATTATTCTGAATCCTTCTCTTCCTGAGAACAGCATGAAAGAAAGCTTTGTTGAATGTGTTTGACTTTCATTTGACTTAATTAGCATTGTGGAATGCAATTGACTTTCATTTGATTCAAAAAGCTTTGATTGAATGTATTTGACTTTCATTTGATTCTAATCGCTTTGTTGAAAGTGTTTGACTTTCATTTGACTCAATTAGCTTTGTTGAATGCATTTGACTTTCATTTGAATCAAGAAGCTTTGTTTGAATGTGTTTGACTTTCATTTGACTCAATTGGATTTGTTGAATGCATTTGACTTTCATTTGATTCAAAAAGCTTTGTTTGAATGTGTTTAACTTTCATTTGACTCAATTAGCTTCGTTGAATGTGTTTGACCTTCATTTGACTCAATTAGCATTGTGGAATGCAATTGACTTTCATTTGATTCAAAAAGCTTTGTTTGAATATAATTGACTTTAATTTGCTTCTAAAAGCTTTGATGAAAGTGTTTGACTTTTATTTGACTCAATTAGCTTTGTTGAATTCATTTGATTTTCGTTTGATTCAAAAAGCTTTGTTTGAATGTATTTGACTTTCATTTGATTCTAAAATCTATTTTGAAAGTGTTTGACTTTCATTTGACTCAATTAGCTTTGTTGAATGCATTTGACTTTCATTTGAATCAAAAAGCTTTGTTTGAATGTGTTTGACTTTCATTTGACTCAATTAGCTTTGTTGAAAGTGTTTGACTTTCATTTGATTCAATTAACTTTGTTGAATGCATTTGACTTTCATTTGATTCAAAAAGCTTTGTTTGAATGTGTTTGACTTTCTTTTGACTCAATTAGCTTTGTTGAATGTGTTTTGTTTAGGGTAATTTTACCCCTCACACGTGGCCCAATCAGAGGGTGACACGTGTAAGCCTGGGAATGGACCAAAATGGACCTATCCCTGGGCGACACGTGTCTTCCCAGATATTAGGGAGAATGTCGGCCTTCAGGCCCAAATCCCGAGAAAGCCGTAATACGGCGCAGCCCATCCCTAATTAGGGTTCTAACACCTAATCAGGGGCACAAATCCCAATGACCCTATAAATAGGGAGATTCCCTTCTTTTGGAGGGCACGTTCCTTCATTTATTACACAAAAACTGTCCCTTTGATAGAGACAGCTGAGCTAGAAAACCTAGCAGATCCCCTCCTAAATTTCCGCACCTTTTTCTCTCCTTCAAGTTACTAACTTAAGCGTTGGAGGCGGAGCACCACCCAAACGGTGTCTCCGTTGATTTTGCAGGTACAGAAGCTCTCCGGACCAGTCTTCGAGTTGTAACTCTCCCGAGGGACAAAAACACCCAAAACATTTGGCGCCGTCTGTGGGGAGAGTACCTCAAGATGGTTCAAAGTTCTGTACCGATTCTCAATTCTACCTCTCTACGTCCGGGCACTCAGACGGGTGCCCCGGACGACATGCAACCGGTTATTCAGCCGGTGGGGTTTGAAACCCCCCAGCCTCCACCTCAGCCTCAGCCAGAGGTATTCACTAAGGAGGAGGAAAAAGATGAAGATGATGATGTGGAGACCTACACATCTAAGGATGGCTCCCTCATCTCTAAATCTATTCGTTCCAGGGATCAACTGGAGCGAAATGAAGATCAGGCGGGCCCAAGCAGGCGCCCATCTGGAACACCAGAAGGGGAAACACAGAAGGCCAAAGGTCAGGCCCCAGTCACCCGAGATGAGCTCATGAAATTCATGAACTCTTTCAAAGGTGAAATCAAGGCCATGATCAACCAAAACAAGGCAGGCTCTAGCAAGAGTCAGCCGGCTAAAAAGACCCCCAATGATGGGAAGTAGAAAAAGCCAGTCAAGGACAGGCAGCCAACTCCTCACCCAAAGGAGAAGGCAGCCGCAAAACTTGACTGGTCTAAGATTCAGATGCCTCGGCGACCCCAGCCGGAGGGCAAGAAGACGCCTACCTTCGATGCAAGAGAAGTCATTAATCGAAGGAGGCAGCAACACTCTGAGTCAGCCTCTACCTCGAGCTTTCCAGACAGCTTCAAACAAGCATCAGCAAGGAATTCTATGTCCTTGCATGAGAGTCGGACAGGCGGTAAATCCGTCAACACCGAACCTCAACTGATGATAGGGTCGATGCCATACGCACCTCAGGCGCAGTATGGGCAATACGGCCTTCAATTCATGCAGCCACCTCCTTTTGGGGGTCAGACGGCATATCCTCCTGCCCAGCCTCTGGACTGGCAGCTTCGGCTAATGAGGTTAGGCGAGAAACCGTCTGCCTTTGCAGCCAATATAACCGAGGCGGCTCAGCCGGCCAAGGTTAAGAATGTACTGGTGGGCACCTATGATGGTACCACCAACCCCGAAGACCACCTGATGGCATACACCAACCTCATGTGCTTACAAGGTTGGGACGATGCCACCTGGTGTCGATGTTTCCCGGCTACACTGAAGGGCATTGCCCAGTAGTGGTTTGGCAACTTGCCAGCCGGCTCTATTGACAGCTTCAAGAGGCTAGCCTTCTTGTTTGCTACCAACTTTTCTATGAACATTCCTGCCAAGAAGACGAGCCTTGATTTGAGCACTGTCAGGAAGGGTGAGACAGAAGGGCTACGCTCATATGTCAGGCGGTTCAACCTGGTCAGAATACAGATCCAGGGGCTGTCTGACGAGGTAGCTTTCACAGACTTCTTCAAGGGTCTGAAGGACGGGTCGGCCTTTAAGTTTGACCTTGTCCGAAAAGGGGCATTCACGCTACAGGCGGCCCTGAGGGAGGCGGAGAGCTACATTCAGGCTACCGACCTCTGCTCGCCTGGTAGCCAGTCAGACTCCAAGAAGTCTGACAAGCAAAAAGAAAGCCGGTCTGCTCAGCCGGGTAACAAAAAAGAAGAGAGCAAGAAGAGAAAAGAAGTCTGGGCGGTTAGTGATTCTGACCAGCCGTCCCAGAAGAAGAAGAAAGAGTTTAAACCGTACGTCCCCAAGTACGAGTTTAACAAAGACTGCAACTCCATTTTCATGGAGGTGAAGGACCGGCTGTCTATTGAGAAGCAGAATCCGATGAAGAGTTCCGTCCAGTCTCGGAACAAAAATAAATTTTGCCACTTCCATGAGGAGGTTGGCCATGACACCAACGACTGCTTCAGTCTAAAGCGGACGTTGGACCGTCTGGCTGATAAGGGGCTCCTCAAGTCCTACATCTCTAAGTCCCCTGCCGGGGTAAAGAAGAAGAATAAGGGTCAGACCTCCAAGGATGGCCCCCAGCCTGCTAGTAGCTCGGAAACTGACAAGGATCTGGTCTACACTATAGCAGGCGGATTTTCATGTGGTGGCCCTACCATCCGGGGCACCAAGAGCCATCTTCGAAAGATGGATAAGGATGATGATGAGCAGGCGTCTGCCTCCTCCACCTTCCCAGACGTTCTTATAACTGAGAAGGATAGGGGCAGCGTCCGCCGTCCGCATGACGACCCGGTTGTCATTGAATGCAAGGTTGCCAACCAGCTGGTTGGACGGATCCTTATTGACACCGGCAGCTCGTCAGATATTATCCATGAGAAGCTGAAATATAATGTCAGCAGCATGCATCCGGTCACCCACCCCTTGGTTTGTTTTGGGGGTGGGATGGTCTACCCAGCCGGCAGAGTCGACTTGCCTATCCGGCTGGGAGAAAAAGGCCAGGGACGGCATATTGTCGTCAGGTTCTTGGTCGTTGAGGAGTTGACCGCCTACAATATCATCCTTGGTAGGCCAACCCTCAACGAAGCTAAGGCGGTCATTATCCCGTCTCTCATGCTCATCAAGTATGAGCGGGATGATGGCTCTGTTGGTTCCCTGAACGGGGATCAGAAGACGGCAAGGGAGTGCTATCTCTCAGCCGTGAAAGATACTGTGGCCTCAGATGGCCAAGGGAAGGAACCAATAGACCTTGACGATGTCAAGGAAGCCAACCCAGCCCCACCAGCCGTTGGTAAGAAAAGAAAAGCGCCTCTGCTGGTGGAGGTGAAGAAAGAGAAGAAATAGCAATCACTGACCGGTGAACGGTCAGACGAGCTCCGTCCCCAACCGGCTGGAGAAAGTGTTGATCTCGTTCTGGACGACAGCCGTCCAGAGCGTACGGTGAAGGTTGGGACGGTTGCTTATGCTACTTTGGGTGCAAGCTTGCACCTTCTGCTGCAAGAGTTCAAAGACATTTTTGCCTTTGAAGTGGAAGAGATGCCAGGCGTCAGTCCGGATCTCGCTGTCCACAAACTCGTCGTGGATCCCAAAAAGAAGCCCATCCGGCAAAAGAAAAGAAACCATGGCGAGGAAAGAAGTCAGGCGGCAGCTGCCGAAGTCAAAAAGCTGCTAGACGCCAGGTTCATCCGGCCCTGTAACTTTCCCGACTGGGTGGCCAATGTGGTCCTTGTCAAGAAACCGAATGGGACCTGGCGCATGTGTGTAGACTACACAGACCTCAACCAGGCGTGTCCAAAGGACAGTTACCCGCTTCCAAAGATCGACAGTCTGGTCGACTCTACAGCCGGTCACGCCTTGATGAGTTTCATGGATGCCTATTCCGGCTTCCATCAGATACCCCTCTGGAAAAAAGATCAAGAGAAGACGGCCTTCGTCACTGATTTGGGGTTATTCTGTTATACTGTGATGCCGTTTGGCTTGAAGAATGCGCCTGCCACTTTCCAACGGATGATTAATACGGTCTTCATTAATCAAATTGGGAGGAATGTGGAGGCGTACATAGATGACATGATAGTCAAATCCAAGCAGCAGGCGGATCACCTTGCTGATCTCCGAGAAACATTCACCACCCTCAGGCGGCATAAGGTCATGTTAAACCCCAAGAAATGCGTCTTTGGCGTTGAGTCTGGGAAGTTTCTCGGATTCCTGATTGATCAAAGGGGGATAGAGGCTAACCCCGAGAAGATACAGGCGGTGATTGACATGAAGTCACCCCGTTCTGTCAAGGAAGTTCAGAGGCTAACCGGTTGCCTGGCCGCCTTGGGAAGGTTCCTCAGCCGGTCAGGTGACAAATGCCTCTACTTCTTCCAAGCAATCAGGAAGAAGACCAGGTTCGAATGGGGAGACGATGCTGAGACGGCATTCCAAAAGTTGAAAGAGCACTTGCACTCTCTGCCTAGGCTGGTCAGTCCCCTACCTAGGGAGACGTTGTATATGTATTTAGCCGTCTCAGATCATGCTCTCAGTGCCGTTCTCCTTGCGGAGCGAGACGGCGTTCAACTCCCGGTTTACTTCATTAGTCATGTTCTGAAAAATGCTGAACTCCGGTACCCTGTGGTGGAAAAATTTGGTCTTGCTTTGTATATGGCATTCAAAAAGCTGAAGCCTTACTTTCTGGCTCATTCGGTGGTGATTTACACCGACCAGCCACTCAAGCGGCCAATGTCTACCTTGGAGTCATCCGGCAGAATGCTAAAATGGGCTATTGAAATGTAAAGTCTTGAAATCACTTACGAACCGAGAAAGGCAGTGAAAGGTCAGGCGTTTGCCGACTTCATTGTGGAAATGACCCGTCCGGTGGCGCCGGATAATCTCAATCAGGTTTGGAAAGTGTATGTAGACGGGAGTGGTGCAGGCGTAATTTGTGAGTCTCCTGAGGGAGACAGATATGAGTATGCACTACGGTTCAAGTTTCAGAGTACGAAGCCCTGCTAGCCGGAATCCGCATGTGTAAGGCGGCAGGGGCCACAAAAATTGACGCCTACTCTGATTCACAGTTCGTCGTTAGCCAATATGAGGGTACATTTGAAGCAACTCACCCGGCTATGATCAAATATCTTCAGGCGGTCAAAGATGAGGCTGGGTTACTTGAGGAATTCCATCTGAATCAGGTACCCAGGTCAGATAACAACCAGGCGGATGCTTTGTCTAAACTTGCATCCTCCGCCTGCCATGATACGCCTCGGTCAGTCTTCTGGGAAGTACTTGAAAAAAGAAGCATCTATGAAGATCCCATTGGAGTCCTGGACCGAAGCTCTACTTGGATGGATGGCATCCGGGCTTACCTCTTAGACGGGACACTTCCTGATTCGCCACAGGAGGCAGCCGTCCTGAAAAAGCGAGCTGCAAACTTCGAGTTAAGAAATGGAGAGCTCTTCAAGGCGGGGTTCCTTAAGCCTCTTTTGAAGTGTGTAACCCCAGAAAAGGGGAAGGAAGTTCTCGAAGATTTGCACTCAGGGTTCTGCGCCTCCCATATAGGCGGCAAATCCCTAGCCGTCAGAGCCAGACGACATTATTTTTGGCCCACCTTAGAGGCAGACGCCAAGGAATTGGTGAGAAAATGTGACAAGTGCCAGAGATTTGGCAAGCTTATTCACCGTCCGGCTACTGATCTGACGGCCATCCACAGCCCAATCCCGTTTGCCAAATGGGGCATGGACATCTTGGGACCTTACACGCCTGCACCAGGCGGAAAGCGCTACATCTTGGTGGCTGTGGATTACTTCACCAAGTGGGTAGAGGCTAAGGCGGTAAAAAATATCAGGACCTCAGACGTGATATCCTTCATCTGGAAGAACATCATCACTCGGTATAGGGTCCCTATGTCTATGGTGTTTGATAATGGGCCTCAGTTTGAGACGCCTCAGCTCAAAACTTGGTTGGGAGATCAGGGGGTCTCAAGTTATTTTGCATCTGTTGGCCGGCCCCAAGCAAACGGCCAAGTTGAAGCCTTCAACAAATTAATCTCAGACGGTATAAAGAAGAAAATTGAGAGAGCCAGTGGCTTATGGGCCGAGGAATTAATTCATGTCCTATGGGCCATCCCGACAACTGCAAAGGGGGCAACCGGTGAAACCCCATTTCTCATGGTTTATGGTGCTGAAGCCGTCTTGCTTATTGAGCACTATGAGCCTACTCTTCGAGTCATGATGAAGAGGCAAACTGGGAGGCAATGCGCCTAGCATTGGATTCACTTCCAGAACGTAGGGGCAATGCCGCCTTACGCCATGAGATTTACCGTCTGAGAATGACAAGAGCCTACAACAAGAGAGTACACAGGCGTCCCTTGAAAGTGGACGACCTTGTGTTACGAAAAATGGAGGCAACCGGTAGGGCCAATGAGCTTGGAAAGCTGACTCCTAATTGGGAAGGCCCCTACCTGATCTATGAAGAAGTAAGAGACGGCACCTACCGCCTGGAAACTCCAGACGGCAGGCGCCTGCCTAGAACTTGGAACGTAGATAATCTAAGAAGATACTAC
Organism: Chenopodium album; assembly: GCF_948465745.1. NCBI lineage: Eukaryota > Viridiplantae > Streptophyta > Magnoliopsida > Caryophyllales > Amaranthaceae > Chenopodium > Chenopodium album. The sequence goes on along the minus strand of NC_137852.1, from coordinate 24,037,785 downwards.
GTCTGAGATTTTGTAATAAATTTTTGTAAACAAGAAGTGTACTTTAATGAGAAAAGGCTTTTTGTTTTCATTCTTAGTTTTTATTTCCGTCTGAAACACAGACGGGTTGCATGTTTATTTTTCTAAGTTTGATACTTGGAAATTGAATGTATGCTTGATTGGCAAAGAGGCCAATGGCCAGATAACTAAGCTGAGCACAAAAACGCTCAGTGGCTACACAGCCGGTCTAAACCAAGACAATTGGCCAATGGCCAGACGGCTGATTTCCCCATAAAACCGCCTGTCCCTACATGGACTAAGGCGTCCGGCGACACCCCTCCGGGTGCAATCGTCGCAAAGAGAAGCCAACATGCTTACTCTACGTACCAATGCAGGCGGCCACAATTGGACGGCTGAATCAGCCGTCCATAGCCGTCTGCCCAAGCAACTTAAGGAAATCTTAAGGTTGGAGAACCAGATGCCAATTGACATCAGACGGTTTCCTCTACCGACTGCATTCCTTACTTAGCGTTTTTTCGCATTAAAATTGTACGCAGCCTCATTTGGGGCAAAAGAGTTGTACAAATGGCTTAATGACCTCACCTAGGTGGTCAAAACCGTCTAGGCAGAAGCGGAAGCGCCTGTATATGAACGACTGCGCACTTGGTTTGGGGCAATCACTATTGTGATTGATTGACTTGCAAACGTATCATGCTCTTTGAAGCATCAGACGTTCCCAGGTCAATCAACCAACCCGGCTTAAAACCAAGCACACAGCCGTCTAGGGGCAAGGACAGCCGCATACTTTTGATAAGTTAGGCAAAAAATTAAAAAAATTGAAGCCGCATGCTTTTGATAAGTTATGCAAAAATTTGAAACATTGGAGTGCAAACACAAGCGCAGAAAATACCAAAACCGACTCAGTCGGTGCATTCATTAAGATTCCACCCAGCCAAACGGCTGTGGTGGATCAATTGTTATCCGGACCCCGTCCGGGAAAAAAGAAATTGTTTACCAAACACGGCTCCTCAGCCGGTAAAGATACAAATGTACTCGGCATCAGCCTTGGCATACTGCCGCAGAAGAAAAATAAAAAAAAGAAAGCAAAGACTTGGCTTAAAGCCGCTGAAATTATTGCCCTGCAAACGGCCCCTCCTAGTCCTTCCCGCCTCCTTCCAGGATCTCAACCTCAGGAGCATCAGCCTCGGCTTCGGCATCAGGCTCAGGATGCTCCGTCTCAGCCCAGACGATGAAGGACTCCGGCTCAGGCAGCCCCTTCTCTCTCAAGTAGATGACCTCGTCAGCGTACTTGTGAGCTAGAGCCCAGACGCCATACTCCTTCCCAGGATTCAAGGCCTCCCAGGCGATCCTCATCATGGCGTCCTGGTCGTTGGACATCTCAGAGACCAGGCGGTTTTGCTCCGCCTCAAGGGTGGCCTTGAAGTTCTCCTGAGCCTTGGCTGCCGCCTCCTCCAGACGGGCCACCTTACTCTTCAGATCAGCATTTTCTAAAGAGGCGTTTTGGAGCGCCTGGAGGCTCTCCTGGGCCTTCTATAGGTCCTCCCTGAGCTTGGGAAGGTCAGCCTCCGCCTGCTTCTGAGCCGCCTCTGCAGCCTCAGCCTTCTGGTTGGCCGCCTGCAGCTGCGACTCCAGCTCCGAGATCTTGGCCGCCTGCGTCATTTCGGTTGCTTTAGTTTTAAGTTCATTAACTATAGATGTGTGTAAAGCAACGTCATTGGCAGTTGTGGCGGATTGATTGGCCCGTCTTACCTCATCCCGTTTGCGGGTGTAAGGACGCTTGAGCCCGTCTACCAGCAACATGGCCTGCAAAAATAAACAAGTTCAGGAATGCAGGCGGAAAAAAGGGCAAAAACAGATGTAAAAATAAAAAGAGAAAAATGGCTGAGCTACCTCAGCCAGAAGGGTTAGGATGCGTTCCAGATTGAACGTCTCAATCCCCGGGATAGCATCCTTATCCCGCTTGCTTACAGCCTCCAGCATTGCCCGCGCATGCTGTTGGACGTGTGGCCAGCGAGGCGACCGATCTGTACCATAATCAGCATCAGATTGAGTTACTAAAGCTGCGCCTATCTGGTTTCGACCGTCTGAGGATGACGTTTGCTAAGAGTGTGATTTCACTCGCAACGGCCATCCCAGCTCAGGCGGGGATTCGAAAGGATTCTTAGCTGCAGAGCCGGCGTGGCGAGAGCCACTCGCAGCCGTTGATATCCCCCCGGTTGCAGGAAGAGGAACCAAATCAAGGCCAAAGGGGCCTGACACTTGTTCGCTTCTCCCCCCAACCCTCATTCGCCTCCCAGACGGGGCATCAGGGGTGGTCACGGAGGCGGCCTTCTTGGTGGACTTTTTGGAGAGAACGTGGCCCGATTGGTTGGGGCTAGGGTGGATTGAGTCCTAAGTAGTTCTCTATGCTTAGCATGTGTTATGTTTCAATCAACCATTGACATCTTGGAACGTGCATACATTTGTCCATTTAGAAAGGTTTGCATTCATTAGTACTTGTCCTTATCTCTTGTCCATATATGAGCTTGTGTTTTGCTTTTTCTTTCCGTGTTTCTTTTTCTTTACCTTTGGTTTTGTTGCCTTGCCTTGGTTTTTGTCGAGAGTTGTGGGGTAAGCTCTTAGGAAACCCTCACGAGACCTCACTCGTCCTCATAGGCGACTTTGGGGTTTTAAGGGCTTGTTGTAGCTAAAAACAACCGTGATTCCTACGACAGTGAGTTAGTGTACATTCTTTCTCTTTGTTTCTATTTTGTTTCTTTTGCTTTCAATAATTCCATCTTGTTCTCTTTTGTCTTAGCTTTGCTCGAGGACGAGCAAAGGTTTAGCTTGGGGGAATTTGATAAGTGACATTTATGTCACTCCTAGGGGTAGTGTTTAGGTTATTTTCGTGTTTGTTTTCCCTTATTTTTCCTTTTATTCTCTTGTTTTCTCTTTAATAAAGTTTCTAGTTTATTTTGGTAATTTTGGTGTGTTTTAGTTTATTTTCTTTATTTTATTAGTTTTAGTCTATTTTCCCATTTTATTTTATTTATTTCTATTTTATTTATTTTATTTTATTTGTCTTAGTTTTATTTTATTTCGTCCTTTTCCTATTTTATTTTATTTATTTCTATTTTATTTACTTTATTTTATTCTTTGTCCCGATTATCCCTTATGTTTATTTGGTTGTGTAGGATCATGCTCAAAGGTCGGAGGTTCGGGTTCAAGGTCCGAGTCCAAGGTTCGAGACCCGAATCAATCAAGTGAATGCTATACCTAAACCATTTCCCTTAATGTTTTATTTCTTGTTTTAGCATTTTTAGACTTTAGTTTATTTATCTCCTATTCCGGACTAGCTTAATTGTCGATAACATTTGGTGGTGTTTAACCGTTCTCTGTGGTTCGACCCCTATGCTTGCCTTATACTCGTATTAGGTTTGTTTAGGTTGTATAAATTGTATTTGATCTAGGTGTAGTCGTTTGACGACGCGATTATTTCCTTGTCAAATTGGCGCCGTTGCCGGGGAACGGCTTCCATTACCGTTGTGTTATCTTATTGAGACTAGTCCATTGTATATATTTTGCCTTTGATTTATTTTTGTTCTCTTTGTTTTGTTTTTGTTGTTGAAAAATGGCTTGTATTTCTATTCCTCAATTTGATAATGAACCGTTTTGGGTGTATTTTAATAGACTTGAGGATTTCTTGGATGGTGTTAAGGGTTTTACCAAGGGTGATTATTGTGAAATCATTAATTTGGGATTAAATGAGCATTTTAGAGGAGTGGTTGATAATATGCTAAATGGTGATCTTGAAACTATGTCTTCGGATGAAGCTTGGGATTTCTATTCATGGTTAGCTAGGGATAATTATGATTGGGAGAGGGCCAATCATGAGACTTATGTTCGGGATTCTCATGCTTTTAATGTCGATGCTAATTGTCATGATTTGTCTAATATGAATTCCCATGATGTGCTTGATGCTCCCCATAGTGACCATGTAATGCATGATTTCAACTCCCCTCCCTCTATAGCTCAATGTAATGAGGTACATTCTAATGATGATGAAGTGCATGTTCTTTCTCATATTGCATCCGATTTTTGCATGAATTCTAAAGGTGTGTCCCATAGTTCCCTAGATGATTCCAATGAGCAAGCTTTTGATTCGTCTATCCACGATGATTTGGACTCATTTGAGATTATGGCCCAAATATTTCTTGCATTTCAAACGAAAGCCCATAACCTTTTGAGTGAGTTCATTGATAATGCTTCATTAGAAAGAGATGAGTTTGAGAGGAATTTGCCCCCGTTCACTCTTGGATTTGAGATGGTAGGACTTGAGAAATGTATGGGAGATGTTGTTCAAGATGATGAAGAGGAGGTTGAGGTTGAATCATTTGGAGTTTTTGAGCTTGAGGGAGATGTAGATCGTGAGGGTTCTTCATTTGAGGATTCCATGATTGATTTCCATGCCCTCATTAGTGATGTGAGACCTTGTGGTGAGGGAGTAGCTACCCCTTTTCCCCTTTCTCATACACCTTTCTCTCAAAGGTTTAACCATATCCCCTACTATCCTATGTTCCTCCCTTCTTTTCTCAAAGAACCGCTTAGGAATCCTCTTCCTATCCATGCTTCCGAAGCCCCCAACTCTTTTATTGTTGATGAGGAAAAGAGTTATAATGCCAATCAAAAAGATTTTTGTGAGGATAGTTTGCCTCCCTATCTTTCTTTTTCTTCTTATTTTGTTGATTTTTCTTTTGATTCTTTTACTTTTTCTTTTCCCCCTTCTCTCAAACATAAAGTCTCCTTGTACTTTATGTTTGCTTGTCATATGAGCATCGCGTATGCTCTATTTCTTGATATGTTTGCCGGTGCATATGACAAGCTTTTGCGTTCTTTGTCGGGATATTTACTAGATTGGTCTCGCTTGGACGTTAAACAAGCCTTTGCGGGAAGTAACCCGTGTTTTATTGCTTTCATTTTCTTTTGTTTTTAGCTTAGATTTTCTCTCATGGACGTGTTTGTGTTCCTTGCTAGGTACACAATTTGATATACTCTTGCGCATTGGTGATGATCAAGAATCAAGGAAATGTGCCTCAACTTACCTATCATGTGGAATTCAAGCCTTATTTGTAGAGATTGTGGCTCATATGAGGTTATTTCGGGTTTTTTGTGTGATTTTGCATTTATCCCATATCCGGTAATATCCTTCTTTTCCCTCTCTCTCTTACTTATTGTGACTTGAAGATCATGTGTTGGTAATGTTGGATTAATTTGTCCTTGTTTTCCCCTCCTTGGTTTCATTGTTTATGATTTGAGAGCTTGGTTTCATTCAAGCTTGGGGGAGGGTATTCTATCATGTTTGGTGGGATGTTGATTCATGTATGCCATTCACGTGAGTATATGCATTTCCATGTTTTTCATGCTTTTGGAAAATCCAAAAATATTTTTGTTTACTTCAAGGCAAGTTTAGCAAATTGTGTTTTGTTTGTTCTTATTTTGGACATTATATCTTTTGGATTTGTTTACTCTTGAATGCCTTTCTTCCTAAGTGGTTAATGTGTGCACGGTTTGAGAGTGTCATTGGTTGACTCTAGGATATTACATGCTAAGGTAGCCGGGTTAAGAACTTTTAGGGCGCCATGAAGCCTTAGTTCACGGGTATGTGGTAAGATGGTGTTGCTCTCTATAGTGGATTTGGCACCCTTAGTTGGTATTTGCTTAGTTATAATCCCGTGTGAGGTAACATTGTTCTAGCCTTCATCACTTTGTTGTGTGGCACATTTGGATCCTTAGCTATGCATGTCTTGATCCTTGTTTTGACTTATAGTTCCCAAGATCGTGACCGAAGCACTCTAGGGGAGGAAAAGGGCATTTCTTTCTCATTTTTCTTTATCTTCTTTTTATTTTGTTACAAATTTGATTTTCTACTTTGCATAAACCTACTTGCTAACCAATTTGAGCCTTATGTTTCCCGCTCTTGTTTAAACCACATTACAAACCTAATGGCCTATGTTTACCAACCTTTTAGTTAGTGAAGCATTGGCATGTGAGGTTTGAGTTTTGAGTTGTTGATCATAGACAAGATGCACTTTGAGATTTGGTTAGAGTTGAGCTTGTAAAGAAATATGCAAATTTATGAAAATCAAATGAAGTTTCAAGAAAAAGCCGTCCATGATTTAAAAAAAAAGGCAAGGACAATGAATAAAGTTTTAAAAAGTGAAAAAAAAAAAAACAAAAACAAAAACACCAAAAATATTTTAGATGGTTTCATTTCCTTCCTTAGTTTAAGCATTGAGGACAATGCTTTGTTCAAGCTTGGGGGGAATATTGTGTTTGTGTTGAATAAGCTTTGGGGAATGGCATTATTGGTATTTTTGTTTGATATTTAGTGAATTCTTGAGTGTTTTTGAGTGTCGGCCGCACTTTTTGCTTCACTTAGGAAATATCACCAAATTTTAAATTTTTACCCCGCCTTAACCCTTAGCCTTACGTTACAACCAATAAAAAGACCCTTAGACTCTAGTGGGTTAGGTCAAAAGAACGGTGGAGGGAGATAGACTTCAAACCTATGGAAAGAGTATGCATAGTTGAGACGTCGGGATTACCTTCTCAAAGTCTTTCATTTCTTTATCTTTTTCCGGTTCCTTCGTGGAATCTTGAGAAGCTAGCTTAAGGGTTGATTTGAAGCTAGTGGAGAGAACGTGGCCCGATTGGTTGGGGCTAGGGTGGATTGAGTCCTAAGTAGTTCTCTATGCTTAGCATGTGTTATGTTTCAATCAACCATTGACATCTTGGAACGTGCATACATTTGTCCATTTAGAAAGGTTTGCATTCATTAGTACTTGTCCTTATCTCTTGTCCATATATGAGCTTGTGTTTTGCTTTTTCTTTCCGTGTTTCTTTTTCTTTACCTTTGGTTTTGTTGCCTTGCCTTGGTTTTTGTCGAGAGTTGTGGGGTAAGCTCTTAGGAAACCCTCACGAGACCTCACTCGTCCTCATAGGCGACTTTGGGGTTTTAAGGGCTTGTTGTAGCTAAAAACAACCGTGATTCCTACGACAGTGAGTTAGTGTACATTCTTTCTCTTTGTTTCTATTTTGTTTCTTTTGCTTTCAATAATTCCATCTTGTTCTCTTTTGTCTTAGCTTTGCTCGAGGACGAGCAAAGGTTTAGCTTGGGGGAATTTGATAAGTGACATTTATGTCACTCCTAGGGGTAGTGTTTAGGTTATTTTCGTGTTTGTTTTCCCTTATTTTTCCTTTTATTCTCTTGTTTTCTCTTTAATAAAGTTTCTAGTTTATTTTGGTAATTTTGGTGTGTTTTAGTTTATTTTCTTTATTTTATTAGTTTTAGTCTATTTTCCCATTTTATTTTATTTATTTCTATTTTATTTATTTTATTTTATTTGTCTTAGTTTTATTTTATTTCGTCCTTTTCCTATTTTATTTTATTTATTTCTATTTTATTTACTTTATTTTATTCTTTGTCCCGATTATCCCTTATGTTTATTTGGTTGTGTAGGATCATGCTCAAAGGTCGGAGGTTCGGGTTCAAGGTCCGAGTCCAAGGTTCGAGACCCGAATCAATCAAGTGAATGCTATACCTAAACCATTTCCCTTAATGTTTTATTTCTTGTTTTAGCATTTTTAGACTTTAGTTTATTTATCTCCTATTCCGGACTAGCTTAATTGTCGATAACATTTGGTGGTGTTTAACCGTTCTCTGTGGTTCGACCCCTATGCTTGCCTTATACTCGTATTAGGTTTGTTTAGGTTGTATAAATTGTATTTGATCTAGGTGTAGTCGTTTGACGACGCGATTATTCCCTTGTCAGCGTCTCCTCCCTAGCTCGTTTGAGACTTTTCTCAAACATCTTGTCTACTATGCCTCCCTGGAAAATTACAACATAATGTCAACAGGTGAAGAAAGGAAACTTTGAAAGAAAACGCTTAAAAGGGGTCAGGCGGTTACCTTGGCCTTGAGCTCCCTCGCCTGAGCCTCCGCCAAGTCTCGGCAGATCTGAGCGGAGGACCGCCTGGTGGTTTTCTCGTCTGGCAGCATGTTTAATGCGTCTTCTGCAAGTTCAGGCGGGAAAACAGTTAGAATACAATTAAAAATAAACTTCCGATACAAAAGTAATACAGACGGAAGCAAGTCAGGCGCATACGTCTATCAAACATGTGCCCTAGCCCGCAGGCGGCTTGGAAACATTCATCTCTGAACCAGGCGCTCTTAGGGATCCAATTTTTTGGAACCTTTATTGTTTCGCCTGTTGACAGAGTTGCGTCTTCAAGGCCGAAGAGATCAGCCTCAATTATTGCGTCGTAATCCTCATCCGGGATTCGAGGCAGACAACATTTTTGCCCCATTAGCTCGGGCTTTTTATTGTACCGGCGGAGTTCGGAATTCTCCCGCCTGGTAGGAGCCGTACACAGGTAGAACCTGTGTTTCCAGCCGTCGAACTTGGACACCTTGTCCAAGGTCATCATATATTGGGGGAACGTGGTCAGAGTATACCACGCTCTGTACCCGCCTGGGTTACGACTTAGATTGTGCATTTTGGCAAATGCCTCCCAGTCGGGGTGAACCCCTTGAAACTCACAGGCGGCAACATACCCTAATATGTTTGCCCAAGAATTGGGGGTAAGTTGCCAGACTCCGAGGCCGTAGCCTCTCAAAATTGCCTTCACCGCCTGGTGAAGGGGGAAGCGTAGGCCCGCCCTGAACGCCGCCTCATAACAGCCAAAGTAGTCGTTTGCGTTGCGTTGATCGTCTTCCCAAGAAATGGTGCCGTCTGGGGGAGGCACCCTTATTTTCCACCCGTCTTCCATGAGGTGAGCCTGCAAGAACTTGTCAAGACCTTTCTCCATAAGGTCAAGGTCCTTAGAGGAGACGTGGATTTTGTAAGGATCATCTTTCTCCTTCCACGTCTTCCTCTCCTCTTCCTCACTATCCTCAAACGGAGGAAGATCGTCGCTGCTCTCTGAGGAAGAGACGTTGAGACCACTTCCCGTCTCCTCTCAAATAAGGAAATGGAAGCTGAGGCGGCTTCCTCACCGCCTTGGTCGTGGATCTCTTCCAAGCTTTGGTCGCACTCCTCTGGAATCTGGAGGAGTTGGGGGGCCGCGCGGCGGAGATCTCTCTGGAGCCGTCTGGTGTCCAGAGCCAGACATCTCCCTTTCAAGCGTTTGGCCGCCTGAGGCATCACTTCTATAATCTGGATCTCGTGCCGTCTGCATTGTCCGAGCCATTGTGTCCTGCACAGATGCGCAAATGGTCGGAATCCAAGCATGAGGGTGGTCCCAACACCCTGAGACGGCACTACCAGTCCTAGACTCTACCGTCCCTGGTGAACGGCTGGATTCTACCCTAGGTCGTGCCGTGTGTGTTGGTGATGAATCCATTTATTGCAAGGAATATATACAAACGGAAAAATGAAAAAGAGCTGAAAGAGTCAGAGACGGTACCTTTAGATTTGATATCTGAAGGTAGACGGGTCCGCCTGTGTTGATGCGACTAAGTTTCTTCGGAAAATTACGCCTGACTCAGACGGATGACTTCTGATCTCTCTTTCAAGAAATTCTCTAAGTTTGCTCTGAAAATTTATGTGAAGCGTAAATGAGAATCTGAAGGTAAAACAGCTATATATAGGGGGGTAAAAGAAGGGGTATTCCCGTAATTTACCCAGAATTTGAAAGGTTAAAAATGGGCGGTAAAATTACCACCATTCGTAGCGTGACATGTGTCACAGATGCCACGTGGCGTGCCACGTCACATCTATGAGGGGCAAATGTTTAGGGTAATTTTACCCCTCACACGTGGCCCAATCAGAGGGTGACACGTGTCAGCCCGGGAATGGACCAAAATGGACCTATCCCTGGGCGACACGTGTCTTCCCAGATATTAGGGAGAATGTCGGCCTTCAGGCCCAAATCCTGGAAAGCCGTAATACGGCGCAGCCCATCCCTGATTAGGGTTCTGTCACCTAATCAGGGGCACAAATCCCAATGACCCTATAAATAGGAAGATTCCCCTCTTTTGGAGGGCACGTTCCTTCATTTATTACACAAAAACTGTCCCTTTGATAGAGATAGCTGAGCTAGAAAACCTAGCAGATCCCCTCCTAAATTTCCGCACCTTTTTCTCTCCTTCAAGTTATTAACTTGAGCGTTGGAGGCGGAGCACCACCCAAACGGTGTCTCCGTTGATTTTGCAGGTACAGAAGCTCTCCGGACCAGTCTTCGAGTTGTAACTCTCCCGAGGGACAAAAACACCCAAAACATGTTTGACTTTCATTTGACTTAATTAGCATTGTTGAATGCAACTGACTTTCATTTGATTCAAAAAGCTTTGATTGAATTTATTTGACTTTCATTTGATTCTAAACGCTTTGTTGAAAGTGTTTGACTTTCATTTGACTCAATTAGCTTTGTTGAATGCATTTGACTTTCATTTGAATCAAGAAGCTTTGTTTGAATGTGTTTGACTTTCATTTGACTCAATTGGCTTTGTTGAATGCATTTGACTTTCATTTGATTTAAAAAGCTTTTTTTGAATGTGTTTGACTTTCATTTGACTCAATTAGCTTCGTTGAATGTGTTTGACCTTCATTTGACTCAATTAGCATTTTGGAATGCAATTGACTTTCAATTGATTCAAAAAGCTTTGTTTGAATATATTTGACTTTAATTTGATTCTAAAAGCTTTGACGAAAGTGTTTGACTTTCATTTGACTCAATTAGCTTTGTTGAATTCATTTGATTTTCATTTGATTCAAAAAGCTTTGTTTGAATGTGTTTGACTTTCATTTGATTCTAAAAGCTTTGTTGAAAGTGTTTGACTTTCATTTGACTCAATTAGCTTTGTTGAATGCATTTGACTTTCATTTGATTCAAAAAGCTTTGTTTGAATGTGTTTAATTTTCATTTGACTCAATAAGCTTTGTTGAAAGTGTTTAACTTTCATTTGACTCAATTAGCTTTGTTGAATGCATTTGACTTTCATTTGAATCAAGAAGCTTTATTTGAATGTGTTTGACTTTCATTTGACTCAATTGGCTTTGTTGAATGCATTTGACTTTCATTTGATTCAAAAAGCTTTGTTTGAATGTGTTTGACTTTCTTTTACCTCAATTAGCTTTGTTGAATGTGTTTGACTTTCATTTGACTCAATTAGCTTTGTTGAATGCATTTGACATTCATTTGATTTAAAAAGCTTTGTTTGAATGTGTTTTACTTTCATTTGATTCTAAAAGCTTTGTTGAAAGTGTTTGACTTTTATTTGACATAATTAGCTTTGTTGAATGCATTTGACTTTCATTTGAATCAAGAAGCTTTGTTTGAATGTGTTTGACTTTCATTTGACTCAATTGGATTTGTTGAATGCATTTGACTTTCATTTGATTCAAAAAGCTTTGTTTGAAAGTGTTTGACTTTCATTTGACTCAATTAGCTTCGTTGAATGTGTTTGACCTTCATTTGACTCAATTAGCATTGTGGAATGTAATTCACTTTCATTTGATTCAAAAAGCTTTGTTTAAATATATTTGACTTTAATTTGATTCTAAAAGCTTTGAAGAAAGTGTTTGACATTCATTTGACTCAATTAGCTTTGTTGAATTCAATTGATTTTCATTTGATTCAAAAAGCTTTTTTTCAATGTGTTTGACTTTTATTTGATTCTAAAAGCTTTGTTGAAAGTGTTTGACTTTCATTTGACTCAATTAGCTTTGTTGAATGCATTTGACTTTCATTTAAATCAAAAAGCTTTGTTTGAATGTGTGTGACTTTCATTTGACTCAATTAGCTTTGTTGAAAGTGTTTGACTTTCATTTGACACAATTAACTTTGTTGAATGCATTTTACTTTCATTTGATTCAAAAAGCATTGTTTGAATGTGTTAGACTTTCATTTGACTCAATTAGCTTTGTTGAATGCATTTTACTTTCATTTGATTCAAAAAGCATTGTTTGAATGTGTTTGACTTTCATTTGACTCAATTAGCTTTGTTGAATGCATTTGACTTTCATTTGAATTAAGAAGCTATGTTTGAATGTGTTTGACTTTCATTTAACTCAGTTGGCTTTGTTGAATGCATTTGACTTTCATTTGATTCAAAAAGCTTTGTTTGAATGTGTTAGACTTTCATTTGACTCAATTAGCTTCGTTGAATGTGTTTGACTTTCATTTGACTCAATTAGCATTGTGGAATGCAATTGACTTTCATTTGATTCAAAAAGCTTTGTTTGAATGTATTTGACTTTCATTTGATTCTAAAAGCTTTGATGAAAGTGTTTGACTTCCATTTGACTCAATTAGCTTTGTTGAATTCATTTGATTTTCATTTGATTCAAAAAGCTTTGTTTGAATGTGTTTGACTTTCATTTGATTCTAAAAGCTTTGTTGAAAGTGTTTGACTTTCATTTGACTCAATTAGCTTTGTTGATTGCATTTGACTTTCATTTGAATCAAAAAGCTTTGTTTGAATGTGTTTGACTTTCATTTGACTCAATTAGCTTTGTTGAAAGTGTTTGACTTTCATTTGAGTCAATTAGCTTTGTTGAATGCATTATACTTTCATTTGATTCAAAAAGCATTGTTTGAATGTGTTTGACTTTCATTTGACTCAATTAGCTTTGTTGAATGCATTTGACTTTCATTTGAATTAAGAAGCTATGTTTGAATGTGTTTGACTTTCATTTAACTCAATTGGCTTTGTTGAATGCATTTGACTTTCATTTGATACAAAAATCTTTCTTTGAATGTGTTAGACTTTCATTTGACTCAATTAGCTTCATTGAATGTGTTTGACTTTCATTTAACTCAATTAGAATTGTGGAATGCAATTGACTTTCATTTGATTCAAAAAGCTTTGTTTGAATGTATTTGACTTTCCTTTGATTCTAAAAGCTTTGATGAAAGTGTTTGACTTTCATTTGACTCAATTAGCTTTGTTGAATTCATTTGATCTTCATTTGATTCAACAAGCTTTGTTTGAATGTGTTTGACTTTGATTTGATTCTAAAAGCTTTGTTGAAAGTGTTTGACTTTCATTTGACTAAATTAGCTTTGTTGATTGCATTTGACTTTCATTTGAATCAAAAAGCTTTGTTTGAATGTGTTTGACTTTCATTTGACTCAATTAGCTTTGTTTAAAGTGTTTGACTTTCATTTGACTCAATTAGCTTTGTTGAATGCATTTTACTTTCATTTGATTCAAAAAGATTTGTTTGAATGTGTTTGACTTTCTTTTGACTCAATTAGCTTTGTTGAATGTTTTGAGTTTCATTTGATTCAATTAGCATTGTGGAATGTAATTGACTTTCATTTGATTCAAAAAGCTTTGATTGAATGTATTTGACTTTCATTTGATTCAAAACGCTTTGTTGAAAGTGTTTGACTTTCATTTGACTCAATTAGCTTTGTTGAATGCATTTGACTTTCATTTGATTCAAAAAGCTTTGTTTGAATGTGTTTGACTTTCATTTGATTCTAAAAGCTTTGTTGAAAGTGTTTGACTTTCATTTGACACAATTAGCTTTGTTGAATGCATTAGACTTTCATTTGAAACAAGAAGCTTTATTTGAATGTGTTTGACTTTCATTTGACTCAATTAGCTTTGTTGAATGCATTAGACTTTCATTTGAAACAAGAAGCTTTGTTTGAATGTGTTTGACTTTCATTTGACTCAATTAGCTTCGTTAAATGTGTTTGACTTTCATTTGACTCAATTACCATTGTGGAATGCAATTGACTTCGATTTGATTCAAAAAGCATTGTTTAAATGTATTTGACTTTCATTTTATTCTAAAAGCTTTGATGAAAGTGTTTGACTTTCATTTGACTCAATTAGCTTTGTTGAATTCATTTGATTTTCGTTTGATTCAAAAAGCTTTGTTTGAATGTATTTGAGTTTCATTTGATTTTAAAAGCTTTGTTGAAAGTGTTTGACTTTCATTTAACTCAATTAGCTTTGTTGAATGCATTTGATTTTCATATGAATCAAAAAGCTTTGTTTGAATGTGTTTGACTTTCATTTGACGCAATTAGCTTTGTTTAAAGTGTTTGACTTTCATTTGACTCAATTAGCTTTGTTTGAATGTGTTAGACTTTCATTTGCCTCAATTAGCTTCGTTGAATGTGTTTGACTTTCATTTAACTCAATTAGCATTGTGGAATGCAATTGACTTTCATTTGATTCAAAAAGGTTTGTTTGAATGTATTTGACTTTCATTTGATTCTAAAAGCTTTGATGAAAGTGTTTGACTTTCATTTGACTCAATTAGCTTTGTTGAATTCATTTGATTTTCATTTGATTCAAAAAGCTTTGTTTGAATGTGTTTGACTTTCATTTGATTCTAAAAGCTTTGTTGAAAGTGTTTGACTTTCATTTGACTCAATTAGCTTTGTTGATTGCATTTGACTTTCATTTGAATCAAAAAGCTTTGTTTGAATGTGTTTGACTTTCATTTGACTCAATTAGCTTTGTTGAAAGTGTTTGACTTTCATTTGACTCAATTAGCTTTGTTGAATGCATTTTACTTTCATTTGATTCAAAAAGCATTGTTTGAATGTGTTTGACTTTCATTTGACTCAATTAGCTTTGTTGATTGCATTTGACTTTCATTTAAATTAAGAAGCTATGTTTGAATGTGTTTGACTTTCATTTAACTCAATTGGCTTTATTGAATGAATTTGATTTTCATTTGATTCAAAAAGCTTTGTTTTAATGTGTTAGACTTTCATTTGACTCAATTAGCTTCGTTGAATGTGTTTGACTTTCATTTGACTCTATTAGAATTGTGGAATGCAATTGACTTTCATTTGATTCAAAAAGCTTTGTTTGAATGTATTTGACTTTCATTTGATTCTAAAAGCTTTGATGAAAGTGTTTAACTTTCATTTGACTCAATTAGCTTTGTTGAATTCATTTGATTTTCATTTGATTCAACAAGCTTTGTTTGAATGTGTTTGACTTTCATTTGATTCTAAAAGCTTTGTTGAAAGTGTTTGACTTTCATTTGACTAAATTAGCTTTGTTGATTGCATTTGACTTTCATTTGAATCAAAAAGCTTTGTTTGAATGTGTTTGACTTTCATTTGACTCAATAAGCTTCGTTGAATGTGTTTGACTTTCATTTGACTCAATTACCATTGTGGAATGCAATTGACATCGATTTGATTCAAAAAGCTTTGTTTGAATGTATTTGACTTTCATTTTATTCTAAAAGCTTTGATGAAAGTGTTTGACTTTCATTTGACTCAATTAGCTTTGTTGAATTCATTTGATTTTCGTTTGATTCAAAAAGCTTTGTTTGAATGTATTTGTTAAATTAATAGAGAAGAGTGAATAGAATGGCTTGTTTATTATTCATCAATAGGTAGAGTATTTATACAAAACCTAAGAACATAAGATAGGAAACAATCTTCCTAAAAGATATACTTAAATAATATCTTAACATATAATAAACCTAAATATATTATTCTCCTAATAAGATCAATACGGAAAATATATCACACATATATTTTCCGATATTATCTCTAACACACACATATATTTTCCGATATTATCTCTAACAGTATTTGAGTTTCATTTGATTTTAAAAGCTTTGTTGAAAGTGTTTGACTTTCATTTAACTCAATTAGCTTTGTTGAATGCATTTGACTTTCATATGAATCAAAAAGCTTTGTTTGAATGTGTTTGACTTTTATTTGACGCAATTAGCTTTGTTTAAAGTGTTTGACTTTCATTTGACTCAATTAGCTTTGTTGAATGTGTTTGACTTTCATTTGACTTAATTAGCATTGTGGAATGCAATTGACTTTCATTTGATTTAAAAAGCTTTGATTGAATGTATTTGACTTTCATTTGATTTTTATCGCTTTGTTGAAAGTGTTTGACTTTCATTTGACTCAATTAGCTTTGTTGAATGCATTTGACTTTCATTTGAATCAAGAAGCTTTGTTTGAATGTGTTTGACTTTCATTTGACTCAATTGGATTTGTTGAATGCATTTGACTTTCATTTGATTCAAAAAGCTTTGTTTGAATGTGTTTAACTTTCATTTGACTCAATTAGCTTCGTTGAATGTGTTTGACCTTCATTTGACTCAATTAGCATTGTGGAATGCAATTGACTTTCATTTGATTCAAAAAGCTTTGTTTGAATATAATTGACTTTAATTTGCTTCTAAAAGCTTTGATGAAAGTGTTTGACTTTTATTTGACTCAATTAGCTTTGTTGAATTCATTTGATTTTCGTTTGATTCAAAAAGCTTTGTTTGAATGTATTTGACTTTCATTTGATTCTAAAATCTTTTTTGAAAGTGTTTGACTTTCATTTGACTCAGTTAGCTTTGTTGAATGCATTTCACTTTCATTTGAATCAAAAAGCTTTGTTTGAATGTGTTTGACTTTCATTTGACTCAATTAGCTTTGTTGAAAGTATTTGACTTTCATTTGATTCAATTAACTTTGTTGAATGCATTTGACTTTCATTTGATTCAAAAAGCTTTGTTTGAATGTGTTTGACTTTCTTTTGACTCAATTAGCTTTGTTGAATGTGTTTTGTGTTAGGGTAATTTTACCCCTCACACGTGGCCCAATCAGAGGGTGACACGTGTCAGCTCGGGAATGGACCAAAATGGACCTATCCCTGGGCGACACGTGTCTTCCCAGATATTAGGGAGAATGTCGGCCTTTAGGCCCAAATCCCGAGAAAGCCGTAATACGGCGCAGCCCATCCCTGATTAGGGTTCTGTCACCTAATCAGGGGCACAAATCCCAATGACCCTATAAATAGGGAGATTCCCCTCTTTTAGAGGGCACGTTCCTTCATTTATTACACAAAAACTGTCCCTTTGATAGAGACAGCTGAGCTAGAAAACCTAGCAGATCCCCTCCTAAATTTCCGCACCTTTTTCTCTCCTTCAAGTTACTAACTTGAGCGTTGGAGGCGGAGCACCACCCAAATGGTGTCTCCGTTGATTTTGCAGGTACAGAAGCTCTCCGGACCAGTCTTCGAGTTGTAACTCTCCCGAGGGAAAAAAACACCCAAAACATTTGGCGCCGTCTGTGGGGAGAGTACCTCAGGATGGTTCAAAGTTCTGTACCGATTCTCAATTCTACCTCTCTACGTCCGGGCACTCAGACGGGTGCCCCGGACGACATGCAACCGGTTATTTAGCCGGTGGGGTTTGAAATCCCCCAGCCTCCACCTCAGCCTCAGCCAGAGGTATTCACTGAGGAGGAGGAACAAGATGGAGATGATGATGTGGAGACCTACACATCTAAGGATGGCTCCCTCATCTCTAAATCTATTCGTTCCAGGGATCAACTGGAGCGAAATGAGGACCAGGCGGGCCCAAGCAGGCGCCCATCTGGAAGGCCAGAAGGGGAAACCCAAAAGGCCAAAGGTCAGGCCCCAGTCACCCGAGATGAGCTCATGAAATTCATGAACTCTTTCAAAGGTGAAATCAAGGCCATGATCAACCAAAACAAGGCAGGCTCTAGCAAGAGTCAGCCGGCTAAAAAGACCCCCAATGATGGGAAGAAGAAAAAGCCAGTCAAGGACAGGCAGCCAACTCCTCACCCAAAGGAGAAGGCAGCCGCAAAACTTGACTGGTCTAAGATTCTGATGCCTCGGCGACCCCAGCCGGAGGGCAAGAAGACGCCTACCTTCGATGCAAGAGAAGTCATTAATCGAAGGAGGCAACAACAGTCTGAGTCAGCCTCTACCTCGAGCTTTCCAGACAGCTTCAAACAAGCATCAACAAGGAATTCTATGTCCTTGCATGAGAGTCGGACAGGCGGTAAATCCGTCAACACCGAACCTCAACTGATGATAGGGTCGATGCCATACGCACCTCAGGCGCAGTATGGGCAATACGGCCTTCAATTCATGCAGCCACCTCCTTTTGGGGGTCAGGCGGCATATCCTCCTGCCCAGCCTCTGGACTGGCAGCTTCGGCTAATGAGGTTAGGCGAGCAACCGTCTACCTTTGCAGCCAATATAACCGAGGCGGCTCAGCCGGCCAAGGTTAAGAATGTACTGGTGGGCACCTATGATGGTACCACCAACCCCGAAGACCACCTGATGGCATACACCAACCTCATGTGCTAAGGTTGGGACGATGCCACCTGGTGTCGATGTTTCCCGGCTACACTGAAGGGCATTGCCCAGTAGTGGTTTGGCAACTTGCCAGCCGGCTCTATTGACAGCTTCAAGAGGCTAGCCTTCTTGTTTGCTACCAACTTCTCTATGAACATTCTTGCCAAGAAGACGAGCCTTGATTTGAGCACTGTCAGGCAGGGTGAGAGAGAAGGGCTACGCTCATATGTCAAGCGGTTCAACCTGGTCAGAATACAGATCCAGGGGCTGTCTGACGAGGTAGCTTTCACAGACTTCTTCAAGGGTCTGAAGGACGGGTCGGCCTTTAAGTTTGACCTTGTCCGAAAAGGGGCATTCACGCTACAGGCGGCCTTGAGGGAGGCGGAGAGCTACATTCAGGCTACCGACCTCTGCTCGCCTGGTAGCCAGTCAGACTCAAAGAAGTCTGACAAGCAAAAAGAAAGCCGGTCTGCTCAGCCGGGTAACAAAAAAGAAGAGAGCAAGAAGAGAAAAGAAGTCTGGGCGGTTAGTGATTCTGACCAGCCGTCCTAGAAGAAGAAGAAAGAGTTTAAACCGTACGTCCCCAAGTACAAGTTTAACAAAGACTGCAACTTCATTTTCATGGAGGTGAAGGACCGGCTGTCTATTGAGAAGCCGAATCCGATGAAGAGTTCCGTCCAGTCTCAGAACAAAAATAAATTTTCCCACTTCCATGAGGAGGTTGGCCATGACACCAACGACTGCTTCAGTCTACAGCGGACGTTGGACCGTCTGGCTGATAAGGGGCTCCTCAAGTCCTACATCTCTAAGTCCCCTGCCGGGGCAAAGAAGAAGAATAAGGGTCAGACCTCCAAGGCTGGTCCCCAGCCTGCTAGTAGCTCGGAAACTGACAAGGATCCGGTCTACACTATAGCAGGCGGATTTTCATGTGGTGGCCCTACCATCCGGGGCACCAAGAGCCATCTTCGAAAGATGGATAAGGATGATGATGAGCAGGCGTCTGCCTCCTCCACCTTCACAGACGTTCTTATAACTGAGAAGGATAGGGGCAGCGTCCGCCGTCCGCATGACGACCCGGTTGTCATTGAATGCAAGGTTGCCAACCAGCTGGTTGGACGGATCCTTATTGACACCGGCAGCTCGTCAGATATTATCAGCCTCCGGTGTCTGCAGAAGCTGAAATATAATGTCAGCAGCATGCATCCGGTCACCCACCCCTTGGTTGGTTTTGGGGGTGGGATGGTCTACCCAGCCGGCAGAGTCGACTTGCCTATCCGGCTAGGAGAAAAAGGCCAGGGACGGCATATTGTCGTCAGGTTCTTGATCGTTGAGGAGTTGACCGCCTACAATATCATCCTTGGTAGGCCAACCCTCAACGAAGCTAAGGCGGTCATTATCCCGTCTCTCATGCTCATCAAGTATGAGCGGGATGATGGCTCTGTTGGTTCCCTGAACGGGGATCAGAAGACGGCAAGGGAGTGCTATCTCTCAGCCGTGAAAGATACTGTGGCCTCAGATGGCCAAGGGAAGGAACCAATAGACCTTGACGATGTCAAGGAAGCCAACCCAGCCCCACCAGCCGTTGGTAAGAAAAGAAAAGCGCCTCTGCTGGTGGAGGTGAAGAAAGAGAAGAAATAGCAATCACTGACCGGTGAACGGTCAGACGAGATCCGTCCCCAACCGGCTGGAGAAAGTGTTGATCTCGTTCTGGACGACAGCCGTCCAGAGCGTACGGTGAAGGTTGGGACGGTTGCTTATGCTACTTTGGGTGCAAGCTTGCACCTTCTGCTGCAAGAGTTCAAAGACATTTTTGCCTTTGAAGTGGAAGAGATGCCAGGCGTCAGTCCGGATCTCGCTGTCCACAAACTCGTCGTGGATCCCAAAAAGAAGCCCATCCGGCAAAAGAAAAGAAACCATGGCGAGGAAAGAAGTCAGGCGGCAGCTGCCGAAGTCAAAAAGCTGCTAGACGCCAGGTTCATCCGGCCCTGTAATTTTCCCGACTGGGTGGCCAATGTGGTCCTTGTCAAGAAACCGAATGGGACCTGGCGCATGTGTGTAGACTACACAGACCTCAACAAGGCGTGTCCAAAGGACAGTTACCCGCTTCCAAAGATCGACAGTCTGGTCGACTCTACAGCCGGTCACGCCTTGATGAGTTTCATGGATGCCTATTCCGGCTTCCATCAGATACCCCTCTGGAAAAAAGATCAAGAGAAGACGGCCTTCGTCACTGATTTGGGGTTATTCTGTTATACTGTGATGCCGTTTGGCTTGAAGAATGCGCCTGCCACTTTCCAACGGATGATTAATACGGTCTTCATTAATCAAATTGGGAGGAATGTGGAGGCGTACATAGATGACATGATAGTCAAATCCAAGCAACAGGCGGATCACCTTGCTGATCTCCGAGAAACATTCACCACCCTCAGGCGGCATAAGGTCATGTTAAACCCCAAGAAATGCGTCTTTGGTGTTGAGTCTGGGAAGTTTCTCGGATTCCTGATTGATCAAAGGGGGATAGAGCCTAACCCCGAGAAGATACTGGCGGTGATTGACATGAAGTCACCCCGTTCTGTCAAGGAAGTTCAGAGGCTAACCGGTTGCCTGGCCGCCTTGGGAAGGTTCCTCAGCCGGTCAGGTGACAAATGCCTCTACTTCTTCCAAGCAATCAGGAAGAAGACCAGGTTCGAATGGGGAGACGATGCTGAGACGGCATTCCAAAAGTTGAAAGAGCACTTGCACTCTCTGGCTAGGCTGGTCAGTCCCCTACCTAGGGAGACGTTGTATATGTATTTAGCCGTCTCAGATCATGCTCTCAGTGCCGTTCTCCTTGCGGAGCGAGACGGCGTTCAACTCCCGATTTACTTCATTAGTCATGTTCTGAAAAATGCTGAACTCCGGTACCTTGTGGTGGAAAAATTTGGTCTTGCTTTGTATATGGCATTCAAAAAGCTGAAGCCTTACTTTCTGGCTCATCCGGTGGTGATTTACACCGACCAGCCACTCAAGCGGCCAATGTCTACCTTGGAGTCATCCGGCAGAATGCTAAAATGGGCTATTGAAATGCAAAGTCTTGAAATCACTTACGAACCGAGAAAGGCAGTGAAAGGTCAGGCGTTTGCCGACTTCATTGTGGAAATGACCCGTCTGGTGGCTCCGGATAATCTCAATCAGGTTTGGAAAGTGTATGTAGACGGGAGTTCAACTAAAAACGGACGGGAGTCAGGGAGACAGATATGAGTATGCACTACGGTTCAAGTTTCAGGCCTCAAACAATGAGGCGGAGTACGAAGCCCTGCTAGCCGGAATCCGCATGTGTAAGGCGGCAGGGGCCACAAAAATTGACGCCTACTCTGATTCACAGTTGGTCGTTAGCCAATATGAGGGTACATTTGAAGCAACTCACCCGGCTATGATCAAATATCTTCAGGCGGTCAAAGATGAGGCTGGGTTACTTGAGGAATTCCATCTGAATCAGGTACCCAGGTCAGATAACAACTAGGCGGATGCTTTGTCTAAACTTGCATTCTCCGCCTGCCATGATACGCCTCGGTAAGTCTTCTGGGAAGTACTTGAAAAAAGAAGCATCTATGAAGATCCCATTGGAGTCCTGGACCGAAGCTCTACTTGGATGGATGGCATCCGGGCTTACCTCTCAGACGGGACACTTCCTGATTCGCCACAGGAGGAAGCCGTCCTGAAAAAGCGAGCTGCAAACTTCGAGTTAAGAAATGGAGAGCTCTTCAAGGCGGGGTTCCTTAAGCCTCTTTTGAAGTGTGTAACCCCAGAAAAGGGGAAGGAAGTTCTCGAAGATTTGCACTCAGGGTTCTGCGCCTCCCATATAGGCGGCAAATCCCTAGTCGTCAGAGCCAGACGACATTATTTTTGGCCCACCTTAGAGGCAGACGCCAAGGAATTGGTGAGAAAATGTGACAAGTGCCAGAGATTTGGCAAGCTTATTCACCGTCCGGCTACTGATCTGACGGCCATCCACAGCCCAATCCCGTTTGCCAAATGGGGCATGGACATCTTGGGACCTTACACGCCTGCACCAGGCGGAAAGCGCTACATCTTGGTGGCTGTGGATTACTTCACCAAGTGGGTAGAGGCTGAGGCGGTAAAAAATATCAGGACCTCAGACGTGATATCCTTCATCTGGAAGAACATCATCACCCGGTATGGGGTCCCTATGTCTATGGTGTTTGATAATGGGCCTCAGTTTGAGACGCCTCAGCTCAAAACTTGGTTGGGAGATCAGGGGGTCTCAAGTTATTTTGCATCTGTTGGCCGGCCCCAAGCAAACGGCCAAGTTGAAGCCTTCAACAAATTAATCTCAGACGGTATAAAGAAGAAAATTGAGAGAGCCGGTGGCTTATGGGCCGAGGAATTAATTCATGTCCTATGGGCCATCCGGACAACTGCAAAGGGGGCAACCGGTGAAACCCCATTTCTCATGGTTTATGGTGCTGAAGCCGTCTTGCCTATTGAGCACTATGAGCCTACTCTCCGAGTCATGCTATATGATGAAGAGGCAAACTGGGAGGCAATGCGCCTAGCATTGGATTCACTTCCAGAACGTAGGGGCAATGCCGCCTTACGCCATGAGATTTACCGTCTGAGAATGACAAGAGCCTACAACAAGATAGTACACAGGCGTCCCTTGAAAGTGGAAGACCTTGTGTTACGAAAAATGGAGGCAACCGGTAGGGCCAATGAGCTTGGAAAGCTGACTCCTAATTGGGAAGGCCCCTACCGGATCTATGAAGAAGTAAGAGACGGCACCTACCGCCTGGAAACTCCAGACGGCAGGCGCCTGCCTAGAACTTGGAACGTAGATAATCTAAGAAGATACTACGTCTGAGATTTTGTAATAATTTTTTGTAAACAAGAAGTGTACTTTAATGAGAAAAGGCTTTTTGTTTTCATTCTTAGTTTTTATTTCCGTCTGAAACACAGACGGGTTGCATGTTTATTTTTCTAAGTTTGATACTTGGAAATTGAATGTATGCCTGATTGGCAAAGAGGCCAATGGCCAGATAACTAAGCTGAGCACAAAAACGCTCAGTGGCTACACAGCCGGTCTAAACCAAGACAATTGGCCAATGGCCAAACGGCTGATTTCCCCATAAAACCGCCTGCCCCTACATGGACTAAGGCGTCCGGCGACACCCCTCCGGGTGCAATCGTCGTAGAGAGAAGACAACATGCGTACTCTACGTACCAATGCAGGCGGCCATAATTGGACGGCTGAATCAGCCGTCCATAGCCGTCTGCCCAAGCAACTTAAGGAAATCTTAAGGTTGGAGAACCAGATGCCAATTGACATCAGACGATTTCCTCTACCGACTGCATTCCTTACTTAGCGTTTTTTCGCATTAAAATTGTACGCAGCCTCATTTGGGGCAAAAGAGTTATACAAATGGCTTAATGACCTCACCTAGGCGGTCAAAACCGTCTAGGCAGAAGCGGAAGCGCCTGTATATGAACGACTGCGCACTTGGTTTGGGGCAATCACTATTTTGATTGATTGACTTGCAAACGTATCATGCTCTTTGCAGCATCAGACGTTCCCAGGTCAATCAACCAACCCGGCTTAAAACCAAGCACACAGCTGTTCAGGGGCAAGGACAGCCGCATACTTTTGATAAGTTAGGCAAAAAATTAAAAAAATTGAAGCCGCATGCTTTTGATAAGTTAGGCAAAAATTTGAAACATTGGAGTGCAAACACAAGCGTAGAAAATACCAAAACTGACTGAGTCGGTGCATTCATTAAGATTCCACCCAGCCAAACGGCTGTGGTGGATCAATTGTTATCCGGACCCCGTCCGGGAAAAAAGAAATTGTTTACCAAACACGGCTCCTCAGCCGGTAAAGATACAAATGTACTCGGCACACAGGCCGGAAAAGCAAGGTTTTTGGCATACTGCCGTAGAAGAAAAATAAAAAAAAGAAAGCAAAGACTTGGCTTACAGCCGCTGAAATTATTGCCCCGCAGACGGCCCCTCCTGGTCCTTCCCGCCTCCTTCCAGGATCTCAACCTCAGGAGCATCAGCCTCGGCTTCGGCATCAGGCTCAGGATGCTCCGTCTCAGCCCAGACGATGAAGGACTCCGGCTCAGGCAGCCCCTTCTCTCTCAAGTAGATGACAGCGTACTTGTGAGCCAGAGCCCAGACGCCATACTCCTTCCCAGGATTCAAGGCCTCCCAGGCGATCCTCATCATGGCGTCCTGGTCGTTGGACATCTCAGAGACCAGGCGGTTTTGCTCCGCCTCAAGGGTGGCCTTGAAGTTCTCCTGAGCCTTGGCTGCCGCCTCCTCCAGACGGGCCACCTTACTCTTCAGATCAGCATTTTCTGAAGAGGCGTTTTGGAGCGCCTGGAGGCTCTCCTAGGCCTTCTGGAGGTCCTCCCTGAGCTTGGGAAGGTCAGCCTCCGCCTGCTTCTGAGCCGCCTCTGCAGCCTCAGCCTTCTGGTTGGCCGCCTGCAGCTGCGACTCCAGCTCCGAGATCTTGGCCGCCTGCGTCATTTCGGTTGCTTTAGTTTTAAGTTCATTAACTATAGATGTGTGTAAAGCAACGTCATTGGCAGTTGTGGCGGACTGATTGGCCCGTCTTACCTCATCCCGTTTGCGGGTGTAAGGACGCTTGAGCCCGTCTACCCGCAACATGGCCTGCAAAAATAAACAAGTTCAGGAATGCAGGCGGAAAAAAGGGCAAAAACAGATGTAAAAATAAAAAGAGAAAAATGGCTAAGCTACCTCAACCAGAAGGGTCAGGATGCGTTCCAGATTGAACGTCTCAATCCCCGGGATAGCATCCTTATCCCGCTTGCTTACAGCCTCCAGCATTGCCCGCGCATGCTGTTGGACGTCTAGCCAGCCAGGCGACCGATCTGTACCATAATCAGCATCAGATTGAGTTACTAAAGCTGCGCCTATCTAGTTTCGACCGTCTGAGGATGACGTTTGCTGAGAGTGTGATTTCACTCGTAACGGCCATCCTAGCTCAGGCGGGGATTCAAAAGGATTCTTACCTGCAGAGCCGGCGTGGCGAGAGCCACTCGCAGCCGTTGATATCCCCCCGGTTGCAGGAAGAGGAACCAAATCAAGGCCAAAGGGGCCTGACACTTGTTCGCTTCTCCCCCCAACCCTCATTCGCCTCCCAGACGGGGCATTAGGGGGTGGTCACGGAGGCGGCCTTCTTGGAGGACTTTTTGGAGACAGGCGTCTCCCCCTAGCTCGTTTGAGACTTTTCTCAAACGTCTTGTCTATTATGCCTCCCTGGAAAATTATAACATAATGTCAACAGGCGAAGAAAGGAAACTTTGAAAGAAAACGCTTAAAAGGGGTCAGGCGGTTACCTTGGCCTTGAGCTCCCTCGCCTGAGCCTCCGCCAAGTCTCGGCGGATCTGAGCGGAGGACCGCCTGGTGGTTTTCTCGTCTGGCAGCATGTTTAATGCGTCTTCTGCAAGTTCAGGCGGGAAAACAGTTAGAATACAATTAAAAATAAACTTCCGATACAAAAGTAATACAGACGGAAGCAAGCCAGGCGCATACGTCTATCAAACATGTGCCCTAGCCCGCAGGCGGCTAGGAAACATTCATCTTTGAACCAGGCGCTCTTGGGGATCCAATTTTTTGGAACCTTTATTGTTTCGCCTGTTGACAGAGTTGCGTCTTCAAGGCCGAAGAGATCAGCCTCATTTATAGCGTCGTAATCCTCATTCGGGATTCGAGGCAGACAGCATTTTCGCCCCATTAGCTCGGGCTTTTTATTGTACCGGCGGAGTTCGGAATTCTCCCGCCTGGTAGGAGCCGTACACAGGTAGAACCTGTGTTTCCAGCCGTCGAACTTGGACACCTTGTCCAAGGTCATCATATATTGGGGGAACGTGGTCAGAGTATACCACGCTCTGTACCCGCCTGGGTTGCGACTTAGATAGTGCATTTTGGCAAATGCCTCCCAGCCGGGGTGAACCCCTTGAAACTCACAGGCGGCAACATACCCCAATATGTTTGCCCAAGAATTGGGGGTAAGTTGCCAGACTCCGAGGCCGTAGCCTCTCAAAATTGCCTTCACCGCCTGGTGAAGGGGGAAGCGTAGGCCCGCCCTAAACGCCGCCTCAAAACAGCCAAAGTAGCCGTTTGCGTTGTGTTGATCGTCTTCCCAAGAAATGGTGCCGTCTGGGGGAGGCACCCTTATTTTCCACCCGTCTCCCATGGGGTGAGCCTGCAAGAACTTGTCAAGACCTTTCTCCATAAGGTCAAGGTCCTTAGAGGAGACGTGGATTTTGTAAGGATCATCTTTCTCCTTCCACGTCTTCCTCTCCTCTTCCTCACTATCCTCAAACGGAGGAAGATCGTCGCTGCTCTCTGAGGAAGAGACGTTGAGACCACTTCCCGTCTCCTCCTCAGATAAGGAAATGGAAGCTGAGGCGGCTTCCTCACCGCCTTGGTCGTGGATCTCTTCCACGCTTTGGTCGCACTCCTCCAAAAAGGAATCTGGAGGAGTTGGGCGGCCACGCGGCGGAGATCTCTCTGGAGCCGTCTGGTGTCCAGAGCCAGACGTCTCCCTTTCAGGCGTTTGGCCGCTTGAGGCATCACTTCTATAATCTGGATCTCGTGCCGTCTACATTGTCCGAGCCATTGTGTCCTGCACAGACGCGCAAATGGTCGGAATCCAAGCATGAGGGTGGTCCCAACACCCTGAGACGGCACTACCAGTCCTAGACTCAGCCGTCCCTGGTGAACGGCTGGATTCTACCCTAGGTCGTGCCGTGTGTGTTGGTGATGAATCCATTTATTGCAAGAAATATATACAAATGGAAAAATGAAAAAGAGCTGAAAGAGTCAGAGACGGTACCTTTAGATTTGATATCTGAAGGTAGACGGGTCCGCCTGTGTTGATGCGACTAGGCTTCTTCGGAAAATTACGCCTGACTCAGACGGATGACTTCTGATCTCTCTTTCAAGAAATTCTCTAAGTTTGCTCTGAAAATTTATGTGAAGCGTAAATGAGAATCTGAAGGTAAAACGGCTATATATAGGGGGTAAAAGAAGGGGTATTCCCGTAATTTACCCAGAATTTGAAAGGTTAAAAATGGGCGGTAAAATTACCACCATTCGTAGCGTGACATGTGTCACAGATGCCACGTGGCGTGCCACGTCACATCTATGAGGGGCAAATGTTTAGGGTAATTTTACCCCTCACACGTGGCCCAATCAGAGGGTGACACGTGTCAGCCCGGGAATGGACCAAAGTGGACCTATCCCTGGGAGACACGTGTCTTCCCAAATATTAGGGAGAATGTCGGCCTTCAGGCCCAAATCCCGAGAAAGCCGTAATACGGCGCAGCCCATCCCTGATTAGGGTTCTGTCACCTAATCAAGGGCACAAATCCCAATGACCCTATAAATAGGGAGATTCCCCTCTTTTGGAGGGCACGTTCCTTCATTTATTACACAAAAACTGTCCCTTTGATAGAGACAGCTGAGCTAGAAAACCTAGCAGATCCCCTCCTAAATTTCCGCACCTTTTTCTCTCCTTCAAGTTACTAACTTGAGCGTTGGAGGCGGAGAACCACCCAAACGGTGTCTCCGTTGATTTTGCAGGTACAGAAGCTCTCCGGACCAGGCTTCGAGTTGTAACTCTCCTGAGGGACAAAAACACCCAAAACATGTTTGACTTTCATTTGACTTAATTAGCATTGTGGAATGAAATTGACTTTCATTTGATTCAAAAAGCTTTGATTGAATTTATTTGACTTTCATTTGATTCTAAACGCTTTGTTGAAAGTGTTTGACTTTCATTTGACTCAATTAGCTTTGTTGAATGCATTTGACTTTCATTTTAATCAAGAAGCTTTGTTTGAATGTGTTTGACTTTCATTTGACTCAATTGGCTTTGTTGAATGCATTTGACTTTCATTTGATTTAAAAAGCTTTGTTTGAATGTGTTTGACTTTCATTTGACTCAATTAGCTTCGTTGAATGTGTTTGACCTTCATTTGACTCAATTAGCATTGTGGAATGCAATTGACTTTCAATTGATTCAAAAAGCTTTGTTTGAATATATTTGACTTTAATTTGATTCTAAAAGCTTTGACGAAAGTGTTTGACTTTCATTTGACTCAATTAGCTTTGTTGAATTCATTTGATTTTCATTTGATTCAAAAAGCTTTGTTTGAATGTGTTTGACTTTCATTTGATTCTAAAATCTTTGTTGAAAGTGTTTGACTTTCATTTGACTTAATTAGCTTTGTTGAATGCATTTGACTTTCATTTGATTCAAAAAGCTTTGTTTGAATGTGTTTAATTTTCATTTGACTCAATAAGCTTTGTTGAAAGTGTTTGACTTTCATTTGACTCAATTAGCTTTGTTGAATGCATTTGACTTTCATTTGAATCAAGAAGCTTTATTTGAATGTGTTTGACTTTCATTTGACTCAATTGGCTTTGTTGAATGCATTTGACTTTCGTTTGATTCAAAAAGCTTTGTTTGAATGTGTTTGACTTTCTTTTACCTCAATTAGCTTTGTTGAATGTGTTTGACTTTCATATGACTCAATTAGCTTTGTTGAATGCATTTGACATTCATTTGATTTAAAAAGCTTTGTTTGAATGTGTTTTACTTTCATTTGATTCTTAAAGCTTTGTTGAAAGTGTTTGACTTTCATTTGACATAATTAGCTTTGTTGAATGCATTTGACTTTCATTTGAATCAAGAAGCTTTGTTTGAATGTGTTTGACTTTCATTTGACTCAATTGGATTTGTTGAATGCATTTGTCTTTCATTTGATTCAAAAAGCTTTGTTTGAATGTGTTTGACTTTCATTTGACTCAATTAGCTTCGTTGAATGTGTTTGACCTTCATTTGACTCAATTAGCATTGTGGAATGCAATTCACTTTCATTTGATTCAAAAAGCTTTGTTTGAATATATTTGACTTTAATTTGATTCTAAAAGCTTTGATGAAAGTGTTTGACATTCATTTGACTCAATTAGCTTTGTTGAATTCATTTGATTTTCATTTGATTCAAAAAGCTTTGTTTGAATGTGTTTGACTTTTATTTGATTCTAAAAGCTTTGTTGAAAGTGTTTGACTTTCATTTGACTCAATAAGCTTTGTTGAATGCATTTGACTTTCATTTGAATCAAAAAGCTTTGTTTGAATGTGTTTGACTTTCATTTGACTCAATTAGCTTTGTTGAAAGTGTTTGACTTTCATTTGACACAATTAACTTTGTTGAATGCATTTTACTTTCATTTGATTCAAAAAGAATTGTTTGAATGTGTTAGACTTTCATTTGACTCAATTAGCTTTGTTGAATGCATTTTACTTTCATTTGATTCAAAAAGCATTGTTTGAATGTTTTTGACTTTCATTTGACTCAATTAGCTTTGTTGAATGCATTTGATTTTCATTTGAATTAAGAAGCTATGTTTGAATGTGTTTGACTTTCATTTAACTCAGTTGGCTTTGTTGAATGCATTTGACTTTCATTTGATTCAAAAAGCTTTGTTTAAATGTGTTAGACTTTCATTTGACTCAATTAGCTTCGTTGAATGTGTTTGACTTTCATTTGACTCAATTAGCATTGTGGAATGAAATTGACTTTCATTTGATTCAAAAAGCTTTGTTTGAATGTATTTGACTTTCATTTGATTCTAAAAGCTTTGATGAAAGTGTTTGACTTTCATTTGACTCAATTAGCTTTGTTGAATTCATTTGATTTTCATTTGATTCAACAAGCTTTGTTTGAATGTGTTTGACTTTCATTTGATTCTAAAAGCTTTGTTGAAAGTGTTTGACTTTCATTTGACTCAATTAGCTTTGTTGATTGCATTTGACTTTCATTTGAATCAAAAAGCTTTGTTTGAATGTGTTTGACTTTCATTTGACTCAATTAGCTTTGTTGAAAGTGTTTGACTTTCATTTGACTCAATTAGCTTTGTTGAATGCATTATACTTTCATTTGATTCAAAAAGCATTGTTTGAATGTGTTTGACTTTCATTTGACTCAATTAGCTTTGTTGAATGCATTTGACTTTCATTTGAATTAAGAAGCTATGTTTGAATGTGTTTGACTTTCATTTAACTCAATTGGCTTTGTTGAATGCATTTGACTTTCATTTGATTCAAAAAGCTTTGTTTGAATGTGTTAGACTTTCATTTGACTCAATTAGCTTCGTTGAATGTGTTTGACTTTCATTTGACTCAATTAGAATTGTGGAATGCAATTGACTTTCATTTGATTCAAAAAGCTTTGTTTGAATGTATTTGACTTTCATTTGATTCTAAAAGCTTTGATGAAAGTGTTTGACTTTCATTTGACTCAATTAGCTTTGTTGAATTCATTTGATTTTCATTTGATTCAAAAAGCTTTGTTTGAATGTGTTTGACTTTCATTTGATTCTAAAAGCTTTGTTGAAAGTGTTTGACTTTCATTTGACTCAATTAGCTTGGTTGATTGCATTTGACTTTCATTTGAATAAAAAAGCTTTGTTTGAATGTGTTTGACTTTCATTTGACTCAATTAGCTTTGTTGAAAGTGTTTGACTTTCATTTGACTCAATTAGATTTGTTGAATGCATTATACTTTCATTTGATTCAAAAAGCATTGTTTGAATGTGTTTGACTTTCATTTGACTCAATTAGCTTTGTTGAATGCATTTGACTTTCATTTGAATTAAGAAGCTATGTTTGAATGTGTTTGACTTTCATTTAATTCAATTGGCTTTGTTGAATGCATTTGACTTTCATTTGATTCAAAAAGCTTTGTTTGAATGTGTTAGACTTTCATTTGACTCAATTAGCTTCGTTGAATGTGTTTGACTTTCATTTGACTCAATTAGAATTGTGGAATGCAATTGACTTTCATTTGATTCAAAAAGCTTTGTTTGAATGTATTTGACTTTCATTTGATTCTAAAAGCTTTAATGAAAGTGTTTGACTTTCATTTGACTCAATTAGCTTTGTTGAATTCATTTGATTTTCATTTGATTCAAAAAGCTTTGTTTGAATGTGTTTGACTTTCATTTGATTCTAAAAGCTTTGTTGAAAGTGTTTGACTTTCATTTGACTCAATTAGCTTTGTTAATTGCATTTGACTTTTATTTGAATCAAAAAGCTTTGTTTGAATGTGTTTGACTTTCATTTGACTCAATTAGCTTTGTTGAAAGTGTTTGACTTTCATTTGACTCAATTAGCTTTGTTGAATGCATTATACTTTCATTTGATTCAAAAAGCATTGTTTGAATGTGTTTGACTTTCATTTGACTCAATTAGCTTTGTTGAATGCATTTGTCTTTCATTTGAATAAAGAAGCTATGTTTGAATGTGTTTGACTTTCATTTAACTCAATTGGCTTTGTTGAATGCATTTGACTTTCATTTGATTCAAAAAGCTTTGTTTGAATGTGTTAGACTTTCATTTGACTCAATTAGCTTCGTTGAATGTGTTTAACTTTCATTTGACTCAATTAGCATTGTGGAATGCAATTGACTTTCATTTGATTCAAAAAGCTTTGTTTGAATGTATTTGACTTTCATTTGATTCTAAAAGCTTTGATGAAAGTGTTTGACTTTCATTTGACTCAATTAGCTTTGTTGAATTCATTTGACTTTCATTTGATTTTCATTTGATTCAAAAAGCTTTGTTTGAATGTGTTTGACTTTCATTTGATTCTAAAAGCTTTGTTGAAAGTGTTTGACTTTCATTTAACTCAATTAGCTTTGTTGAATGCATTTGACTTTCATATGAATCAAAAAGCTTTGTTTGAATGTGTTTGACTTTCATTTGACGCAATTAGCTTTGTTTAAAGTGTTTGACTTTCATTTGACTCAATTAGCTTTGTTTGAATGTGTTAGACTTTCATTTGACTCAATTAGCTTCGTTGAATGTGTTTGACTTTCATTTGACTCAATTATCATTGTGGAATACAATTGACCTTCATTTGATTCAAAAAGCTTTGTTTGAATAGATTTGACTTTCATTTGATTCTAAAAGCTTTGATGAAAGTGTTTGACTTTCATTTGACTCAATTAGCTTTGTTGAATTCATTTGACTTTCATTTGAATCAAAAAGCTTTGTTTGAATGTGTTTGACTTTCATTTGATTCTAAAAGCTTTGTTGAAAGTGTTTGACTTTCATTTGACTCAATTAGCTTTGTTGATTGCATTTGACTTTCATTTGAATCAAAAAGCTTTGTTTGAATGTGTTTGACTTTCATTTGACTCAATTAGCTTTGTTGAAAGTGTTTGACTTTCATTTGACTCAATTAGCTTTGTTGAATGCATTATACTTTCATTTGATTCAAAAAGCATTGTTTGAATGTATTTGACTTTCATTTGACTCAATTAGCTTTGTTGAATGCATTTGACTTTTATTTGAATTAAGAAGCTATGTTTGAATGTGTTTGACTTTCATTTAACTCAATTGGCTTTGTTGAATGCATTTGACTTTCATTTGATTCAAAAAGCTTTGTTTGAATGTGTTAGACTTTCATTTGACTCAATTAGCTTCGTTGAATGTGTTTGACTTTCATTTGACTCAATTAGAATTGTGGAATGCAATTGACTTTCATTTGATTCAAAAAGCTTTGTTTGAATGTATTTGACTTTCATTTGATTCTAAAAGCTTTGATGAAAGTGTTTGACTTTCATTTGACTCAATTAGCTTTGTTGAATTCATTTGATTTTCATTTGATTCAAAAAGCTTTGTTTGAATGTGTTTGACTTTCATTTGATTCTAAAAGCTTTGTTGAAAGTGTTTACTTTCATTTGATTCAATTAGCTTTGTTGATTGCATTTGACTTTCATTTGAATCAAAAAGCTTTGTTTGAATGTGTTTGACTTTCATTTGACTCAATTAGCTTTGTTGAAAGTGTTTGACTTTCATTTGACTCAATTAGCTTTGTTGAATGCATTATACTTTCATTTGATTCAAAAAGCATTGTTTGAATGTGTTTGACTTTCATTTGACTCAATTAGCTTTGTTGAATGCATTTGACTTTCATTTGAATTAAGAAGCTATGTTTGAATGTGTTTGACTTTCATTTAATTCAATTGGCTTTGTTGAATGCATTTGACTTTCATTTGATTCAAAAAGCTTTGTTTGAATGTGTTAGACTTTCATTTGACTCAATTAGCTTCGTTGAATGTGTTTGACTTTCATTTGACTCAATTAGAATTGTGGAATGCAATTGACTTTCATTTGATTCAAAAAGCTTTGTTTGAATGTATTTGACTTTCATTTGATTCTAAAAGCTTTGATGAAAGTGTTTGACTTTCATTTGACTCAATTAGCTTTGTTGAATTCATTTGATTTTCATTTGATTCAAAAAGCTTTGTTTGAATGTGTTTGACTTTCATTTGATTCTAAAAGCTTTGTTGAAAGTGTTTGACTTTCATTTGACTCAATTAGCTTTGTTAATTGCATTTGACTTTTATTTGAATCAAAAAGCTTTGTTTGAATGTGTTTGACTTTCATTTGACTCAATTAGCTTTGTTGAAAGTGTTTGACTTTCATTTGACTCAATTAGCTTTGTTGAATGCATTATACTTTCATTTGATTCAAAAAGCATTGTTTGAATGTGTTTGACTTTCATTTGACTTAATTAGCTTTGTTGAATGCATTTGACTTTCATTTGAATTAAGAAGCTATGTTTGAATGTGTTTGACTTTCATTTAACTCAATTGGCTTTGTTGAATGCATTTGACTTTCATTTGATTCAAAAAGCTTTGTTTGAATGTGTTAGACTTTCATTTGACTCAATTAGCTTCGTTGAATGTGTTTGACTTTCATTTGACTCAATTAGAATTGTGGAATGCAATTGACTTTCATTTGATTCAAAAAGCTTTGTTTGAATGTATTTGACTTTCATTTGATTCTAAAAGCTTTGATGAAAGTGTTTGACTTTCATTTGACTCAATTAGCTTTGTTGAATTCATTTGATTTTCATTTGATTCAAAAAGCTTTGTTTGAATGTGTTTGACTTTCATTTGATTCTAAAAGCTTTGTTGAAAGTGTTTGACTTTCATTTGACTCAATTAGCTTTGTTAATTGCATTTGACTTTTATTTGAATCAAAAAGCTTTGTTTGAATGTGTTTGACTTTCATTTGACTCAATTAGCTTTGTTGAAAGTGTTTGACTTTCATTTGACTCAATTAGCTTTGTTGAATGCATTATACTTTCATTTGATTCAAAAAGCATTGTTTGAATGTGTTTGACTTTCATTTGACTCAATTAGCTTTGTTGAATGCATTTGACTTTCATTTGAATTAAGAAGCTATGTTTGAATGTGTTTGACTTTCATTTAACTCAATTGGCTTTGTTGAATGCATTTGACTTTCATTTGATTCAAAAAGCTTTGTTTGAATGTGTTAGACTTTCATTTGACTCAATTAGCTTCGTTGAATGTGTTTGACTTTCATTTGACTCAATTAGAATTGTGGAATGCAATTGACTTTCATTTGATTCAAAAAGCTTTGTTTGAATGTATTTGACTTTCATTTGATTCTAAAAGCTTTGATGAAAGTGTTTGACTTTCATTTGACTCAATTAGCTTTGTTGAATTCATTTGATTTTCATTTGATTCAAAAAGCTTTGTTTGAATGTGTTTGACTTTCATTTGATTCTAAAAGCTTTGTTGAAAGTGTTTGACTTTCATTTGACTCAATTAGCTTTTTTGAATGCATTTGACTTTTATTTGATTCAAAAAGCTTTGTTTGAATGTGTTTGACTTTCATTTGACTCAATTAGCTTTGTTGAAAGTGTATGACTTTCATATGACTCAATTAGCTTTGTTAATTGCATTTGACTTTTATTTGAATCAAAAAGCTTTGTTTGAATGTGTTTGACTTTCATTTGACTCAATTAGCTTTGTTGAAAGTGTTTGACTTTCATTTGACTCAATTAGCTTTGTTGAATGCATTTGTCTTTCATTTGAATAAAGAAGCTATGTTTGAATGTGTTTGACTTTCATTTAACTCAATTGGCTTTGTTGAATGCATTTGACTTTCATTTGATTCAAAAAGCTTTGTTTGAATGTGTTAGACTTTCATTTGACTCAATTAGCTTCGTTGAATGTGTTTAACTTTCATTTGACTCAATTAGCATTGTGGAATGCAATTGACTTTCATTTGATTCAAAAAGCTTTGTTTGAATGTATTTGACTTTCATTTGATTCTAAAAGCTTTGATGAAAGTGTTTGACTTTCATTTGACTCAATTAGCTTTGTTGAATTCATTTGACTTTCATTTGATTTTCATTTGATTCAAAAAGCTTTGTTTGAATGTGTTTGACTTTCATTTGATTCTAAAAGCTTTGTTGAAAGTGTTTGACTTTCATTTAACTCAATTAGCTTTGTTGAATGCATTTGACTTTCATATGAATCAAAAAGCTTTGTTTGAATGTGTTTGACTTTCATTTGACGCAATTAGCTTTGTTTAAAGTGTTTGACTTTCATTTGACTCAATTAGCTTTGTTTGAATGTGTTAGACTTTCATTTGACTCAATTAGCTTCGTTGAATGTGTTTGACTTTCATTTGACTCAATTAGCATTGTGGAATACAATTGACCTTCATTTGATTCAAAAAGCTTTGTTTGAATAGATTTGACTTTCATTTGATTCTAAAAGCTTTGATGAAAGTGTTTGACTTTCATTTGACTCAATTAGCTTTGTTGAATTCATTTGACTTTCATTTGATTTTCATTTGATTCAAAAAGCTTTGTTTGAATGTGTTTGACTTTCATTTGATTCTAAAAGCTTTGTTGAAAGTGTTTGACTTTCATTTGACTCAATTAGCTTTGTTGATTGCATTTGACTTTCATTTGAATCAAAAAGCTTTGTTTGAATGTGTTTGACTTTCATTTGACTCAATTAGCTTTGTTGAAAGTGTTTGACTTTCATTTGACTCAATTAGCTTTGTTGAATGCATTATACTTTCATTTGATTCAAAAAGCATTGTTTGAATGTATTTGACTTTCATTTGACTCAATTAGCTTTGTTGAATGCATTTGACTTTTATTTGAATTAAGAAGCTATGTTTGAATGTGTTTGACTTTCATTTAACTCAATTGGCTTTGTTGAATGCATTTGACTTTCATTTGATTCAAAAAGCTTTGTTTGAATGTGTTAGACTTTCATTTGACTCAATTAGCTTCGTTGAATGTGTTTGACTTTCATTTGACTCAATTAGAATTTTGGAATGCAATTGACTTTCATTTGATTCAAAAAGCTTTGTTTGAATGTATTTGACTTTCATTTGATTCTAAAAGCTTTGATGAAAG
The DNA here is from genome assembly GCF_948465745.1 of Chenopodium album. NCBI lineage: Eukaryota > Viridiplantae > Streptophyta > Magnoliopsida > Caryophyllales > Amaranthaceae > Chenopodium > Chenopodium album. Next base: position 24,001,410 of record NC_137852.1, on the reverse strand, counting down.
TGTTTGACTTTCATTTGACTCAATTAGCTTTGTTGAATTCATTTGATTTTCATTTGATTCAAAAAGCTTTGTTTGAATGTGTTTGACTTTCATTTGATTCTAAAAGCTTTGTTGAAAGTGTTTACTTTCATTTGATTCAATTAGCTTTGTTGATTGCATTTGACTTTCATTTGAATCAAAAAGCTTTGTTTGAATGTGTTTGACTTTCATTTGACTCAATTAGCTTTGTTGAAAGTGTTTGACTTTCATTTGACTCAATTAGCTTTGTTGAATGCATTATACTTTCATTTGATTCAAAAAGCATTGTTTGAATGTGTTTGACTTTCATTTGACTCAATTAGCTTTGTTGAATGCATTTGACTTTCATTTGAATTAAGAAGCTATGTTTGAATGTGTTTGACTTTCATTTAATTCAATTGGCTTTGTTGAATGCATTTGACTTTCATTTGATTCAAAAAGCTTTGTTTGAATGTGTTAGACTTTCAGTTGACTCAATTAGCTTCTTTGAATGTGTTTGACTTTCATTTGACTCAATTAGAATTGTGGAATGCAATTGACTTTCATTTGATTCAAAAAGCTTTGTTTGAATGTATTTGACTTTCATTTGATTCTAAAAGCTTTAATGAAAGTGTTTGACTTTCATTTGACTCAATTAGCTTTGTTGAATTCATTTGATTTTCATTTGATTCAAAAAGCTTTGTTTGAATGTGTTTGACTTTCATTTGATTCTAAAAGCTTTGTTGAAAGTGTTTGACTTTCATTTGACTCAATTAGCTTTGTTAATTGCATTTGACTTTTATTTGAATCAAAAAGCTTTGTTTGAATGTGTTTGACTTTCATTTGACTCAATTAGCTTTGTTGAAAGTGTTTGACTTTCATTTGACTCAATTAGCTTTGTTGAATGCATTATACTTTCATTTGATTCAAAAAGCATTGTTTGAATGTGTTTGACTTTCATTTGACTCAATTAGCTTTGTTGAATGCATTTGACTTTCATTTGAATTAAGAAGCTATGTTTGAATGTGTTTGACTTTCATTTAACTCAATTGGCTTTGTTGAATGCATTTGACTTTCATTTGATTCAAAAAGCTTTGTTTGAATGTGTTAGACTTTCATTTGACTCAATTAGCTTCGTTGAATGTGTTTGACTTTCATTTGACTCAATTAGAATTGTGGAATGCAATTGACTTTCATTTGATTCAAAAAGCTTTGTTTGAATGTATTTGACTTTCATTTGATTCTAAAAGCTTTGATGAAAGTGTTTGACTTTCATTTGACTCAATTAGCTTTGTTGAATTCATTTGATTTTCATTTGATTCAAAAAGCTTTGTTTGAATGTGTTTGACTTTCATTTGATTCTAAAAGCTTTGTTGAAAGTGTTTGACTTTCATTTGACTCAATTAGCTTTGTTAATTGCATTTGACTTTTATTTGAATCAAAAAGCTTTGTTTGAATGTGTTTGACTTTCATTTGACTCAATTAGCTTTGTTGAAAGTGTTTGACTTTCATTTGACTCAATTAGCTTTGTTTAATGCATTATACTTTCATTTGATTCAAAAAGCATTGTTTGAATGTGTTTGACTTTCATTTGACTCAATTAGCTTTGTTGAATGCATTTGACTTTCATTTGAATTAAGAAGCTATGTTTGAATGTGTTTGACTTTCATTTAACTCAATTGGCTTTGTTGAATGCATTTGACTTTCATTTGATTCAAAAAGCTTTGTTTGAATGTGTTAGACTTTCATTTGACTCAATTAGCTTCGTTGAATGTGTTTGACTTTCATTTGACTCAATTAGAATTGTGGAATGCAATTGACTTTCATTTGATTCAAAAAGCTTTGTTTGAATGTATTTGACTTTCATTTGATTCTAAAAGCTTTGATGAAAGTGTTTGACTTTCATTTGACTCAATTAGCTTTGTTGAATTCATTTGATTTTCATTTGATTCAAAAAGCTTTGTTTGAATGTGTTTGACTTTCATTTGATTCTAAAAGCTTTGTTGAAAGTGTTTGACTTTCATTTGACTCAATTAGCTTTGTTAATTGCATTTGACTTTTATTTGAATCAAAAAGCTTTGTTTGAATGTGTTTAACTTTCATTTGACTCAATTAGCTTTGTTGAAAGTGTTTGACTTTCATTTGACTCAATTAGCTTTGTTGAATGCATTATACTTTCATTTGATTCAAAAAGCATTGTTTGAATGTGTTTGACTTTCATTTGACTCAATTAGCTTTGTTGAATGCATTTGACTTTCATTTGAATTAAGAAGCTATGTTTGAATGTGTTTGACTTTCATTTAACTCAATTGGCTTTGTTGAATGCATTTGACTTTCATTTGATTCAAAAAGCTTTGTTTGAATGTGTTAGACTTTCATTTGACTCAATTAGCTTCGTTGAATGTGTTTGACTTTCATTTGACTCAATTAGAATTGTGGAATGCAATTGACTTTCATTTGATTCAAAAAGCTTTGTTTGAATGTATTTGACTTTCATTTGATTCTAAAAGCTTTGATGAAAGTGTTTGACTTTCATTTGACTCAATTAGCTTTGTTGAATTCATTTGATTTTCATTTGATTCAAAAAGCTTTGTTTGAATGTGTTTGACTTTCATTTGATTCTAAAAGCTTTGTTGAAAGTGTTTGACTTTCATTTGACTCAATTAGCTTTGTTGATTGCATTTGACTTTTATTTGAATCAAAAAGCTTTGTTTGAATGTGTTTGACTTTCATTTGACTCAATTAGCTTTGTTGAAAGTGTTTGACTTTCATTTGACTCAATTAGCTTTGTTGAATGCATTATACTTTCATTTGATTCAAAAAGCATTGTTTGAATGTGTTTGACTTTCATTTGACTCAATTAGCTTTGTTGAATGCATTTGACTTTCATTTGAATTAAGAAGCTATGTTTGAATGTGTTTGACTTTCTTTTAACTCAATTGGCTTTGTTGAATGCATTTGACTTTCATTTGATTCAAAAAGCTTTGTTTGAATGTGTTAGACTTTCATTTGACTCAATTAGCTTCGTTGAATGTGTTTGACTTTCATTTGACTCAATTAGAATTGTGGAATGCAATTGACTTTCATTTGATTCAAAAAGCTTTGTTTGAATGTATTTGACTTTCATTTGATTCTAAAAGCTTTGATGAAAGTGTTTGACTTTCATTTGACTCAATTAGCTTTGTTGAATTCATTTGATTTTCATTTGATTCAAAAAGCTTTGTTTGAATGTGTTTGACTTTCATTTGATTCTAAAAGCTTTGTTGAAAGTGTTTGACTTTCATTTGACTCAATTAGCTTTGTTAATTGCATTTGACTTTTATTTGAATCAAAAAGCTTTGTTTGAATGTGTTTGACTTTCATTTGACTCAATTAGCTTTGTTGAAAGTGTTTGACTTTCATTTGACTCAATTAGCTTTGTTGAATGCATTATACTTTCATTTGATTCAAAAAGCATTGTTTGAATGTGTTTGACTTTCATTTGACTCAATTAGCTTTGTTGAATGCATTTGTCTTTCATTTGAATAAAGAAGCTATGTTTGAATGTGTTTGACTTTCATTTAACTCAATTGGCTTTGTTGAATGCATTTGACTTTCATTTGATTCAAAAAGCTTTGTTTGAATGTGTTAGACTTTCATTTGACTCAATTAGCTTCGTTGAATGTGTTTAACTTTCATTTGACTCAATTAGCATTGTGGAATGCAATTGACTTTCATTTGATTCAAAAAGCTTTGTTTGAATGTATTTGACTTTCATTTGATTCTAAAAGCTTTGATGAAAGTGTTTGACTTTCATTTGACTCAATTAGCTTTGTTGAATTCATTTGACTTTCATTTGATTTTCATTTGATTCAAAAAGCTTTGTTTGAATGTGTTTGACTTTCATTTGATTCTAAAAGCTTTGTTGAAAGTGTTTGACTTTCATTTAACTCAATTAGCTTTGTTGAATGCATTTGACTTTCATATGAATCAAAAAGCTTTGTTTGAATGTGTTTGACTTTCATTTGACGCAATTAGCTTTGTTTAAAGTGTTTGACTTTCATTTGACTCAATTACCTTTGTTTGAATGTGTTAGACTTTCATTTGACTCAATTAGCTTCGTTGAATGTGTTTGACTTTCATTTGACTCAATTAGCATTGTGGAATACAATTGACCTTCATTTGATTCAAAAAGCTTTGTTTGAATAGATTTGACTTTCATTTGATTCTAAAAGCTTTGATGAAAGTGTTTGACTTTCATTTGACTCAATTAGCTTTGTTGAATTCATTTGACTTTCATTTGATTTTCATTTGATTCAAAAAGCTTTGTTTGAATGTGTTTGACTTTCATTTGATTCTAAAAGCTTTGTTGAAAGTGTTTGACTTTCATTTGACTCAATTAGCTTTGTTGATTGCATTTGACTTTCATTTGAATCAAAAAGCTTTGTTTGAATGTGTTTGACTTTCATTTGACTCAATTAGCTTTGTTGAAAGTGTTTGACTTTCATTTGACTCAATTAGCTTTGTTGAATGCATTATACTTTCATTTGATTCAAAAAGCATTGTTTGAATGTATTTGACTTTCATTTGACTCAATTAGCTTTGTTGAATGCATTTGACTTTCATTTGAATTAAGAAGCTATGTTTGAATGTGTTTGACTTTCATTTAACTCAATTGGCTTTGTTGAATGCATTTGACTTTCATTTGATTCAAAAAGCTTTGTTTGAATGTGTTAGACTTTCATTTGACTCAATTAGCTTCGTTGAATGTGTTTGACTTTCATTTGACTCAATTAGAATTGCGGAATGCAATTGACTTTCATTTGATTCAAAAAGCTTTGTTTGAATGTATTTGACTTTCATTTGATTCTAAAAGCTTTGATGAAAGTGTTTGACTTTCATTTGACTCAATTAGCTTTGTTGAATTCATTTGATTTTCATTTGATTCAAAAAGCTTTGTTTGAATGTGTTTGACTTTCATTTGATTCTAAAAGCTTTGTTGAAAGTGTTTGACTTTCATTTGACTCAATTAGCTTTGTTGATTGCATTTGACTTTCATTTGAATCAAAAAGCTTTGTTTGAATGTGTTTGACTTTCATTTGATTCTAAAAGCTTTGTTGAAAGTGTTTGACTTTCATTTGACTCAATTAGCTTTGTTGATTGCATTTGACTTTCATTTGAATCAAAAAGCTTTGTTTGAATGTGTTTGACTTTCATTTGACTCAATTAGCTTTGTTGAAAGTGTTTGACTTTCATTTGACTCAATTAGCTTTGTTGAATGCATTTTACTTTCATTTGATTCAAAAGCATTGTTTGAATGTGTTTGACTTTCATTTGACTCTATTAGCTTTGTTGAATGCATTTGACTTTCATTTGAATTAAGAAGCTATGTTTGAATGTGTTTGACTTTCATTTGACGCAATTAGCTTTGTTTAAAGTGTTTGACTTTCATTTGACTCAATTAGCTTTGTTTGAATGTGTTAGACTTTCATTTGACTCAATTAGCTTCGTTGAATGTGTTTGACTTTCATTTGACTCAATTAGAATTGTGGAATGCAATTGACTTTCATTTGATTCAAAAAGCTTTGTTTGAATGTATTTGACTTTCATTTGATTCTAAAAGCTTTGATGAAAGTGTTTGACTTTCATTTGACTCAATTAGCTTTGTTGAATTCATTTGATTTTCATTTGATTCAAAAAGCTTTGTTTGAATGTGTTTGACTTTCATTTGATTCTAAAAGCTTTGTTGAAAGTGTTTGACTTTCATTTGACTCAATTAGCTTTGTTAATTGCATTTGACTTTTATTTGAATCAAAAAGCTTTGTTTGAATGTGTTTGACTTTCATTTGACTCAATTAGCTTTGTTGAAAGTGTTTGACTTTCATTTGACTCAATTAGCTTTGTTGAATGCATTATACTTTCATTTGATTCAAAAAGCATTGTTTGAATGTGTTTGACTTTCATTTGACTCAATTATCTTTGTTGAATGCATTTGTCTTTCATTTGAATAAAGAAGCTATGTTTGAATGTGTTTGACTTTCATTTAACTCAATTGGCTTTGTTGAATGCATTTGACTTTCATTTGATTCAAAAAGCTTTGTTTGAATGTGTTAGACTTTCATTTGACTCAATTAGCTTCGTTGAATGTGTTTAACTTTCATTTGACTCAATTAGCATTGTGGAATGCAATTGACTTTCATTTGATTCAAAAAGCTTTGTTTGAATGTATTTGACTTTCATTTGATTCTAAAAGCTTTGATGAAAGTGTTTGACTTTCATTTGACTCAATTAGCTTTGTTGAATTCATTTGACTTTCATTTGATTTTCATTTGATTCAAAAAGCTTTGTGTGAATGTGTTTGACTTTCATTTGATTCTAAAAGCTTTGTTGAAAGTGTTTGACTTTCATTTAACTCAATTAGCTTTGTTGAATGCATTTGACTTTCATATGAATCAAAAAGCTTTGTTTGAATGTGTTTGACTTTCATTTGACGCAATTAGCTTTGTTTAAAGTGTTTGACTTTCATTTGACTCAATTAGCTTTGTTTGAATGTGTTAGACTTTCATTTGACTCAATTAGCTTCGTTGAATGTGTTTGACTTTCATTTGACTCAATTAGCATTGTGGAATACAATTGACCTTCATTTGATTCAAAAAGCTTTGTTTGAATAGATTTGACTTTCATTTGATTCTAAAAGCTTTGATGAAAGTGTTTGACTTTCATTTGACTCAATTAGCTTTGTTGAATTCATTTGACTTTCATTTGATTTTCATTTGATTCAAAAAGCTTTGTTTGAATGTGTTTGACTTTCATTTGATTCTAAAAGCTTTGTTGAAAGTGTTTGACTTTCATTTGACTCAATTAGCTTTGTTGATTGCATTTGACTTTCATTTAAATCAAAAAGCTTTGTTTGAATGTGTTTGACTTTCATTTGACTCAATTAGCTTTGTTGAAAATGTTTGACTTTCATTTGACTCAATTAGCTTTGTTGAATGCATTATACTTTCATTTGATTCAAAAAGCATTGTTTCAATGTGTTTGACTTTCATTTGACTCAATTAGCTTTGTTGAATGCATTTGACTTTCATTTGAATTAAGAAGCTATGTTTGAATGTGTTTGACTTTCATTTAATTCAATTGGCTTTGTTGAATGCATTTGACTTTCATTTGATTCAAAAAGCTTTGTTTGAATGTGTTAGACTTTCATTTGACTCAATTAGCTTCGTTGAATGTGTTTGACTTTCATTTGACTCAATTAGAATTGTGGAATGCAATTGACTTTCATTTGATTCAAAAAGCTTTGTTTGAATGTATTTGACTTTCATTTGATTCTAAAAGCTTTGATGAAAGTGTTTGACTTTCATTTGACTCAATTAGCTTTGTTGAATTCATTTGATTTTCATTTGATTCAAAAAGCTTTGTTTGAATGTGTTTGACTTTCATTTGATTCTAAAAGCTTTGTTGAAAGTGTTTGACTTTCATTTGACTCAATTAGCTTTGTTAATTGCATTTGACTTTTATTTGAATCAAAAAGCTTTGTTTGAATGTGTTTGACTTTCATTTGACTCAATTAGCTTTGTTGAAAGTGTTTGACTTTCATTTGACTCAATTAGCTTTGTTGAATGCATTATACTTTCATTTGATTCAAAAAGCATTGTTTGAATGTGTTTGACTTTCATTTGACTCAATTAGCTTTGTTGAATGCATTTGTCTTTCATTTGAATAAAGAAGCTATGTTTGAATGTGTTTGACTTTCATTTAACTCAATTGGCTTTGTTGAATGCATTTGACTTTCATTTGATTCAAAAAGCTTTGTTTGAATGTGTTAGACTTTCATTTGACTCAATTAGCTTCGTTGAATGTGTTTAACTTTCATTTGACTCAATTAGCATTGTGGAATGCAATTGACTTTCATTTGATTCAAAAAGCTTTGTTTGAATGTATTTGACTTTCATTTGATTCTAAAAGCTTTGATGAAAGTGTTTGACTTTCATTTGACTCAATTAGCTTTGTTGAATTCATTTGACTTTCATTTGATTTTCATTTGATTCAAAAAGCTTTGTTTGAATGTGTTTGACTTTCATTTGATTCTAAAAGCTTTGTTGAAAGTGTTTGACTTTCATTTAACTCAATTAGCTTTGTTGAATGCATTTGACTTTCATATGAATCAAAAAGCTTTGTTTGAATGTGTTTGACTTTCATTTGACGCAATTAGCTTTGTTTAAAGTGTTTGACTTTCATTTGACTCAATTACCTTTGTTTGAATGTGTTAGACTTTCATTTGACTCAATTAGCTTCGTTGAATGTGTTTGACTTTCATTTGACTCAATTAGCATTGTGGAATACAATTGACCTTCATTTGATTCAAAAAGCTTTGTTTGAATAGATTTGACTTTCATTTGATTCTAAAAGCTTTCATGAAAGTGTTTGACTTTCATTTGACTCAATTAGCTTTGTTGAATTCATTTGACTTTCATTTGATTTTCATTTGATTCAAAAAGCTTTGTTTGAATGTGTTTGACTTTCATTTGATTCTAAAAGCTTTGTTGAAAGTGTTTGACTTTCATTTGACTCAATTAGCTTTGTTGATTGCATTTGACTTTCATTTGAATCAAAAAGCTTTGTTTGAATGTGTTTGACTTTCATTTGACTCAATTAGCTTTGTTGAAAGTGTTTGACTTTCATTTGACTCAATTAGCTTTGTTGAATGCATTATACTTTCATTTGATTCAAAAAGCATTGTTTGAATGTATTTGACTTTCATTTGACTCAATTAGCTTTGTTGAATGCATTTGACTTTCATTTGAATTAAGAAGCTATGTTTGAATGTGTTTGACTTTCATTTAACTCAATTGGCTTTGTTGAATGCATTTGACTTTCATTTGATTCAAAAAGCTTTGTTTGAATGTGTTAGACTTTCATTTGACTCAATTAGCTTCGTTGAATGTGTTTGACTTTCATTTGACTCAATTAGAATTGCGGAATGCAATTGACTTTCATTTGATTCAAAAAGCTTTGTTTGAATGTATTTGACTTTCATTTGATTCTAAAAGCTTTGATGAAAGTGTTTGACTTTCATTTGACTCAATTAGCTTTGTTGAATTCATTTGATTTTCATTTGATTCAAAAAGCTTTGTTTGAATGTGTTTGACTTTCATTTGATTCTAAAAGCTTTGTTGAAAGTGTTTGACTTTCATTTGACTCAATTAGCTTTGTTGATTGCATTTGACTTTCATTTGAATCAAAAAGCTTTGTTTGAATGTGTTTGACTTTCATTTGATTCTAAAAGCTTTGTTGAAAGTGTTTGACTTTCATTTGACTCAATTAGCTTTGTTGATTGCATTTGACTTTCATTTGAATCAAAAAGCTTTGTTTGAATGTGTTTGACTTTCATTTGACTCAATTAGCTTTGTTGAAAGTGTTTGACTTTCATTTGACTCAATTAGCTTTGTTGAATGCATTTTACTTTCATTTGATTCAAAAGCATTGTTTGAATGTGTTTGACTTTCATTTGACTCTATTAGCTTTGTTGAATGCATTTGACTTTCATTTGAATTAAGAAGCTATGTTTGAATGTGTTTGACTTTCATTTGACGCAATTAGCTTTGTTTAAAGTGTTTGACTTTCATTTGACTCAATTAGCTTTGTTTGAATGTGTTAGACTTTCATTTGACTCAATTAGCTTCGTTGAATGTGTTTGACTTTCATTTGACTCAATTAGAATTGTGGAATGCAATTGACTTTCATTTGATTCAAAAAGCTTTGTTTGAATGTATTTGACTTTCATTTGATTCTAAAAGCTTTGATGAAAGTGTTTGACTTTCATTTGACTCAATTAGCTTTGTTGAATTCATTTGATTTTCATTTGATTCAAAAAGCTTTGTTTGAATGTGTTTGACTTTCATTTGATTCTAAAAGCTTTGTTGAAAGTGTTTGACTTTCATTTGACTCAATTAGCTTTGTTAATTGCATTTGACTTTTATTTGAATCAAAAAGCTTTGTTTGAATGTGTTTGACTTTCATTTGACTCAATTAGCTTTGTTGAAAGTGTTTGACTTTCATTTGACTCAATTAGCTTTGTTGAATGCATTATACTTTCATTTGATTCAAAAAGCATTGTTTGAATGTGTTTGACTTTCATTTGACTCAATTATCTTTGTTGAATGCATTTGTCTTTCATTTGAATAAAGAAGCTATGTTTGAATGTGTTTGACTTTCATTTAACTCAATTGGCTTTGTTGAATGCATTTGACTTTCATTTGATTCAAAAAGCTTTGTTTGAATGTGTTAGACTTTCATTTGACTCAATTAGCTTCGTTGAATGTGTTTAACTTTCATTTGACTCAATTAGCATTGTGGAATGCAATTGACTTTCATTTGATTCAAAAAGCTTTGTTTGAATGTATTTGACTTTCATTTGATTCTAAAAGCTTTGATGAAAGTGTTTGACTTTCATTTGACTCAATTAGCTTTGTTGAATTCATTTGACTTTCATTTGATTTTCATTTGATTCAAAAAGCTTTGTGTGAATGTGTTTGACTTTCATTTGATTCTAAAAGCTTTGTTGAAAGTGTTTGACTTTCATTTAACTCAATTAGCTTTGTTGAATGCATTTGACTTTCATATGAATCAAAAAGCTTTGTTTGAATGTGTTTGACTTTCATTTGACGCAATTAGCTTTGTTTAAAGTGTTTGACTTTCATTTGACTCAATTAGCTTTGTTTGAATGTGTTAGACTTTCATTTGACTCAATTAGCTTCGTTGAATGTGTTTGACTTTCATTTGACTCAATTAGCATTGTGGAATACAATTGACCTTCATTTGATTCAAAAAGCTTTGTTTGAATAGATTTGACTTTCATTTGATTCTAAAAGCTTTGATGAAAGTGTTTGACTTTCATTTGACTCAATTAGCTTTGTTGAATTCATTTGACTTTCATTTGATTTTCATTTGATTCAAAAAGCTTTGTTTGAATGTGTTTGACTTTCATTTGATTCTAAAAGCTTTGTTGAAAGTGTTTGACTTTCATTTGACTCAATTAGCTTTGTTGATTGCATTTGACTTTCATTTAAATCAAAAAGCTTTGTTTGAATGTGTTTGACTTTCATTTGACTCAATTAGCTTTGTTGAAAATGTTTGACTTTCATTTGACTCAATTAGCTTTGTTGAATGCATTATACTTTCATTTGATTCAAAAAGCATTGTTTCAATGTGTTTGACTTTCATTTGACTCAATTAGCTTTGTTGAATGCATTTGACTTTCATTTGAATTAAGAAGCTATGTTTGAATGTGTTTGACTTTCATTTAATTCAATTGGCTTTGTTGAATGCATTTGACTTTCATTTGATTCAAAAAGCTTTGTTTGAATGTGTTAGACTTTCATTTGACTCAATTAGCTTCGTTGAATGTGTTTGACTTTCATTTGACTCAATTAGAATTGTGGAATGCAATTGACTTTCATTTGATTCAAAAAGCTTTATTTGAATGTATTTGACTTTCATTTGATTCTAAAAGCTTTGATGAAAGTGTTTGACTTTCATTTGACTCAATTAGCTTTGTTGAATTCATTTGATTTTCATTTGATTCAAAAAGCTTTGTTTGAATGTGTTTGACTTTCATTTGATTCTAAAAGCTTTGTTGAAAGTGTTTGACTTTCATTTGACTCAATTAGCTTTGTTAATTGCATTTGACTTTTATTTGAATCAAAAAGCTTTGTTTGAATGTGTTTGACTTTCATTTGACTCAATTAGCTTTGTTGAAAGTGTTTGACTTTCATTTGACTCAATTAGCTTTGTTGAATGCATTATACTTTCATTTGATTCAAAAAGCATTGTTTGAATGTGTTTGACTTTCATTTGACTCAATTAGCTTTGTTGAATGCATTTGACTTTCATTTGAATTAAGAAGCTATGTTTGAATGTGTTTGACTTTCATTTAACTCAATTGGCTTTGTTGAATGCATTTGACTTTCATTTGATTCAAAAAGCTTTGTTTGAATGTGTTAGACTTTCATTTGACTCAATTAGCTTCGTTGAATGTGTTTGACTTTCATTTGACTCAATTAGAATTGTGGAATGCAATTGACTTTCATTTGATTCAAAAAGCTTTGTTTGAATGTATTTGACTTTCATTTGATTCTAAAAGCTTTGATGAAAGTGTTTGACTTTCATTTGACTCAATTAGCTTTGTTGAATTCATTTGATTTTCATTTGATTCAAAAAGCTTTGTTTGAATGTGTTTGACTTTCATTTGATTCTAAAAGCTTTGTTGAAAGTGTTTGACTTTCATTTGACTCAATTAGCTTTGTTAATTGCATTTGACTTTTATTTGAATCAAAAAGCTTTGTTTGAATGTGTTTGACTTTCATTTGACTCAATTAGCTTTGTTGAAAGTGTTTGACTTTCATTTGACTTAATTAGCTTTGTTGAATGCATTATACTTTCATTTGATTCAAAAAGCATTGTTTGAATGTGTTTGACACATTTGACTCAATTAGCTTTGTTGAATGCATTTGACTTTCATTTGAATTAAGAAGCTATGTTTGAATGTGTTTGACTTTCATTTAACTCAATTGGCTTTGTTGAATGCATTTGACTTTCATTTGATTCAAAAAGCTTTGTTTGAATGTGTTAGACTTTCATTTGACTCAATTAGCTTCGTTGAATGTGTTTGACTTTCATTTGACTCAATTAGCATTGTGGAATGCAATTGACTTTCATTTGATTCAAAAAGCTTTGTTTGAATGTATTTGACTTTCATTTGATTCTAAAAGCTTTGATGAAAGTGTTTGACTTTCATTTGACTCAATTAGCTTTGTTGAATTCATTTGACTTTCATTTGATTTTCATTTGATTCAAAAAGCTTTGTTTGAATGTGTTTGACTTTCATTTGATTCTAAAAGCTTTGTTGAAAGTGTTTGACTTTCATTTAACTCAATTAGCTTTGTTGAATGCATTTGACTTTCATATGAATCAAAAAGCTTTGTTTGAATGTGTTTGACTTTCATTTGACGCAATTAGCTTTGTTAAAAGTGTTTGACTTTCATTTGACTCAATTAGCTTTGTTTGAATGTGTTAGACTTTCATTTGACTCAATTAGCTTCGTTGAATGTGTTTGACTTTCATTTAACTCAATTAGCATTGTGGAATGCAATTGACTTTCATTGGATTCAAAAAGCTTTGTTTGAATGTATTTGACTTTCATTTGATTCTAAAAGCTTTGATGAAAGTGTTTGACTTTCATTTGACTCAATTAGCTTTGTTGAATTCATTTGACTTTCATTTGATTTTCATTTGATTCAAAAAGCGTTGTTTGAATGTGTTTGACTTTCATTTGATTCTAAAAGCTTTGTTGAAAGTGTTTGACTTTCATTTGACTCAATTAGCTTTGTTAATTGCATTTGACTTTTATTTGAATCAAAAAGCTTTGTTTGAATGTGTTTGACTTTCATTTGACTCAATTAGCTTTGTTGAAAGTGTTTGACTTTCATTTGACTCAATTAGCTTTGTTGAATGCATTTTACTTTCATTTGATTCAAAAAGCATTGTTTGAATGTGTTTGACTTTCATTTGACTCAATTAGCTTTGTTGAATGCATTTGACTTTCATTTGAATTAAGAAGCTATGTTTGAATGTGTTTGACTTTCATTTAACTCAATTGGCTTTGTTGAATGCATTTGACTTTCATTTGATTCAAAAAGCTTTGTTTGAATGTGTTAGACTTTCATTTGACTCAATTAGCTTCGTTGAATGTGTTTGACTTTCATTTGACTCAATTAGAATTGTGGAATGCAATTGACTTTCATTTGATTCAAAAAGCTTTGTTTGAATGTATTTGACTTTCATTTGATTCTAAAAGCTTTGATGAAAGTGTTTGACTTTCATTTGACTCAATTAGCTTTGTTGAATTCATTTGATTTTCATTTGATTCAAAAAGCTTTGTTTGAATGTGTTTGACTTTCATTTGATTCTAAAAGCTTTGTTGAAAGTGTTTGACTTTCATTTGACTCAATTAGCTTTGTTAATTGCATTTGACTTTTATTTGAATCAAAAAGCTTTGTTTGAATGTGTTTGACTTTCATTTGACTCAATTAGCTTTGTTGAATGCATTATACTTTCATTTGATTCAAAAAGCATTGTTTGAATGTGTTTGACTTTCATTTGACTCAATTAGCTTTGTTGAATGCATTTGACTTTCATTTGAATTAAGAAGCTATGTTTGAATGTGTTTGACTTTCATTTAACTCAATTGGCTTTGTTGAATGCATTTGACTTTCATTTGATTCAAAAAGCTTTGTTTGAATGTGTTAGACTTTCATTTGACTCAATTAGCTTCGTTGAATGTGTTTGACTTTCATTTGACTCAATTAGAATTGTGGAATGCAATTGACTTTTATTTGATTCAAAAAGCTTTGTTTGAATGTATTTGACTTTCATTTGATTCTAAAAGCTTTGATGAAAGTGTTTGACTTTCATTTGACTCAATTAGCTTTGTTGAATTCATTTGATTTTCATTTGATTCAAAAAGCTTTGTTTGAATGTGTTTGACTTTCATTTGATTCTAAAAGCTTTGTTGAAAGTGTTTGACTTTCATTTGACTCAATTAGCTTTGTTAATTGCATTTGACTTTTATTTGAATCAAAAAGCTTTGTTTGAATGTGTTTGACTTTCATTTGACTCAATTAGCTTTGTTGAAAGTGTTTGACTTTCATTTGACTTAATTAGCTTTGTTGAATGCATTATACTTTCATTTGATTCAAAAAGCATTGTTTGAATGTGTTTGACTTTCATTTGACTCAATTAGCTTTGTTGAATGCATTTGACTTTCATTTGAATTAAGAAGCTATGTTTTAATGTGTTTGACTTTCATTTAACTCAATTGGCTTTGTTGAATGCATTTGACTTTCATTTGATTCAAAAAGCTTTGTTTGAATGTGTTAGACTTTCATTTGACTCAATTAGCTTCATTGAATGTGTTTGACTTTCATTTGACTCAATTAGCATTGTGGAATGCAATTGACTTTCATTTGATTCAAAAAGCTTTGTTTGAATGTATTTGACTTTCATTTGATTCTAAAAGCTTTGGTGAAAGTGTTTGACTTTCATTTGACTCAATTAGCTTTGTTGAATTCATTTGACTTTCATTTGATTTTCATTTGATTCAAAAAGCTTTGTTTGAATGTGTTTGACTTTCATTTGATTCTAAAAGCTTTGTTGAAAGTGTTTGACTTTCATTTAACTCAATTAGCTTTGTTGAATGCATTTGACTTTCATATGAATCAAAAAGCTTTGTTTGAATGTGTTTGACTTTCATTTGACGCAATTAGCTTTGTTTAAAGTGTTTGACTTTCATTTGACTCAATTAGCTTTGTTTGAATGTGTTAGACTTTCATTTGACTCAATTAGCTTCGTTGAATGTGTTTGACTTTCATTTGACTCAATTAGCATTGTGGAATGCAATTGACTTTCATTGGATTCAAAAAGCTTTGTTTGAATGTATTTGACTTTCATTTGATTCTAAAAGCTTTGATGAAAGTGTTTGACTTTCATTTGACTCAATTAGCTTTGTTGAATTCATTTGACTTTCATTTGATTTTCATTTGATTCAAAAAGCGTTGTTTGAATGTGTTTGACTTTCATGTGATTCTAAAAGCTTTGTTGAAAGTGTTTGACTTTCATTTGACTCAATTAGCTTTGTTAATTGCATTTGACTTTTATTTGAATCAAAAAGCTTTGTTTGAATGTGTTTGACTTTCATTTGACTCAATTAGCTTTGTTGAAAGTGTTTGACTTTCATTTGACTCAATTAGCTTTGTTGAATGCATTTTACTTTCATTTGATTCAAAAAGCATTGTTTGAATGTGTTTGACTTTCATTTGACTCAATTAGCTTTGTTGAATGCATTTGACTTTCATTTGAATTAAGAAGCTATGTTTGAATGTGTTTGACTTTCATTTAACTCAATTGGCTTTGTTGAATGCATTTGACTTTCATTTGATTCAAAAAGCTTTGTTTGAATGTGTTAGACTTTCATTTGACTCAATTAGCTTCGTTGAATGTGTTTGACTTTCATTTGACTCAATTAGAATTGTGGAATGCAATTGACTTTCATTTGATTCAAAAAGCTTTGTTTGAATGTATTTGACTTTCATTTGATTCTAAAAGCTTTGATGAAAGTGTTTGACTTTTTTTTTTTTTTTTTTGGTAAATGGAAATTATTATTACCAAAAGAATAAAATTACAACTTTCAAAAATAAAGTTGTAACCCCAAACTACACTAGCCTGAAACAGGCAAACACACCCCAAGCTGTCCCTAAATCCCATAGTGCCACCTTCTAGGAAGGGTTCACCAGGAAAACAGGGAGCAGGCCCTGCCAATACTTTTCCAGCCACCTTCTATGAAGGGTGCAAGAAAAAGCAGGCAGAGAACAACAAACAAACCCATCCTAGACTCAATTTGCTTGACAGACCAAACAACTGGACTAGACAAAAGGCCACAACAACAAAACCAAAGAAAACAAGCAATTAAAGCACAAGTAACTGTCTGTCAGAGACAGGACATCTACAGGCTACAGAAAAAATAACTTCTCTAAAAACACCAGCAATAGTCTTGCAGCTTCCTGTAAACATCACAGCATTTCTTTGCAGCCAAATCTGATACACAGCTTCAGCAAAACACATTCCCAGCAACCTGTTCTTAGGCCTAGGTTTCCTGCAGATCCTTGAAATCCATTCCAATTCACCATCAAAATGTTTGGCAGGTCTGTCATAGCCAAATACATTAAGAACTTGTTCCCAAATACTTCTGCTGAAAGAGCACTCAAAGAAAAGGTGTTGCACTGATTCCCAACTCTGATTACACAAAAAACAGACAGGATCACATTGAATGTTCCAGCTTTGCAATCTATCTTTAGTAACTAGTCTATTCCTGACAGCAAGCCAGGTAATAAACAAGCTTCTTGGAGTGGCCAAGTTATTGCAAATAATCCTTCTCCAAGCCACTTTTTGGACCTGACTGGTGATGCACTGGTAAATCTTCTTGATCTTAACCTTGCCCCCATGCATAACAGAATCCCAATTACCAATGCATTTGAGAATTCTTTTGAGAACCCAAGAGCATTTCTTGGGAGCAGGCAAGCCCCACCAAGGCTTCTCTTTGAAATAATAAATGTGAACCCATTTGACCCAAAGGCTGTCAGCTTTATGAGCCAAATCCCAGAGAAGCTTGGTAATAGCAGCAAGATTCCACTCAGGAAGGGAAATGACATTCCACCCTCCACAGACCTTAGAAAGACAAACTTGAGACCAGGAGACTAAGGATTTCTTTGAGGGATTGGCTTTCCCAGTCCAAAGAAAGACCCTAAATCTTGATTCAATTTCTTTTAGAATCTTCTTGGGGAGAACAAAAATTTGAGCCCAGTAGGTTTGAACACCAAAAAGAACACTTTTGATTAGTTGCAATCTACCAGCATAGGAGAGAAACCTTGCAGTCCACCCATTGATTCTAGCAGTCACCTTATCTATCAAGGGTTAACATTGGCCAATTGTGAGTTTCTTTGAAGAGAGAGGAACCCCTAGGTATCTAAAGGGGATGACCCCAGGAGCAACACCCACCAAAGATCTGAGATAAGCTTGATCATCCTCAGCTAAACCACCAAAATATATCTCACTCTTATCCAGATTTGCAGAAACCCCAGAAGCTTCAGAGAACTTGGTGAAAGCCTGGAAAAGAAGAGAGACAGAACCAGCATCTGCTCTGCAGAACATAAGTAAATCATCAGCAAACATGAGATGAGTCAGGTTCATTCTTTCACACCTGGGGTGATAGTTAAAGTCAGGGTCCTGATTCAGCTCAAAAAAACATCTTGACAGATATTCCATCCCAATTGCAAAGAGAAGGGGGACATAGGGTCACCTTGTCTAAGACCCTTCCTAGCTGGAAAAGGTTTGGCAGGAACACCATTGATCAAGATGGAGAAAGTAACAGTAGAAAGACAACTTTTAACCCAATTGATAAACTGAGCAGGAAAACTGAGCTCAGCCATAACAATTTCAAGGAAACTCCATTCAACTGAATCATAAGCTTTTTTAAGGTCAACCTTGAGCATACACCTTGGGGTGATGTGTTTGTGAGTGTAACCTTTAATTAACTCAGTTGCAAGCAAAATATTATCCCCTATATGCTTACCAGGAATAAACCCAGCTTGAGCATTATCAATAATCTCATGCAGGACAGCAGCCAATCTAGCAGTCAGAATCTTAGAAACCAGCTTATACATGACAGTACAGCAAGCAATTGGCCTGTAATCCTTAGCATAGGAAGGGCTCTGCACCTTAGGAACTAAGGTAACAGTAGTGCAATTCCAGTGCCTATTCATATTACCAGTATTAAAGAAAAGCATAACACTAGCATAAACATCAGCTTTCACAATATTCCAGACCTTTTTAAAGAAAAAGGAATTGAACCCATCTATCCCAGGGGCCTTAGTATTGTCAAAACCCTTAAGAGCCAAATCAATTTCAGCAGTAGTAACAGGAGCAATAAGGGAATCCTGAGCAGACTTAGATAATTGTCTACCTTTTCTCATTATATTCAAATCAACCCCAGGCAGAACATGAGCTCTAGAACCCAGCAGTTTCTTGTAAAAATCTGTAATTTCCTTTTCAATAGCAGCAGGAGTTTTCAGCAGAACACTATGCTCATTGTAGATAGTATCAATCCTATTCCTGCTTTGTCTTTGCTTCATGATTGAGAAAAAATAATGATTATTCCCATCACCAAGCTTCATCCAGTCAATCCTAGATTTCTGCCTATAAACATTTTCCTGGATACTGAACCAATATTTAACATTTGCAATAGCTTCCATCTCTAGAGCATATAGAGCAGCATTAGTAACATCATTAGAGATTTGTTGCTGAATATCAGAAAGATAGTTCTGAGCAGAATCAAGCCTTGCACTGATATCACCAAATTTCTGAATGTTCAAATTCTTCAGAGAAGCCTTAACATGCTTAAGCTTACACCAAATGTCACCACTAGAATCAGTGTTTTGCCAAGCAGTTTCTACTATTGACAAGAAACTATCATGCTCAGCAAGATAATTGAGAAACCTAAAAGGTCTCCCTTTCCCAGGTAAAGCATGAAAGATGTCATAAACCATAGGGTTATGATCAGAAAGGTGGGGAGGTAAGTAAACAGCTTCAACTTGACCATAACAATTAATCCACTCTTGATTAACAAATCCCCTATCAATCCTAGAAAAAGTTCTAGGGCCTTCATGAGCTTTGTTACACCAAGAGAAATAAGAGCCCTTACTCTTGATTTCAACAAGAGCTAAATCATCAATACATTGCTGAAAATCCCTAGTCTCATAAGCAGAGACATCAGCTCCATTTAACCTATCATCAGCAGACAAGATAGAGTTGAAGTCTCCAGTACATAACCAAGGCAAGAGAGTACCAGGCAGACCCTTGAGCCCATCCCATAGTTGCAATCTATCATGAATAGTGTGCAAACCATAAACAAAGGTAACCATAATCTGAGTCTGCAAGTCCTTAGTGCTAAGTAAACAGTGGACCAACTGTTCAGCAGAAAAAAGGACATCCAAAGTAAGACAGTCAGCCTTCCACCCAACCCAAATTCTACCTTTAGGAGAGTGAGTGTAGTTACAATACCAAGTCCAAGAGCAGCCAAATTTCTTCTGAATATTCACACTATTTTGCTGTTTTACTTTAGTTTCTAGAAGACAAACAACATCACAATTTTGCTCTGAAAGTAGCCTCTTGACAGAAGCTATCTTCCCAGGGTCATTAAGACCCCTTATGTTCCAAGACAACACTAACATGTTCCTAAAGAGGGATTACCATCACCCCCGTTAGGATCACCAGCTTCCTCATCAATATTAACCACAGTATCATTATCATTAGCCAAAGGAAGGTAAGAGAAAGTGTTTGACTTTCATTTGACTCAATTAGCTTTGTTGAATTCATTTGATTTTCATTTGATTCAAAAAGCTTTGTTTGAATGTGTTTGACTTTCATTTGATTCTAAAAGCTTTGTTGAAAGTGTTTGACTTTCATTTGACTCAATTAGCTTTGTTAATTGCATTTGACTTTTATTTGAATCAAAAAGCTTTGTTTGAATGTGTTTGACTTTCATTTGACTCAATTAGCTTTGTTGAAAGTGTTTGACTTTCATTTGACTCAATTAGCTTTGTTGAATGCATTATACTTTCATTTGATTCAAAAAGCATTGTTTGAATGTGTTTGACTTTCATTTGACTCAATTAGCTTTGTTGAATGCATTTGACTTTCATTTGAATTAAGAAGCTATGTTTGAATGTGTTTGACTTTCATTTAACTCAATTGGCTTTGTTGAATGCATTTGACTTTCATTTGATTCAAAAAGCTTTGTTTGAATGTGTTAGACTTTCATTTGACTCAATTAGCTTCGTTGAATGTGTTTGACTTTCATTTGACTCAATTAGAATTGTGGAATGCAATTGACTTTCATTTGATTCAAAAAGCTTTGTTTGAATGTATTTGACTTTCATTTGATTCTAAAAGCTTTGATGAAAGTGTTTGACTTTCATTTGACTCAATTAGCTTTGTTGAATTCATTTGATTTTCATTTGATTCAAAAAGCTTTGTTTAAATGTGTTTGACTTTCATTTGATTCTAAAAGCTTTGTTGAAAGTGTTTGACTTTCATTTGACTCAATTAGCTTTGTTAATTGCATTTGACTTTTATTTGAATCAAAAAGCTTTGTTTGAATGTGTTTGACTTTCATTTGACTCAATTAGCTTTGTTGAAAGTGTTTGACTTTCATTTGACTTAATTAGCTTTGTTGAATGCATTATACTTTCATTTGATTCAAAAAGCATTGTTTGAATGTGTTTGACTTTCATTTGACTCAATTAGCTTTGTTGAATGCATTTGACTTTCATTTGAATTAAGAAGCTATGTTTGAATGTGTTTGACTTTCATTTAACTCAATTGGCTTTGTTGAATGCATTTGACTTTCATTTGATTCAAAAAGCTTTGTTTGAATGTGTTAGACTTTCATTTGACTCAATTAGCTTCATTGAATGTGTTTGACTTTCATTTGACTCAATTAGCATTGTGGAATGCAATTGACTTTCATTTGATTCAAAAAGCTTTGTTTGAATGTATTTGACTTTCATTTGATTCTAAAAGCTTTGGTGAAAGTGTTTGAC
This sequence comes from Chenopodium album, assembly GCF_948465745.1. Classification (NCBI taxonomy): domain Eukaryota; kingdom Viridiplantae; phylum Streptophyta; class Magnoliopsida; order Caryophyllales; family Amaranthaceae; genus Chenopodium; species Chenopodium album. Next base: position 23,980,219 of record NC_137852.1, on the reverse strand, counting down.
TTTCATTTGACTCAATTAGCTTTGTTGAATTCATTTGACTTTCATTTGATTTTCATTTGATTCAAAAAGCTTTGTTTGAATGTGTTTGACTTTCATTTGATTCTAAAAGCTTTGTTGAAAGTGTTTGACTTTCATTTAACTCAATTAGCTTTGTTGAATGCATTTGACTTTCATATGAATCAAAAAGCTTTGTTTGAATGTGTTTGACTTTCATTTGACGCAATTAGCTTTGTTTAAAGTGTTTGACTTTCATTTGACTCAATTAGCTTTGTTTGAATGTGTTAGACTTTCATTTGACTCAATTAGCTTCGTTGAATGTGTTTGACTTTCATTTGACTCAATTAGCATTGTGGAATGCAATTGACTTTCATTGGATTCAAAAAGCTTTGTTTGAATGTATTTGACTTTCATTTGATTCTAAAAGCTTTGATGAAAGTGTTTGACTTTCATTTGACTCAATTAGCTTTGTTGAATTCATTTGACTTTCATTTGATTTTCATTTGATTCAAAAAGCGTTGTTTGAATGTGTTTGACTTTCATGTGATTCTAAAAGCTTTGTTGAAAGTGTTTGACTTTCATTTGACTCAATTAGCTTTGTTAATTGCATTTGACTTTTATTTGAATCAAAAAGCTTTGTTTGAATGTGTTTGACTTTCATTTGACTCAATTAGCTTTGTTGAAAGTGTTTGACTTTCATTTGACTCAATTAGCTTTGTTGAATGCATTTTACTTTCATTTGATTCAAAAAGCATTGTTTGAATGTGTTTGACTTTCATTTAACTCAATTAGCTTTGTTGAATGCATTTGACTTTCATTTGAATTAAGAAGCTATGTTTGAATGTGTTTGACTTTCATTTAACTCAATTGGCTTTGTTGAATGCATTTGACTTTCATTTGATTCAAAAAGCTTTGTTTGAATGTGTTAGACTTTCATTTGACTCAATTAGCTTCGTTGAATGTGTTTGACTTTCATTTGACTCAATTAGAATTGTGGAATGCAATTGATTTTCATTGGATTCAAAAAGCTTTGTTTGAATGTATTTGACTTTCATTTGATTCTAAAAGCTTTGATGAAAGTGTTTGACTTTCATTTGACTCAATTAGCTTTGTTGAATTCATTTGACTTTCATTTGATTTTCATTTGATTCAAAAAGCGTTGTTTGAATGTGTTTGACTTTCATTTGATTCTAAAAGCTTTGTTGAAAGTGTTTGACTTTCATTTGACTCAATTAGCTTTGTTAATTGCATTTGACTTTTATTTGAATCAAAAAGCTTTGTTTGAATGTGTTTGACTTTCATTTGACTCAATTAGCTTTGTTGAAAGTGTTTGACTTTCATTTGACTCAATTAGCTTTGTTGAATGCATTTTACTTTCATTTGATTCAAAAAGCATTGTTTGAATGTGTTTGACTTTCATTTGACTCAATTAGCTTTGTTGAATGCATTTGACTTTCATTTGAATTAAGAAGCTATGTTTGAATGTGTTTGACTTTCATTTAAATCAATTGGCTTTGTTGAATGCATTTGACTTTCATTTGATTCAAAAAGCTTTGTTTGAATGTGTTAGACTTTCATTTGACTCAATTAGCTTCGTTGAATGTGTTTGACTTTCATTTGACTCAATTAGAATTGTGGAATGCAATTGCCTTTCATTTGATTCAAAAAGCTTTGTTTGAATGTATTTGACTTTCATTTGATTCTAAAAGCTTTGATGAAAGTGTTTGACTTTCATTTGACTCAATTAGCTTTGTTGAATTCATTTGATTTTCATTTGATTCAAAAAGCTTTGTATGAATGTGTTTGACTTTCATTAGATTCTAAAAGCTTTGTTGAAAGTGTTTGACTTTCATTTGACTCAATTAGCTTTGTTAATTGCATTTGACTTTTATTTGAATCAAAAAGCTTTGTTTGAATGTGTTTGACTTTCATTTGACTCAATTAGCTTTGTTGAAAGTGTTTGACTTTCATTTGACTCAATTAGCTTTGTTGAATGCATTATACTTTCATTTGATTCAAAAAGCATTGTTTGAATGTGTTTGACTTTCATTTGACTCAATTAGCTTTGTTGAATGCATTTGACTTTCCTTTGAATTAAGAAGCTATGTTTGAATGTGTTTGACTTTCATTTAACTCAATTGGCTTTGTTGAATGCATTTGACTTTCATTTGATTCAAAAAGCTTTGTTTGAATGTGTTAGACTTTCATTTGACTCAATTAGCTTCGTTGAATGTGTTTGACTTTCATTTGACTCAATTAGAATTGTGGAATGCAATTGACTTTCATTTGATTCAAAAAGCTTTGTTTGAATGTATTTGACTTTCATTTGAATCTAAAAGCTTTGATGAAAGTGTTTGACTTTCATTTGACTCAATTAGCTTTGTTGAATTCATTTGATTTTCATTTGATTCAAAAAGCTTTGTTTGAATGTGTTTGACTTTCATTTGATTCTAAAAGCTTTGTTGAAAGTGTTTGACTTTCATTTGACTCAATTAGCTTTGTTAATTGCATTTGACTTTTATTTGAATCAAAAAGCTTTGTTTGAATGTGTTTGACTTTCATTTGACTCAATTAGCTTTGTTGAAAGTGTTTGACTTTCATTTGACTCAATTAGCTTTGTTGATTGCATTTGACTTTCATTTGAATCAAAAAGCTTTGTTTGAATGTGTTTGACTTTCATTTGACTCAATTAGCTTTGTTGAAAGTGTTTGACTTTCATTTGACTCAATTAGCTTTGTTGAATGCATTTTACTTTCATTTGATTCAAAAAGCATTGTTTGAATGTGTTTGACTTTCATTTGACTCAATTAGCTTTGTTGAATGCATTTGACTTTCATTTGAATTAAGAAGCTATGTTTGAATGTGTTTGACTTTCATTTAACTCAATTGGCTTTGTTGAATGCATTTGACTTTCATTTGATTCAAAAAGCTTTGTTTGAATGTGTTAGACTTTCATTTGACTCAATTAGCTTCGTTGAATGTGTTTGACTTTCATTTGACTCAATTAGAATTGTGGAATGCAATTGACTTTCATTTGATTCAAAAAGCTTTGTTTGAATGTATTTGACTTTCATTTGATTCTAAAAGCTTTGATGAAACTGTTTGACTTTCATTTGACTCAATTAGCTTTGTTGAATTCATTTGATTTTCATTTGATTCAAAAAGCTTTGTTTGAATGTGTTTGACTTTCATTTGATTCTAAAAGCTTTGTTGAAAGTGTTTGACTTTCATTTGACTCAATTAGCTTTGTTTAATGCATTTGACTTTCATTTGAATCAAAAAGCTTTGTTTGAATGTGTTTGACTTTCATTTGACTCAATTAGCTTTGTTGAAAGTGTTTGACTTTCATTTGACTCAATTAGCTTTGTTGAATGCATTTTACTTTCATTTGATTCAAAAAGCATTGTTTGAATGTGTTTGACTTTCATTTGACTCAATTAGCTTTGTTGAATGCATTTGACTTTCATTTGAATTAAGAAGCTATGTTTGAATGTGTTTGACTTTCATTTAACTCAATTGGCTTTGTTGAATGCATTTGACTTTCATTTGATTCAAAAAGCTTTGTTTGAATGTGTTAGACTTTCATTTGACTCAATTAGCTTCGTTGAATGTGTTTGACTTTCATTTGACTCAATTAGAATTGTGGAATGCAATTGACTTTCATTTGATTCAAAAAGCTTTGTTTGAATGTATTTGACTTTCATTTGATTCTAAAAGCTTTGATGAAAGTGTTTGACTTTCATTTGACTCGATTAGCTTTGTTGAATTCATTTGATTTTCATTTGATTCAAAAAGCTTTGTTTGAATGTGTATGACTTTCATTTGATTCTAAAAGCTTTGTTGAAAGTGTTTGACTTTCATTTGACTCAATTAGCTTTGTTGATTGCATTTGACTTTCATTTGAATCAAAAAGCTTTGTTTGAATGTGTTTGACTTTCATTTGACTCAATTAGCTTTGTTGAAAGTGTTTGACTTTCATTTGACTCAATTAGCTTTGTTGAATGCATTTTACTTTCATTTGATTCAACAAGCATTGTTTAAATGTGTTTGACTTTCATTTGACTCAATTAGCTTTGTTGAATGCATTTGACTTTCATTTGAATTAAGAAGCTATGTTTGAATGTGTTTGACTTTCATTTGACGCAATTAGCTTTGTTTAAAGTGTTTGACTTTCATTTGACTTAATTAGCTTTGTTGAATACATTTGACATTCATTTGATTCAAAAAGCTTTGTTTGAATGTGTTTGACTTTCATTTGATTCTAAAAGCTTTGTTGAAAGTGTTTGACTTTCATTTGACTCAATTAGCTTTGTTGATTGCATTTGACTTTCATTTGAATCAAAAAGCTTTGTTTGAATGTGTTTGACTTTCATTTGACTCAATTAGCTTTGTTGGAAGTGTTTGACTTTCATTTGACTCAATTAGCTTTGTTTAATGCATTTTACTTTCATTTGATTCAAAAAGCATTGTTTGAATGTGTTTGACTTTCATTTGACTCAATTAGCTTTGTTGAATGCATTTGACTTTCATATGAATCAAAAAGCTTTGTTTGAATGTGTTTGACTTTCATTTAACTCAATTGGCTTTGTTTAAAGTGTTTGACTTTCATTTGACTCAATTAGCTTTGTTTGAATGTGTTAGACTTTCATTTGACTCAATTAGCTTCGTTGAATGTGTTTGACTTTCATTTGACTCAATTAGCATTGTGGAATGCAATTGACTTTCATTTGATTCAAAAAGCTTTGTTTGAATGTATTTGACTTTCATTTGATTCTAAAAGCTTTGATGAAAGTGTTTGACTTTCATTTGACTCAATTAGCTTTGTTGAATTCATTTAATTTTCATTTGATTCAAAAAGCTTTGTTTGAATGTGTTTGACTTTCATTTGATTCTAAAAGCTTTGTTGAAAGTGTTTGACTTTCATTTGACTCAATTAGCTTTGTTGATTGCATTTGACTTTCATTTGAATCAAAAAGCTTTGTTTGAATGTGTTTGACTTTCATTTGACTCAATTAGCTTTGTTGAAAGTGTTTGACTTTCATTTGACTCAATTAGCTTTGTTGAATGCATTTTACTTTCATTTGATTCAAAAAGCATTGTTTGAATGTGTTTGACTTTCATTTGACTTAGTTAGCTTTGTTGAATGCATTTGACTTTCATTTGAATTAAGAAGCTATGTTTGAATGTGTTTGACTTTCATTTAACTCAATTGGCTTTGTTGACTGCATTTGACTTTCATTTGATCAAAAAAGCTTTGTTTGAATGTGTTAGACTTTCATTTGACTCAATTAGCTTCGTTGAATGTGTTTGACTTTCATTTGACTCCATTAGAATTTTGGAATGCAATTGACTTTCATTTGATTCAAAAAGCTTTGTTTGAATGTGTTTGACTTTCATTTGATTCTAAAAGCTTTGTTGAAAGTGTTTGACTTTCATTTGACTTAATTAGCTTTGTTGATTGCATTTGACTTTCATTTGAATCAAAAAGCTTTGTTTGAATGTGTTTGACTTTCATTTGACTCAATTAGCTTTGTCGAAAGTGTTTGACTTTCATTTGACTCAATTAGCTTTGTTGAATGCATTTTACTTTCATTTGATTCAAAAAGCATTGTTTGAATGTGTTTGACTTTCATTTGACTCAATTAGCTTTGTTGAATGCATTTGACTTTCATTTGAATTAAGAAGCTATGTTTGAATGTGTTTGACTTTCATTTGACGCAATAAGCTTTGTTTAAAGTTTTTGACTTTCATTTGACTCAATTAGCTTTGTTTGAATGTGTTAGACTTACATTTGACTCAATTAGCTTCGTTTAATGTGTTTGACTTTCATTTGACTCAATTAGCATTGTGGAATGCAATTGACTTTCATTTGATTCACAAAGCTTTGTTTGAATGTATTTGACTTTCATTTGATTCTAAAAGCTTTGATGAAAGTGTTTGACTTTTTTTCCGGCAAATAAAGATTTTATTACCAAAAGGAGAGAGAAAACAACTTACAAAAGCTAAGTTGTTTCCCCCAAACTACACAAGCTGAAAACCAGCCATACTAACCCCAGCAGTTCCTAGAGCTATGGTACCACCTTCTAGGAAGGGTGCACCAAAAGCCAAGGAACATAACCTAACCCCCACCAAGACTCAGACCTTCCCTAGACTCATCTGCAGGACCTGCAGAGGACTAGACAGCAAGGCAGAACAAAACAAACAGGCCAACCAGCAAAGGATCAAATTACATATAAAGCAGTTTCCTGTCAGCCTCATTACACCTACAAGCTACAGCAAAGATAATGTCTCTAATAGAAACATCTACAGGCTTATAATCTCCTGTAAACATCAAGGTGTTCCTCTGAATCCAAATACAATGAACTGCTTCAGCAAAACACATCAGAAGCAGCCTGCCTTTGGCATTTGATCTCCTACTGTGCTGCAAAACCCATTGGACCTCAACCTTAAAGGTTTGAGCAGTTCTACAAAACCCCAATTGCTGCAGAATCCTGTTCCAAATTCCAGAAGAGTAAGAGCATTCAAAGAACAGGTGAGGGACAGATTCACTAGCACCAGAGCAAAAAAAACCTAAAGGATCACAGGGAACACTCCAAGAAATAATTCTGTCCTTAGTGACCATTCTATTCCAAAGAGCCAGCCAAGTAACAAAAAGGCTTCTAGGAGAAGCCCTGTTGTTGCAAATCAACCTTTTCCAGTCCACTTTGTCAGCCTGAGTCCTAATCAGATTGTACAGCTTCCTGATACTCATTTTGCCATTGCTAACAACACCAGACCAGCCACCAATATCATCAATCAAAGCTCTACAATCCATAATCTTCTTCAAAACCCAAGAGCATTTCTTAGGAACAGGGGTAGACCATAAGTCCTTACCTTTGAAATAATAGATATGCACCCACTTTACCCACATGTTATCAGCTTTATTGGAGAAATCCCAAAGGATTTTAGAAACAGCAGCTTTGTTCCAGTCTTCAAGGGAAGTTAAGTTCCATCCTCCACAAGCCTTGGGGAGACAAAGAAACTTCCAAGCAACTAGAGCTTTCCTACTAGGATTTCCTTTACCAGTCCAAAGAAAGTATCTGAATCTGGACTCAACTTCTCTCAAAATCTTTTTGGGAAGAATGAAGATCTGGGCCCAAAAAGCTTGGATGCCAAACATAACACTCTTGATCAACTGGAGCCTGCCAGCATAGGAAAGGTGTCTAGCAGCAAGGCTATCAATTCTTACAGTAACTTTCTCTACCAAAGGCCTACACTGAGAAATAGTAAGCTTCTTGGAAGAGAGAGGTACCCCAAGGTACCTAAAGGGCAAAGAACCCTTTGCAACCCCTAACACACTGATGAAAATATTCTGCTCTTGAGCAGTAACCCCTCCAAAGTAAGCCTCACTCTTATCCAGATTAGCAGCCAAACCAGAAGCAGCAGAGAACTTCTGAAAAGCTGTCAGGACAGATTGAATAGAAATAAGGTCTGCTCTACTGAACAAAAGTAAATCATCAGCAAACATCATGTGGGTAATGCCTAGCTTTTCACATCTAGGATGAAAGTTAAACTCAGGGTTTAGGGTCATCTCAGATAAACACCTAGAAAGGTATTCCATACATATGGCAAACAAAAAGGGGGACATAGGATCACCCTGCCTCAGACCCTTCTTTGCAGGAAAGGGAATAGAAGGGTAACCATTAACCAGGACAGAATAAGAAACAGTAGAGACACATTCCATTACCCAAGAAATAAACTGAGTAGGGAAACCCAACTCATGTAGGACAGTGTTCAGGAAGCTCCATTCCACTGAATCATAAGCTTTCCTCAAGTCAATTTTCAACATGCACCTAGGAGTAACATATTTGTGAGAGTAACCTTTAATCCATTCAGTAGCCAACAAAATGTTATCACCAATGTGCTTGCCAGGAATAAAGCCAGCCTGAGCATCATTAATAACAGAGCCCACTACCTGGGAAAGCCTGGAAGTGAGAATCTTAGAGACCAATTTGTAAACAAGAGTACAGCAAGCAATGGGCCTATACTCTTTCACATAAGAGGGATTAGTCACTTTAGGCACAAGAGTTATAGTAGTACAGTTCCATTGTTTAGCAAGCTTCCCATGAGTAAAAAAGTCAATCACAGCAGCATAAATGTCAGTTCTTATAATATTCCAAACCTGCTTGAAAAAAACAGCATTAAAGCTATCAATACCTGGAGCTTTATCATTACCAATAGAAGCAAGAGCATGATCAATTTCAGAATGAGTAACTTCTGCAATAAGAGTATCCCTAGCAGAAATACCAAGCTGAGCACCAGATCTCATAGTATTCAAATCCACCCCAGGAAGGGAAGGAGAGGCAGAACCTAACAGGCCCTTATAGAAGCCCAAAATCTCATCAGAAATATGAGCAGGATCTCTAAGCAAAACACCTTGACTGTTGTAAATGGAGTCAATTCTGTTCTTATGCTGCCTATGCTTCATCATGGAAAAGAAGTAATGAGAATTGGCATCACCCAATTTAATCCAATCAATTCTAGACTTTTGTCTATAAATACTGCTCTGAACATGCATCCAATGCTTAACACTATCAATAGCTTGACATTCAGAGATCTGCAATTGAGAATTAGTCCAGTCAGTAGATAACTGAATTTGAATCTCATTGAGTTTTCCCTGAGCCATTTCAAGCTTCTCAGCAACATTAGCAAAATGCTGAACATTAAGATTTTTCAGACTGGTCTTGACAGCTTTCAGCTTATTCCAGACAGTAATCATAGGAGAAGTCTGCTGAATATAAGAAGTCCAAGCAACCTTCACAGTTTCCTGAAAATCAACATGTTCAGCAAGACAATTCAAGAATCTAAATGGTCTACCTTTCCCAACTTCAGCAGTAAAAATATCAAAGAGCAGGGGAGAATGATCAGAAAGAGAAGGAGGAAGATAAATGGCTTCAACTTGCCCATAGATATGAATCCAGGCTTCATTCACCATGCCTCTATCAATTCTAGTAGCAGTTCTATCCACACCATGCCCTTTATTAGACCAAGAGTAGAAAGATCCTTTACTCTTAATCTCAACAAATTCCATTATATCCATACACTCTTTAAAATCCTTCACTTCAGCATCAGTAATAGGATTTCCATTATACCTGTCTTCAGAACACAAAACAGAATTGAAATCCCCTATACAGATCCAAGGAAGGGAAGAACTGCCCAAGGCCTGCAAACCAGACCAAAGAGGCCTTCTATCTTGAATAGAGTGCAAGCCATACACAAAAGTACACAAAATTATATGAATTTGGTCCTTAGAACCAATCTTAACATGAATAAACTAAGTATCATCAGCTAGAATATCCATATCAACTTTGTCAGCTTTCCAGCCAACCCAAATTCTTCCCTTCACAGCATGATTGTAGTTACAAAACCAAGACCAAAGCCTGCCAAACTTCTTCTGGATAGAGGTCTGATTATGGACTTTAACCTTAGTTTCTAAAATAGCAATAACATCAACATTATGATCTTTTAGGAACTGCTTGACAGCAGTCACTTTATCAGGATCATTGAGACCCCTGATATTCCATGAAGCAACAATCATTCAACCAAAGAGGGATTACCATCACCCCCGATAGGATTAGTTTCAGCAAATTCATCTTCAAGAAGAGCAGAATAAGCATTATCAGTTCTAGGAATATCCTGATGCCCACCAGCAGTATGAGGTCTAGCTCTTTTACTGACCACCCTCCAATCAGAATAGGCAGCAAAAGAGGTATGAGCAGGAGTAATCAAAGGCTGGAAAACACAAGGCAGCTCTGTACCCTGTTCCTGAGTAGTAACAGGTTTTGGAGCAGGTTGTTTCTGAGCCCAAACTTTCTTTGGTTGTGGAAAGCTTGCTGAGCCTTAGGTTTAGCTTGGAGCTTAGGAGCAGAACAATCATGACCCACTTTATCACATTTCTTACAGAAAGGAGGAGACCACTCAAATTGAACTTTTAAATCAACCATTTCCCCTTCAGGACTCTCAATAGTCACAGTAGTAGGTAAAGGTCTAGTAATGTCAACTTCAATAAGCATTCTAGCAAAGGAGACTCGAAGTTGTCTAGTGGTACATTCATCAGCAAACAAAGGTACTCCAATTGTACTACCAATTCTACTCAAAGTATCTGAACCCCAGCAATTCAGAGGAAGATTTGGCAACCTAACCCATAGAGGAACAGTTCTAAGGATCTCAGCTTGGAAGTTAAATTTATCACTCCATGGTTTAACAATAGCAGGCTTATTATTAAACATATGAGGCCCTGAGCTTAGAACGGCATTCTTATCATCAACTGAACACAAATTAATTATGAAATAACCATCATCATGCCAAAAAATCTCAGGTTTATCAAAATTGCTCCAATGTTCAGCAATGAATCTATGAACAACAGCAATTGTAGGATAAAATCCAACAACATAAAAAATAATCGCATTACACCATTTAGAATTACCTGCTTCAATCTCATTTGCTTGAATCTGAGCCACTGATTTACCATTCTTCAGAACAGGAGCCACAAAATTCAGAGAAGCACCCTTTGCAGTAAGTTTCCCTCGAAATAGGTTTGACCAAGTTCCAGAGTTTCTAGCTTGATTGGATGATTTATGATGATCATCAGACCCACAATCAACTGAAACATCACCATTTGATTGACCAGCCGTAGCTTCAGACAATGGAACAGTAACCGGGGAAACCCTAGGTACTGTTTCATTGATTTTCAGCACTTGAGAGGCAGCAAATGATTCCTCTAAGATCTTCAAATCAGCTCTAGTAATTTTACCTGCTGATGGATGAACAAGATATGCTGGTGGAGAAACTAGCTCAGTTTCATCTTCAATCTCTGAAATAATACCAGGGTTGCCATTCAAAATCTGCACCCGATTTAGGTCAGCAAGAGCGAGAGATCCAAAAGTAGGGGAACGAGGAAGTGGAGTAGCTTGTTTCTTCTTCTTAGCCATGATAATCAGAGATGCGTGAAGAAAACCAACGGCACCTCAAACCACCATGAAAACCAAATTGCAAAACCAGAGCTTTAATGTGTTTTGAAAGTGTTTGACTTTCATTTGACTTAATTAGCTTTGTTGAATACATTTGACATTCATTTGATTCAAAAAGCTTTGTTTGAATGTGTTTGACTTTCATTTGATTCTAAAAGCTTTGTTGAAAGTGTTTGACTTTCATTTGACTCAATTAGCTTTTTTGATTGCATTTGACTTTCATTTGAATCAAAAAGCTTTGTTTGAATGTGTTTGACTTTCATTTGACTCAATTAGCTTTGTTGAAAGTGTTTGACTTTCATTTGACTCAATTAGCTTTGTTGAATGCATTTTACTTTCATTTGATTCAAAAAGCATTGTTTGAATGTGTTTGACTTTTTTTTTTTTTTTTTTTTTTTTTTTTTTTTTTGGCAAATAAAGATTTTATTACCAAAAGGAGAGAGCAAACAACTTACAAAAGCTAAGTTGTTTCCCCCAAACTACACAAGCTGAAAACCACCCAAACTAACCCCAGCAGTTCCTAAAGCTATGGTACCACCTTCTAGGAAGGGTGCACCAAAAGCCAAGGAACATAACCTAAACCCCACCAAGACTCAGACCTTCCCTAGACTCATCTGCAGGACCTGCAGAGGACTAGACAGCAAGGCAGAACAAAACAAACAGGCCAACCAGCAAGGATCAAATTACATATAAAGCAGTTTCCTGTCAGCCTCATTACACCTACAAGCTACAGCAAAGATAATGTCTCTAATAGAAACATCTACAGGCTTATAATCTCCTGTAAACATCAAGGTGTTCCTCTGAATCCAAATACAATGAACTGCTTCAGCAAAACACATCAGAAGCAGCCTGCCTTTGGCATTTGATCTCCTACTGTGCTGCAAAACCCATTGGACCTCAACCTGAAATGTTTGAGCAGTTCTACAAAACCCCAATTGCTGCAGAATCCTGTTCCAGATTCCAGAAGAGTAAGAGCATTTAAAGAACAAGTGAGGGACAGATTCACTAGCACCAGAGCAGAAAAAACATAAAGGATCACAGGGAATACTCCAAGAAATAATTCTGTCCTTAGTGACCATTCTATTCCAAAGAGCCAGCCAAGTAACAAAAAGGCTTCTAGGGGAGGCCCTGTTGTTGCAAATCAATCTTTTCCAGTCCACTTTGTCAGCCTGAGTCCAAATGTGTTTGACTTTCATTTGACTCAATTAGCTTTGTTGAATGCATTTGACTTTCATTTGAATTAAGAAGCAATGTTTGAATGTGTTTGACTTTCATTTAACTCAATTGGCTTTGTTGAATGCATTTGACTTTCATTTGATTCAAAAAGCTTTGTTTGAATGTGTTTGACTTTCATTTGACTCAATTAGCTTCGTTGAATGTGTTTGACTTTCATTTGACTCAATTAGAATTGTGGAATGCAATTGACTTTCATTTGATTCAAAAAGCTTTGTTTGAATGTATTTGACTTTCATTTGATTCTAAAAGCTTTGATGAAAGTGTTTGACTTTCATTTGACTCAATTAGCTTTGTTGAATTCATTTGATTTTCGTTTGATTCAAAAAGCTTTGTTTGAATGTATTTGAGTTTCATTTGATTTTAAAAGCTTTGTTGAAAGTGTTTGACTTTCATTTAACTCAATTAGCTTTGTTGAATGAATTTGACATTCATATGAATCAAAAAGCTTTGTTTGAATGTGTTTGACTTTCATTTGACGCAATTAGCTTTGTTTAATGTGTTTGACTTTCATTTGACTCAATTAGCTTTGTTGAATGTGTTTGATTTTCATTTGACTTAATTAGCATTGTGGAATGCAATTGACTTTCATTTGATTCAAAAAGCTTTGATTGAATGTATTTGACTTTCATTTGATTCTAATCCCTTTGTTGAAAGTGTTTGATTTTCATTTGACTCAATTAGCCTTGTTGAATGCATTTGACTTTCATTTGAATCAAGAAGCTTTGTTTGAATGTGTTTGACTTTCATTTGACTCAATTGGATTTGTTGAATGCATTTGACTTTCATTTGATTCAAAAAGCTTTGTTTGAATGTGTTTAACTTTCATTTGACTCAATTAGCTTCGTTGAATGTGTTTGACCGTCATTTGACTCAATTAGCATTGTGGAATGCAATTGACTTTCATTTGATTCAAAAAGCTTTGTTTGAATATAATTGACTTTAATTTGCTTCTAAAAGCTTTGATGAAAGTGTTTGACTTTTATTTGACTCAATTAGCTTTGTTGAATTCATTTGATTTTCGTTTGATTCAAAAAGCTTTGTTTGAATGTATTTGACTTTCATTTGATTCTAAAATCTTTTTTGAAAGTGTTTGACTTTCATTTGACTCAATTAGCTTTGTTGAATGCATTTGACTTTCATTTGAATCAAAAAGCTTTGTTTGAATGTGTTTGACTTTCATTTGACTCAATTAGCTTTGTTAAAAGTGTTTGACTTTCATTTGATTCAATTAACTTTGTTGCATGCATTTGACTTTCATTTGATTCAAAAAGCTTTGTTTGAATGTGTTTGACTTTCTTTTGACTCAATTAGCTTTGTTGAATGTGTTTGACTATCATTTGACTTAATTAGCATTGTGGAATGCAATTGACTTCCATTTGATTCAAAAAGCTTTGATTGAATTTATTTGACTTTCATTTGATTCTAAACGCTTTGTTGAAAGTGTTTGACTTTTATTTGACTCAATTAGCTTTGTTGAATTCATTTGACTTTCATTTGAATCAAGAAGCTTTGTTTGAATGTGTTTGACTTTCATTTGACTCAATTGGCTTTGTTGAATGCATTTGACTTTCATTTGATTTAAAAAGCTTTGTTTGAATGTGTTTGACTTTCATTTGACTCAATTAGCTTCGTTGAATGTGTTTGACCTTCATTTGACTCAATTAGCATTGTGGAATGCAATTGACTTTCAATTGATTCAAAAAGCTTTGTTTGAATATATTTGACTTTAATTTGATTCTAAAAGATTTGACGAAAGTGTTTGACTTTCATTTGACTCAATTAGCTTTGTTGAATTCATTTGATTTTCATTTGATTCAAAAAGCTTTGTTTGAATGTGTTTGACTTTCATTTGATTCTAAAAGCTTTGTTGAAAGTGTTTGACTTTCATTTGACTCAATTAGCTTTGTTGAATGCATTTTACATTCATTTGATTCAAAAAACTTTGTTTGAATGTGTTTAACTTTCATTTGACTCAATAAGCTTTGTTGAAAGTGTTTGACTTTCATTTGACTCAATTAGCTTTGTTGAATGCATTTGACTTTCATTTGAATCAAGAAGCTTTATTTGAATGTGTTTGACTTTCATTTGACTCAATTGGCTTTGTTGAATGCATTTGACTTTCATTTGATTCAAAAAGCTTTGTTTGAATGTGTTTGACTTTCTTTCACCTCAATTAGCTTTGTTGAATGTGTTTGACTTTCATTTGACTCAATTAGCTTTGTTGAATGCATTTGACATTCATTTGATTTAAAAAGCTTTGTTTGAATGTGTTTTACTTTCATTTGATTCTAAAAGCTTTGTTGAAAGTGTTTGACTTTCATTTGACTCAATTAGCTTTGTTGAATGCATTTGACTTTTATTTGAATCAAGAAGCTATGTTTGAATGTGTTTGACTTTCATTTGACTCAATTAGCTTCGTTGAATGTGTTTGACCTTCATTTGACTCAATTAGCATTGTGGAATGCAATTGACTTTCAATTGATTCAAAAAGCTTTGTTTGAATATATTTGACTTTAATTTGATTCTAAAAGCTTTAACGAAAGTGTTTGACTTTCATTTGACTCAATTAGCTTTGTTGAATTCATTTGATTTCCATTTGATTCAAAAAGCTTTGTTTGAATGTGTTTGACTTTCATTTGATTCTAAAAGCTTTGACGAAAGTGTTTGACTTTCATTTTACTCAATTAGCTTTGTTGAATGTGTTTGACTTTCATTTGATTCTAAAAGCTTTGTTGAAAGTGTTTTGCTCTCTTTTGACTCAATTAGCTTTGTTGAATGTGTTTGTCTTTCATTTGACTTAATTAGCATTGTGGAATGCAATTGACTTTCATTTGATTCAAAAAGCTTTTTTTTTTTTTTTTTTTTTTTTTTGGTAAATGAGAGATTTTATTACCAAAGTAGAGCAAAAACAATACAAGAAAGCTACTGTGTTACAAAAGCTAACCAGTAGCAGCACCCTTACACCAAAGACCAAAGAAAAGGCCAGACAACCCCTAACTCAACCTAAAGCCAAACCTAGCCACCTTCTAGGAAGGGTTCTAAGCTGACCAAGGTTACCAACTGGACTCAAACAGCTGGCCACCTTCTAAGAAGGGTACCAGAGTAAGGACCAGACAAAGAAACCTAAACAAAAGAACCCCAAAGAAAACTTCTGCTAGCATTAAACAATAAAAACACAAAAACAACACCAGAAAGCATAAAAAAGAAACCAGTTACAGCAGCAGCAAAGACCTATCAGCAGTAGAGCATCTGCAAGCCACTCTAAAAACAATATCTCTGTAGACAGTTTCTACAGGCAAGCAGCAGCCTGAAAAAACAGTGTTGTTCCTCTGAATCCAAATAGCATAGACAGTTTCAGCAAGGAACATCAAATGTAATCTACCAACAGCTCTAGACTTCCTGCAGAATCTAATGCTCCATTTGACTTCTTGACAGAAAGGTTGGACAGTTTTCCTACAGTTCAAAAGCAAAAGAACCTTCTGCCAGATTTGTTTAGAGTATGAACATTCAAAAAACAAATGCTGAGTATTCTCAGTAGCATTTACACATAAAACACAAGTTGTATCACATTGAGAATTCCACAATACCACTCTGTCCTTAGTAACAAGCCTGTTATGCAAGGCTAACCAAAGAATGAAAACACTTTTTGGAGAAGCTGCATTGTTGCAAACAAGTCTTTTCCATTCAGTTTTAGGGGCTTGAGGTCTTAGAAGTCTGTAAAGTTTTTTGATCTGCATACCAGCTCCATGCTTCACCTTATCCCATCCCCCTATATCATCAATAACCTGTCTGCATTTTAGGATCTTTTTCAGAACCCAAGAGCATTTTTGAGGCACAGGAGCTTCCCAAACATCTTTCTTCTTAAAATAATAAATGTGAACCCATTTCACCCATAAAGAATCAGCTTTATGAGTAATATCCCATAATGTTCCACTCAGGAAGAGAGATTACATTCCACCCACCACTAACTCTAGGAAGACAAACTGTGTTCCAAGCAACTAAAGCTTTCCTTGAAGGATTTGAGTTTCCAGTCCAAAGAAAGGCTCTAAACCTAGCCTCAATCTCTTTCAGAATCTTCTTAAGCAAAACAAAGATCTGAGACCAATAAGTCTGAATCCCAAACAGGATACTCTTCACCAATTGGAGCCTACCAGCATAAGATAAATGCTTAGCAGTCCAACCTGTAATTCTAGCTGTAACCTTGTCAACTAAGGGTTTACACTGACTGATAGTGAGTTTCTTGGAGGAGAGTGGGACACCAAGGTACTTGAATGGAATAGTACCAAGAGTTACTCCAAGAACCTGTAATAAAGCAGTTTGAATATCAGCATTTACCCCACCAAAATAAACTTCACTCTTTTCCAAATTTGCAGACAACCCTGATGCCTCAGAGAACTTAGAGAAAGCCTTGAACAAAAGTTGAACAGAGGTCTCATCAGCTCTAGAGAATATGAGGAGATCATCAGCAAACATTAAGTGAGTAAGAAGCATCTTTTCACATCTGGGATGGTAATTAAAATCAGGAGTATCCTTCAATTCATGCAAACACCTTGACAGGTATTCCATTCCAATAGCAAAAAGGAAGGGAAAGATAGGATCTCCCTGCCTAAGCCCTTTTTTAGCAGGAAATGGAGTAGCAGGCACCCCATTAATAAGAATAGAGAATGAAACTGTAGAGAGACAGCTCATAATCCAAGAAACAAAGATTCCAGGAAAGCCTAACTCTTCCATAACTGTCTTCAAAAAACTCCATTCAATGGAATCATAAGCCTTTTTCAAGTCCACTTTAACCATACACCTTGGAGTTATAAACTTATTTGTATAGCCCTTAATAAGCTCAGTTGCAAGCAAAATGTTATCACCAATATGCTTCCCAGGTATAAAACCAGCCTGAGCATCATCTACTACTTCCCCAATCACCTTAGCTAGCCTAGCTGTTAATATTTTAGAAACAATCTTGTAAAGGACAGTACAGCAGGCAATAGGCCTAAAGTCTTTAGCATAGGAAGGATTTTGCACCTTAGGAACAAGAGTGACAGTTGTGCAGTTCCACTCTTTCTGCATTACACCTGTCTCAAAAAAATCAATAACAGCAGCATATATATCATGTTTAACAATGTCCCAAGTTTCCTGGAAAAAGAAGGAGTTAAAACCATCAATCCCAGGAGCGATTCAAAAAGCTTTGATTGAATGTATTTGACTTTCATTTGATTCTAAACGCTTTGTTGAAAGTGTTTGACTTTCATTTGACTCAATTAGCTTTGTTGAATGCATTTGACTTTCATTTGAATCAAGAAGCTTTATTTGAATGTGTTTGACTTTCATTTGACTCAATTACCTTTGTTGAATGCATTTGACTTTCATTTGATTCAAAAAGCTTTGTTTGAATGTGTTTGACTTTCATTTGACTCAATTAGCTTCGTTGAATGTGTTTGACTTTTATTTGACTCAATTAGAATTGTGGAATGCAATTGACTTTCATTTGATTCAAAAAGCTTTGTTTGAATGTATTTGACTTTCATTTGATTCTAAAAGCTTTGATGAAAGTGTTTGACTTTCATTTGACTCAATTAGCTTTGTTGAATTCATTTGATTTTCGTTTGATTCAAAAAGCTTTGTTTGAATGTATTTGAGTTTCATTTGATTTTAAAAGCTTTGTTGAAAGTGTTTGACTTTCATTTAACTCAATTAGCTTTGTTGAATGCATTTGACATTCATATGAATCAAAAAGCTTTGTTTGAATGTGTTTGACTTTCATTTGACGCAATTAGCTTTGTTTAATGTGTTTGACTTTCATTTGACTCAATTAGCTTTGTTGAATGTGTTTGACTTTCATTTGACTTAATTAGCATTGTGGAATGCAATTGACTTTCATTTGATTCAAAAAGCTTTGATTGAATGTATTTGACTTTCATTTGATTCTAATCGCTTTGTTGAAAGTGTTTGACTTTCATTTGACTCAATTAGCCTTGTTGAATGCATTTGACTTTCATTTGAATCAAGAAGCTTTGTTTGAATGTGTTTGACTTTCATTTGACTCAATTGGATTTGTTGAATGCATTTGACTTTCATTTGATTCAAAAAGCTTTGTTTGAATGTGTTTAACTTTCATTTGACTCAATTAGCTTCGTTGAATGTGTTTGACCTTCATTTGACTCAATTAGCATTGTGGAATGCAATTAACTTTCATTTGATTCAAAAAGCTTTGTTTGAATATAATTGACTTTAATTTGCTTCTAAAAGCTTTGATGAAAGTGTTTGACTTTTATTTGACTCAATTAGCTTTGTTGAATTCATTTGATTTTCGTTTGATTCAAAAAGCTTTGTTTGAATGTATTTGACTTTAATTTGATTCTAAAATCTTTTTTGAAAGTGTTTGACTTTCATTTGACTCAATTAGCTTTGTTGAATGCATTTAACTTTCATTTGAATCAAAAAGCTTTGTTTGAATGTGTTTGACTTTCATTTGACTCAATTAGCTTTGTTAAAAGTGTTTGACTTTCATTTGATTCAATTAACTTTGTTGAATGCATTTGACTTTCATTTGATTCAAAAAGCTTTGTTTGAATGTGTTTGACTTTCTTTTGACTCAATTAGCTTTGTTGAATGTGTTTGACTTTCATTTGACTTAATTAGCATTGTGGAATGCAATTGACTTTCATTTGATTCAAAAAGCTTTGATTGAATGTATTTGACTTTCATTTGATTCTAATCGCTTTGTTGAAAGTGTTTGACTTTCATTTGACTCAATTAGCTTTGTTGAATGCATTTAACTTTCATTTGAATCAAAAAGCTTTGTTTGAATGTGTTTGACTTTCATTTGACTCAATTAGCTTTGTTAAAAGTGTTTGACTTTCATTTGATTCAATTAACTTTGTTGAATGCGTTTGACTTTCATTTGATTCAAAAAGCTTTGTTTGAATGTGTTTGACTTTCTTTTGACTCAATTAGCTTTGTTGAATGTGTTTGACTTTCATTTGACTTAATTAGCATTGTGGAATGCAATTGACTTTCATTTGATTCAAAAAGCTTTGATTGAATTTATTTGACTTTTATTTGATTCTAAACGCTTTGTTGAAAGTGTTTGACTTTTATTTGACTCAATTAGCTTTGTTGAATGCATTTGACTTTCATTTGAATCAAGAAGCTTTGTTTGAATGTGTTTGACTTTCATTTGACTCAATTGGCTTTGTTGAATGCATTTGACTTTCATTTGATTAAAAAGCTTTGTTTGAATGTGTTTGACTTTCATTTGACTCAATTAGCTTCGTTGAATGTGTTTGACCTTCATTTGACTCAATTAGCATTGTGGAATGCAATTGACTTTCAATTGATTCAAAAAGCTTTGTTTGAATATATTTGACTTTAATTTGATTCTAAAAGATTTGACGAAAGTGTTTGACTTTCATTTGACTCAATTAGCTTTGTTGAATTCATTTGATTTTCATTTGATTCAAAAAGCTTTGTTTGAATGTGTTTGACTTTCATTTGATTCTAAAAGCTTTGTTGAAAGTGTTTGACTTTCATTTGACTCAATTAGCTTTGTTGAATGCATTTTACATTCATTTGATTCAAAAAACTTTGTTTGAATGCATTTGACTTTCATTTGATTCTAAAAGCTTTGTTTGAATGTGTTTGACTTTCATTTGACTCAATTAGCTTCGTTGAATGTGTTTGACCTTCATTTGACTCAATTAGCATTGTGGAATGCGATTGACTTTCAATTGATTCAAAAAGCTTTGTTTGAATATATTTGACTTTAATTTGATTCTAAAAGCTTTAACGAAAGTGTTTGACTTTCATTTGACTCAATTAGCTTTGTTGAATTCATTTGATTTCCATTTGATTCAAAAAGCTTTGTTTGAATGTGTTTGACTTTCATTTGATTCTAAAAGCTTTGACGAAAGTGTTTGACTTTCATTTTACTCAATTAGCTTTGTTGAATGTGTTTGACTTTCATTTGATTCTAAAAGCTTTGTTGAAAGTGTTTTGCTCTCTTTTGACTCAATTAGCTTTGTTGAATGTGTTTGTCTTTCATTTGACTTAATTAGCATTGTGGAATGCAATTGACTTTCATTTGATTCAAAAAGCTTTGATTGAATGTATTTGACTTTCATTTGATTTTAAACGCTTTGTTGAAAGTGTTTGAGTTTCATTTGACTCAATTAGCTTTGTTGAATGCATTTAACTTTCATTTGATTTAAAAAGCTTTGTTTGAATGTGTTTGACTTTCATTTGATTCTAAAAGCTTTGTTGAAAGTGTTTGACTTTCATTTGACACAATTAGCTTTGTTGAATGCATTTGACTTTCATTTGAATCAAGAAGCTTTATTTGAATGTGTTTGACTTTCATTTGACTCAATTACCTTTGTTGAATGCATTTGACTTTCATTTGATTCAAAAAGCTTTGTTTGAATGTGTTTGACTTTCATTTGACTCAATTAGCTTCGTTAAATGTGTTTGACTTTCATTTGACTCAATTAGAATTGTGGAATGCAATTGACTTTCATTTGATTCAAAAAGCTTTGTTTGAATGTATTTGAGTTTCATTTGATTTTAAAAGCTTTGTTGAAAGTGTTTGACTTTCATTTAACTCAATTAGCTTTGTTGAATGCATTTGACATTCATATGAATCAAAAAGCTTTGTTTGAATGTGTTTGACTTTCATTTGACGCAATTAGCTTTGTTTAATGTGTTTGACTTTCATTTGACTCAATTAGCTTTGTTGAATGTGTTTGACTTTCATTTGACTTAATTAGCATTGTGGAATGCAATTGACTTTCATTTGATTCAAAAAGCTTTGATTGAATGTATTTGACTTTCATTTGATTCTAATCGATTTGTTGAAAGTGTTTGACTTTCATTTGACTCAATTAGCCTTGTTGAATGCATTTGACTTTCATTTGAATCAAGAAGCTTTGTTTGAATGTGTTTGACTTTCATTTGACTCAATTGGATTTGTTGAATGCATTTGACTTTCATTTGATTCAAAAAGCTTTGTTTGAATGTGTTTAACTTTCATTTGACTCAATTAGCTTCGTTGAATGTGTTTGACCTTCATTTGACTCAATTAGCATTGTGGAATGCAATTGACTTTCATTTGATTAAAAAAGCTTTGTTTGAATATAAATGACTTTAATTTGCTTCTAAAAGCTTTGATGAAAGTGTTTGACTTTTATTTGACTCAATTAGCTTTGTTGAATTCATTTGATTTTCGTTTGATTCAAAAAGCTTTGTTTGAATGTATTTGACTTTAATTTGATTCTAAAATCTTTTTTGAAAGTGTTTGACTTTCATTTGACTCAATTAGCTTTGTTGAATGCATTTGACTTTCATTTGAATCAAAAAGCTTTGTTTGAATGTGTTTGACTTTCATTTGACTCAATTAGTTTTGTTAAAAGTGTTTGACTTTCATTTGATTCAATTAACTTTGTTGAATGCATTTGACTTTCATTTGATTCAAAAAGCTTTGTTTGAATGTGTTTGACTTTCTTTTGACTCAATTAGCTTTGTTGAATGTGTTTGACTTTCATTTGACTTAATTAGCATTGTGGAATGCAATTGACTTTCTTTTGATTCAAAAAGCTTTGATTGAATGTATTTGACTTTCATTTGATTCTAATCGCTTTGTTGAAAGTGTTTGACTTTCATTTGACTCAATTAGCCTTGTTGAATGCATTTGACTTTCATTTGAATCAAAAAGCTTTGTTTGAATGTGTTTGACTTTCTTTTGACTCAATTAGCTTTGTTGAATGTGTTTGACTTTCATTTGACTTAATTAGCATTGTGGAATGCAATTGACTTTCATTTGATTCAAAAAGCTTTGATTGAATTTATTTGACTTTCATTTGATTCTAAACGCTTTGTTGAAAGTGTTTGACTTTTATTTGACTCAATTAGCTTTGTTTAATGCATTTGACTTTCATTTGAATCAAGAAGCTTTGTTTGAATGTGTTTGACTTTCATTTGACTCAATTGGATTTGTTGAATGCATTTGACTTTCATTTGATTCAAAAAGCTTTGTTTGAATGTGTTTAACTTTCATTTGACTCAATTGGCTTTGTTGAATGCATTTGACTTTCATTTGATTCTAAAAGCTTTGTTTGAATGTGTTTGACTTTCATTTGACTCAATTAGCTTCGTTGAATGTGTTTGACCTTCATTTGACTCAATTAGCATTGTGGAATGCAATTGACTTTCAATTGATTCAAAAAGCTTTGTTTGAATATATTTGACTTTAATTTGATTCTAAAAGCTTTAACGAAAGTGTTTGACTTTCATTTGACTCAATTAGCTTTGTTGAATTCATTTGATTTCCATTTGATTCAAAAAGCTTTGTTTAAATGTGTTTGACTTTCATTTGATTCTAAAAGCTTTGACGAAAGTGTTTGACTTTCATTTTACTCAATTAGCTTTGTTGAATGTGTTTGACTTTCATTTGATTCTAAAAGCTTTGTTGAAAGTGTTTTGCTCTCTTTTGACTCAATTAGCTTTGTTGAATGTGTTTGTCTTTCATTTGAATCAATTAGCATTGTGGAATGCAATTGTCTTTCATTTGATTCAAAAAGCTTTGATTGAATGTATTTGACTTTCACTTGATTCTAAACGCTTTGTTGAAAGTGTTTGACTTTCATTTGACTCAATTAGCTTTGTTGAATGCATTTGACTTTCATTTGAATCAAGAAACTTTGTTTGAATGTGTTTGACTTTCATTTGACTCAATTGGCTTTGTTGAATTCATTTGACTTTCATTTGATTCAAAAAGCTTTGTTTGAATGTGTTTGACTTTCTTTTAACTCAATTAGCTTCGTTGAATGTGTTTGACCTTCATTTGACTCAATTAGCTTTGTTGAATGCATTTGACTTTCATTTGAATCAAAAAGCTTTGTTTGAATGTATTTGACTTTCATTTGATTCTAAAAGATTTGATGAAAGTGTTTGACTTTCATTTGATTCAAAAAGCTTTGTTTGAATGTGTTTGACTTTCATTTGACTCAATTAGCTTCGTTGAATGTGTTTGACTTTCATTTGAATCAATTAGCATTGTGAAATGAAATTGACTTTCATTTGATTCAAAAAGCTTTGTTTCAATGTATTTGACTTTCATTTGATTCTAAAAGCTTTGAAGAAAGTGTTTGACTTTCATTTGACTCAATTAGCTTTGTTGAATTCATTTGATATTCATTTGATTCAAAAAGCTTTGTTTGAATGTGTTTGACTTTCATTTGATTCTAAAAGCTTTGACGAAAGTGTTTCACTTTCATTTGACTCAATTAGCTTTGTTGAATGCATTTGACTTTCATTTGATTCAAAAAGCTTTGTTTGAATGTGTTTGACTTTCATTTGACTAAATTAGCTTTGTTGAAAGTGTTTGACTTTCATTTGACTCAATTAGCTTTGTTGAATGCATTTAACTTTCATTTGATTCAAAAAGCTTTGTTTGAATGTGTTTGGCTTTCTTTTGACTCAATTAGCTTTGTTGAATGTGATTGTCTTTCATTTGACTTAATTAGCATTGTGGAATGCAATTGACTTTCATTTGATTCAAAAAGCTTTGATTGAATGTATTTGACTTTCATTTGATTCTAAACGCTTTGTTGAAAGTGTTTGACTTTCATTTGACTCAGTTAGCTTTGTTGAATGCATTTGACTTTCATTTGAATCAAGAAGCTTTGTTTGAATGTGTTTGACTTTCATTTGACTCAATTGGCTTTGTTGAATGCATTTGACTTTCATTTGATTCAAAAAGCTTTGTTTGAATGTGTTTGATTTTCTTTTAACTCAATTAGCTTTGTTGAATGTGTTTGACTTTCATTTGACTCAATTAGCTTTGTTGAATGCATTTGACTTTCATTTGAATCAAAAAGCTTTGTTTGAATGTATTTGACTTTCATTTGATTCTAAAAGCTTTGATGAAGTGTTTGACTTTCATTTGACTCAATTAGCTTTGTTGAATTAATTTGATTTTCATTTGATTCAAAAAGCTTTGTTTGAATGTGTTTGACTTTCATTTGACTCAATTAGCTTTGTTGAAAGTGTTTGACTTTCATTTGACTCAATTAGCTTTGTTGAAAGTGTTTGACTTTCATTTGATTCTAAAAGCTTTGTTGAAAGTGTTTGACTTTCATTTGACTCAATTAGCTTTGTTTAATGCATTTGACTTTCATTTGAATCAAAAAGCTTTGTTTGAATGTGTTTGACTTTCATTTGACTCAATTAGCTTTGTTGAAAGTGTTTGACTTTCATTTGACTCAATTAGCTTTGTTGAAAGTGTTTGACTTTCATTTGATTCTAAAAGCTTTGTTGAAATGTGTTTGACTTTATTTTGACTCAATTAGCTTTGTTGAATGTGTTTGACTTTCATTTGACTCAATTAGCATTGTGGAATGCAATTGACTTTCATTTGATTCAAAAAGCTTTGATTGAATGTATTTGACTTTCATTTGATTCTAAACGCTTTGTTGAAAGTGTTTGACTTTCATTTGACTCAATTAGCTTTGTTGAATGCATTTGACTTTCATTTGAATCAAGAAGCTTTGTTTGAATGTGTTTGACTTTCATTTGACTCAATTAGCTTCGTTGAATGTGTTTGACCTTCATTTGACTCAATTAGCATTGTGGAATGCAATTGACTTTCATTTGATTCAAAAAGCTTTGTTTGAATATATTTGACTTTAATTTGATTCTAAAAGCTTTGACAAAAGTGTTTGACTTTCATTTGACTCAATTAGCTTTGTTGAATTCATTTGATTTTCATTTGATTCAAAAGGCTTTGTTTGAATGTGTTTGACTTTCATTTGATTCTAAAAGCTTTGTTGAAAGTGTTCGACTTTCATTTGAATCGATTAGCTTTGTTGAATGCATTTGACTTTCATTTGAATCAAAAAGCTTTGTTTGAATGTGTTTGTCTTTCATTTGACTCAGTTAGCTTTGTTGAAAGTGTTTGACTTTCGTTTGACTTAATTAGCTTTGTTGAAGGCATTTGACTTTCATTTGATTCAAAAAGCTTTGATTGAATGTATTTGACTTTCATTTGATTCTAAACGCTTTGTTGAAAGTGTTTGACTTTCATTTGACTCAATTAGCTTTGTTGAATGCATTTGACTTTCATTTGAATCAAGAAGCTTTATTTGAATGTGTTTGACTTTCATTTGACTCAATTGGCTTTGTTGAATGCATTTTACTTTCATTTCACTCAATTAGCTTTGTTGAATGCATTTGACTTTCATTTGAATCAAGAAGCTTTATTTGAATGTATTTGACTTTCATTTGATTCTAAAAGCTTTGATGAAAGTGTTTGACTTTCATTTGACTCAATTAGCTTTGTTGAATTCATTTGATTTTCATTTGATTCAAAAAGCTTTGTTTGAATGTGTTTGACTTTCATTTGACTCAATTAGCTTTGTTGAAAGTGTTTGACTTTCATTTGACTCAATTAGCTTTGTTGAAAGTGTTTGACTTTCATTTGATTCTAATAGCTTTGTTGAAAGTGTTTGACTTTCATTTGACTCAATTAGCTTTGTTTAATGCATTTGACTTTCATTTGAATAAAAAAGCTTTGTTTGAATGTGTTTGACTTTCATTTGACTCAATTAGCTTTGTTGAAAGTGTTTGACTTTCATTTGCCTCAATTAGCTTTGTTGAATGCATTTTACTTTCATTTGATTCAAAAAGCTTTGTTTGAATGTGTTTGACTTTCTTTTACCTCAATTAGCTTTGTTGAATGTGTTTGACTTTCATTTGACTCAATTAGCTTTGTTGAATGCATTTGACATTCATTTGATTCAAAAAGCTTTTTTTGAATGTGTTTTACTTTCATTTGATTCTAAAAGCTTTGTTGAAAGTGTTTGACTTTCGTTTAACTCAATTAGCTTTGTTTAATGCATTTGACTTTCATTTGAATCAAAAAGCTTTGTTTGAATGTGTTTGACATTCATTTGACTCAATTAGCTTTGTTGAAAGTGTTTGACTTTCATTTGACTCAATTAGCTTTGTTGAATGCATTTTACTTTCATTTGATTCAAAAAGCTTTGTTTGAATGTGTTTGACTTTCTTTTACCTCAATAAGCTTTGTTGAATGTGTTTGACTTTCATTTGACTCAATTAGCTTTGTTGAATGCATTTGACATTCATTTGATTCAAAAAGCTTTGTTTTAATGTGTTTTACTTTCTTTGGATTCTAAAAGCTTTGTTGAAAGTGTTTGACTTTCATTTGACTCAATTAGCTTTGTTGAATGCATTTGACATTCATTTGATTCAAAAAGATTTTTTTGAATGTGTTTTACTTTCATTTGATTCTAAAAGCTTTGTTGAAAGTGTTTGACTTTCATTTGACTCAATTAGCTTTGTTGAATGCATTTGACTTTCATTTGATTCAAAAAGCTTTGTTTGAATGTGTTTGACTTTCATTGGACTCAATTAGCTTTGTTGAATTCATTTGATTTTCGTTTGATTCAAAAAGCTTTGTTTGAATGTATTTGACTTTCATTTGATTTTAAAATCTTTTTTGAAAGTGTTTGACTTTCATTTGACTCAATTAGCTTTGTTGAATGCATTTGACTTTCATTTGAATCAAAAAGCTTTGTTTGAATGTGTTTGACTTTCATTTGACTCAATTAGCTTTGTTGAAAGTGTTTGACTTTCATTTGATTCAATTGACTTTGTTGAATGCATTTGACTTTCATTTGATTCAAAAAGCTTTGTTTGAATGTGTTTGACTTTCTTTTGACTCAATTAGCTTTGTTGAATGTGTTTGACTTTCATTTGACTTAATAAGCATTGTAGAATGCAATTGACTTTCATTTGATTCAAAAAGCTTTGATTGAATTTATTTGACTTTCATTTGATTCTAAACGCTTTGTTGAAAGTGTTTGACTTTCATTTGACTCAATTAGCTTTGTTGAAAGCATTTGACTTTCATTTGAATCAAGAAGCTTTGTTTGAATGTGTTTGACTTTCAATTGACTCAATTGGCTTTGTTGAATGCATTTGACTTTCATTTGATTTAAAAAGCTTTGTTTGAATGTGTTTGACTTTCATTTGACTCAATTAGCTTCGTTGAATGTGTTTGACCTTCATTTGACTCAATTAGCATTGTGGAATGCAATTGACTTTCAATTGATTCAAAAAGCTTTGATTGAATATATTTGACTTTAATTTGATTCTAAAAGCTTTGACGAAAGTGTTTGACTTTCATTTGACTCAATTAGCTTTGTTGAATTCATTTGATTTTCATTTGATTCAAAAAGCTTTGTTTGAATTTGTTTGACTTTCATTTGATTCTAAAAGCTTTGTTGAAAGTGTTTGACTTTCATTTGACTCAATTAGCTTTGTTGAATTCATTTGATTTTCGTTTGATTTAAAAAGCTTTGTTTGAATGTATTTGACTTTCATTTGATTCTAAAATCTTTTTTGAAAGTGTTTGACTTTCATTTGACTCAATTAGCTTTGTTGAATGCATTTGACTTTCATTTAAATCAAAAAGCTTTGTTTGAATGTGTTTGACTTTCATTTGACTCAATTAGCTTTGTTGAAAGTGTTTGACTTTCATTTGACTCAATTAGCTTTGTTGAATGCATTTCACTTTCATTTGATTCAAAAAGCATTGTTTGAATGTGTTTGACTTTCTTTTGACTCAATTAGCTTTGATGAATGTGTTTGACTTTTTATTTGACTCAATTAGCATTGTGGTATGCAATTGACTTTCATTTGATTCAAAAAGCTTTGATTGAATGTATTTGACTTTCATTTGATTCTAAACGCTTTGTAGAAAGTGTTTGACTTTCATTTGACTCAATTAACTTTGTTTAATGCATTTGACTTTCATTTGAATCAAGAAGCTTTGTTTGAATGTGTTTGACTTTCATTTGACTCAATTAGCTTCGTTGAATGTGTTTGACCTTCATTTGACTCAATTAGCATTGTGGAATGCAATTGACTTTCATTTGATTCAAAAAGCTTTGTTTGAATATATTTGACTTTAATTTGATTCTAAAAGCTTTGACAAAAGTGTTTGACTTTCATTTGACTCAATTAGCTTTGTTGAATTCATTTGATTTTCATTTGATTCAAAACGCTTTGTTTGAATGTGTTTGACTTTCATTTGATTCTAAAAGCTTTGTTGAAAGTGTTCGACTTTCATTTGAATCAATTAGCTTTATTGAATGCATTTGACTTTCATTTGAATCAAAAAGCTTTATTTGAATGTGTTTGACTTTCATTTGACTCAGTTAGCTTTGTTGAAAGTGTTTGACTTTCGTTTGACTTAATTAGCTTTGTTGAAGGCATTTGACTTTCATTTGATTCAAAAAGCTTTGATTGAATGTATTTGACTTTCATTTGATTCTAAACGCTTTGTTGAAAGTGTTTGACTTTCATTTGACTCAATTAGCTTTGTTGAATGCATTTGACTTTCATTTGAATCAAGAAGCTTTATTTGAATGTGTTTGACTTTCATTTGACTCAATTGGCTTTGTTGAATGCATTTGACTATCATTTCACTCAATTAGCATTGTTGAATGCATTTGACTTTCATTTGAATCAAGAAGCTTTATTTGAATGTATTTGACTTTCATTTGATTGTAAAAGCTTTGATGAAAGTGTTTGACTTTCATTTGACTCAATTAGCTTTGTTGAATTCATTTGATTTTCATTTGATTCAAAAAGCTTTGTTTGAATGTGTTTGACTTTCATTTGACTCAATTAGCTTTGTTGAAAGTGTTTGACTTTCATTTGACTCAATTAGCTTTGTTGAATTCATTTGATTTTCGTTTGATTTAAAAAGCTTTGTTTGAATGTATTTGACTTTCATTTGATTCTAAAATCTTTTTTGAAAGTGTTTGACTTTCATTTGACTCAATTAGCTTTGTTGAATGCATTTGACTTTCATTTGAATAAAAAAGCTTTGTTTGAATGTGTTTGACTTTCATTTGACTCAATTAGCTTTGTTGAAAGTGTTTGACTTTCATTTGCCTTAATTAGCTTTGTTGAATGCATTTTACTTTCATTTGATTAAAAAAGCTTTGTTTGAATGTGTTTGGCTTTCTTTTACCTCAATTAGCTTTGTTGAATGTGTTTGACTTTCATTTGACTCAATTAGCTTTGTTGAATGCATTTGACTTTCATTTGAATCAAAAAGCTTTGTTTGAATGTGTTTGACTTTCATTTGACTCTGTTAGCTTTGTTGAAAATGTTTGACTTTCGTTTGACTTAATTAGCTTTGTTGAAGGCATTTGACTTTCATTTGATTCAAAAAGCTTTGATTGAATGTATTTGACTTTCATTTGATTCTAAACGCTTTGTTGAAAGTGTTTGACTTTCATTTGACTCAATTAGCTTTGTTGAATGCATTTGACTTTCATTTGAATCAAGAAGCTTTATTTGAATGTGTTTGACTTTCATTTGACTCAATTGGCTTTGTTGAATGCATTTTACTTTCATTTCACTCAATTAGCTTTGTTGAATGCATTTGACTTTCATTTGAATCAAGAAGCTTTATTTGAATGTATTTGACTTTCATTTGATTGTAAAAGCTTTGATGAAAGTGTTTGACTTTCATTTGACTCAATTAGCTTTGTTGAATTCATTTGATTTTCATTTGATTCAAAAAGCTTTGTTTGAATGTGTTTGACTTTCATTTGACTCAATTAGCTTTGTTGAAAGTGTTTGACTTTCATTTGACTCAATTAGCTTTGTTGAAAGTGTTTGACTTTCATTTGATTCTAAAAGCTTTGTTGAAAGTGTTTGACTTTCATTTGACTCAATTAGCTTTGTTTAATGCATTTGACTTTCATTTGAATAAAAAAGCTTTGTTTGAATGTGTTTGACTTTCATTTGACTCAATTAGCTTTGTTGAAAGTGTTTGACTTTCATTTGCCTTAATTAGCTTTGTTGAATGCATTTTACTTTCATTTGATTAAAAAAGCTTTGTTTGAATGTGTTTGGCTTTCTTTTACCTCAATTAGCTTTGTTGAATGTGTTTGACTTTCATTTGACTCAATTAGCTTTGTTGAATGCATTTGACTTTCATTTGAATCAAAAAGCTTTGTTTGAATGTGTTTGACTTTCATTTGACTCAGTTAGCTTTGTTGAAAGTGTTTGACTTTCGTTTGACTTAATTAGCTTTGTTGAAGGCATTTGACTTTCATTTGATTCAAAAAGCTTTGATTGAATGTATTTGACTTTCATTTGATTCTAAACGCTTTGTTGAAAGTGTTTGACTTTCATTTGACTCAATTAGCTTTGTTGAATGCATTTGACTTTCATTTGAATCAAGAAGCTTTATTTGAATGTGTTTGACTTTCATTTGACTCAATTGGCTTTGTTGAATGCATTTGACTATCATTTCACTTAATTAGCATTGTTGAATGCATTTGACTTTCATTTGAATCAAGAAGCTTTATTTGAATGTATTTGACTTTCATTTGATTGTAAAAGCTTTGATGAAAGTGTTTGACTTTCATTTGACTCAATTAGCTTTGTTGAATTCATTTGATTTTCATTTGATTCAAAAAGCTTTGTTTGAATGTGTTTGACTTTCATTTGACTCAATTAGCTTTGTTGAAAGTGTTTGACTTTAATTTGACTCAATTAGCTTTGTTGAAAGTGTTTGACTTTTGTTTTGGGGTTTTTTTGTACGTACCCGAATGGAGGGTGTGTACGTCCCTCGGGAGACAGATCCGCAATGCAACACTCCAACGGCCCGGACACCTGCAAAACAACGGACCCCGGGGGGGCCGGAGGTCCGCCTCCGACGATCAAGTCAGTGATTGAAATAATGTATTTTTGAGAGAGAAAGTAGAGAGAAGGGAGAGTAATTGTGGGGGCATTGCCCTTTTTGGAGAGAATTGGATCCCTTGAAACTGATGTAAAGATCAGTATTTATAGAACATTGGGATGCGTGCCTCTTAGGTTATTTAACCTAAGTAGATTGGCTTTCCCATCATTTTATGGTTTCTAGGGTTGTGGGCTTAGAGCCCATTTTCACCCTTCTATCATTGAGTGACACGTGTCATGCTCTAATTGGATCATTGAGCGCTGAGCTTGCGGACAGGTGTCGCGGTGGCATTGGTCCACATATAGGGGGTATTTTTACCCCAAACATTAGCCCCTCGAAAGGGGTAATTTCTCTCTTTAAGAGGAGTTACTCCTTTCGAAATCAAGGCTTTATTATCCGCTTTTTCAAAAGCTCGATGGGCGGCATATGTCTAGTTCAACAAAAGAGAGATTTGATTAACTTGGAAAATTTGATACCTTAAGGGGTATGACATTTTCTAAGTTAATCAATCATAATAATGATTGCCGCCTGAACTAGACAGATGACGACTTTTATTTCTTTTAGCCCCCATTATGGTGGCAATATGACCTTTGGGTGACTTAGAATATTTTTTGAGACGTTTGACGTCCCATAAGGCAGGAGGCGAATGGCCGCCTGGGGGCAGGAAGCAAATGGCCGCCTGACTTTTCATAGGGCAGGAAGCGAATGCCGCCTGACTTTTCATAGGGCAGGAAGCGAATGCCGCCTGACTTTTCATAGGGCAGGAAGCGAATGCCGCCTGACTTTTCATAGGGCAGGAAGCGAATGCCGCCTGGGAGCAGGAGGCAAATGGCCGCCTGACTTTTCATAGGGCAGGAAGCGAATGCCGCCTGGGAGCAGGAGGCAAATGGCCGCCTGACTTTTCATAGGGCAGGAAGCGAATGCCGCCTGGGAGCAGGAGGCAAATGGCCGCCTGACTTTTCATAGGGCAGGAAGCGAATGCCGCCTGGGAGCAGGAGGCAAATGGCCGCCTGGGGTGTTTTGTTATCCAATTATACTTTCAATGTCCTTTTACCCCATTGGGAAGACTTGTATAATTTCAGAAGGTAATCTAAGTAGGAACTTCGGTCGGCCACCGGCTGATGTCTTTTTGGACATCCGGTTGTCGAAACTTGGTCGTTCCTTAGATTGCTCAGGTCAGACGGCAATGGATGGCTGATTCAGCCGTCCAATTGTGGTCGCCTGTATTGGTACGTAGAGTAAGCAGGTTGGCTTCTCTCTGCGACGATTGCACCCGGAGGGGTGTCGCCGGACGCCATATTTCTCATTGGAGCAGGCGAATTTGTGAAAAAAGCAGCCATCCGGCCATTGGCCTCTGGTCTAGGTTGAGACCGGCTGTATAGCCACTAAGCAGTTTTGTGCTCAGGTTTTTTATCCGGCCATTGGCCTCACGTCACTTGGACGTTAATTTAGCTACTAAGTTTCAAACTTAGTTTGTTATCCGGCCATTGGCCTCATTGAAATCAAAGTGCTGAGTCTGGGACTTAGCTAATTTATGTTAAAGTAATTCGTCCGCCTGTCTTGCCCCATAGGTAAGGTTCAGGCGGCATCCGGCTGATAGCCTCAAATAAGTGCTAAGTAAACTTAACGCATTTTTTATTAAATTATTCCGCCTGTTTTGCCTTTGAGCTAAACCAGGCGCATCCGGCTTTATGCCTCGGTTAGCCTCTACTTATGAAACAGTGACCATTTCTGAACTGTGTTTGAACAGATAGAAAGTTTTGGCCTTTTAGATTCCACTTTCGATTAAAACAAACGACTGCGAGTGCTATCTTAGCATTCGGTAGGGCCGCTTGATATATTCGTAGAGCAATGTGCCACCCAAATGGGAGATGCTCTTCTCAACGAATTCGCCCAAATGGACGTCGCCGGTTATCTGACTCATGTTGGAGCAGACTGTGACCATTCGGTCTCTTTTATAATAATATCCGGCCATTGGCCTCACGTCACTTGGACGTTAGTTTATCTACTAAGTATCAAACTTAGTTCATTATCCGGCCATTGGCCTCGGTAGCCTCTAATCATGAAACAGTAGCCGTTTTCCATTTGTACTAGAACAGTTGGAAAACTCTATGCCTTTTAGATTTCACTTTCGATTAACACAAACGACTGCGAGTGCTGCCTTAGCATTCGGTTGGGCCGCTTGTTTGTTCGTAGAGCAATGTGCCTCCCAAATGGGAGATGCTCTCCTCGACGAATTCGCCCAAATGGACGTCGCCGGTTATCTGACTCATGTTGGAGCAGACGGCCATACTCATGTTGGAGCAGACTGTGACCATTCGGCCTCTTATAATAATATCCGGCCATTGGCCTCACGTCACTTGGACGTTTGTTTAGCTACTAAGTTTCAGACTTAGTTTATTATCCGGCCATTGGCCTCACGTAGAGTAAGCAGGTTGGCTTCTCTCTGCGACGATTGCACCCGGAGGGGTGTCGCCGGACGCCTTTGTCCATGTTGGGACAGACGAATTTGTGAAAAAAGCAGCCATCCGGCCATTGGCCTCTGGTCTAGGTTGAGACCGGCTGTATATCCACTAAGCGGTTTTTTGCTTAGCTTAATTATCTGGCCATTGGCCTCACGTCACTTGGACGTTAATTTAGCTACTAAGTTTCAAACTTAGTTTATTATCCGGCTTGGTGCCTCAGTTAGCCTCTACTTATGAAACAGTGACCATTTCTGAACTGTGTTTGAACAGATAGAAAATTTTGGCCTTTTAGATTCCACTTTCGATTAAAACAAACGACTGCGAGTGCTATCATAGCATTCGGTAGGGCCGCTTGATATATTCGTAGAGCAATGTACCACCCAAATGGGAGATGCTCTCCTCGACGAATGAATGTCGCCGGTTATCTGACTCATGTTGGAGCAGACGGCCATACTCATGTTGGAGCAGACCTTGACCTTTCGGTAATAATATCCGGCCATTGGCCTCACGTCACTGGGACGTTAGTTTATCTACTAAGTATCAAACTTAGTTCATTATCCGGCCACTGGCCTCACGTCACTTGGACGTTTGTTTAGCTACTAAGTTTCAAACTTAGTTTATTTAATTAATGAATCAATATTCAATAACAATAGTAATAATAATAATAATATTCAAATAAGCTTTAACCGTCTTACTTGAAGGACCATGAAAGGCCAGTTGCCGAGCGTAACCGAATACGAGGGTTGCTTGACATTTATGCCGCTTGACCAAGATTAAAATCGAACACAGGCGGGCTGACATCATTGATAATGCTGACCGGCTGATATGCTTGATGATGGTAACCGGCTGACACCATTAATAACGGAGACCGGCTGACACCACATAATTTTTTTTTTTATTTTTTATTTTTTTTTTTTGAATCATAATCATAATAATGATAATTGTTGTCTTCAACAACTCTCATGCGGCCTCGTTAGCCGAATGTAGGAAGTGTATGAGTACACTCTTGCCTCATGTATCTTACCGATAACATGAGTAAATATATATGATAGTATCAATCATTCTTATTAAGCTCTCTGGTTGAACCAATGCAAGCTCCGAGTGAATAGGTGAACAAAACAGCCACGCAGCCGGACCTGGGGATAAACAAGGAAGCCCCTGCAGCTTTATATATGCTAATATGCATATATACATAGAAAAAAGGTAGAACCTCAATTAAGTAGGCGGCTTCCCACTTTCTTCTTCCTTAAATAATGATTGAATAATGATAATGATGAGCAAAATAGCTGCATGCGTTGATGAAGAAAGCCCCATGCGGCCCTTCAATTAAAGAAATAGTGGACAAGTATAAGCCTACAAGCTTTGCCATATTGGTACCTCTCGTACCATAACAAAT
This sequence comes from Chenopodium album, assembly GCF_948465745.1. Lineage (NCBI taxonomy): Eukaryota > Viridiplantae > Streptophyta > Magnoliopsida > Caryophyllales > Amaranthaceae > Chenopodium > Chenopodium album. The sequence goes on along the minus strand of NC_137852.1, from coordinate 23,945,341 downwards.
GCATGCAGCCACTTTGACTTAGCAATGATGAATATAGCAGCCACGCAGCCGGCTTTGAGCCATTGTAGCCGCTTAATTGAGGCATAAAACAACCGCACTTAATTGTGGCAGGCGGCAGCCCCACTGCCAGCTTGATTGATAAATAAAACAGGCCTACAACCGGCCTTAATTTGAGAGCAAAGCTGCCCCATTTCGCCTGCATTACAGTTGTTGGACTGACTGGTTGCCACTTGAACTAGCTTACAATCGAGCTCTTATTAGCTCTCCTCACAGCCGTTTGTCCAAGAGTATAATCATGCGCAACCCGGCTAACACCATTGATTATGGTAACCGGCTGCTATAATATGAGTCGGCATATTCGCCGCTCGTATTGAAGTTAGCTTGGGTCATTTGATTGCTCTCATGAGATTACACAGACGACATTTCTTGTCATTTGATCAAACGCCCAGCCCAAGCGTGAGTCCTCCTATGAAGCTGCCGCTTGTATATGCGGGGTCGAAAGCTTGTTGGAGGCAGAGCATACATGGCCGGTTGTATACATGGCCGGCTGTAACGCTCAGGCATCCACCTTCTAAGTGTCGCCTGACCACCATTATATAAGTCGGCATATTTGCCGCTTGTATTTGCGGAACCTGGGCTTCAATTCTCCGTAGTTGCCGCTTCTATTAATGAAACAACCAAGCAGCCGGCTTTGAGGTTGAACAAGGCAACCATGGCAGCCGGCTTTGAACAGAGCAGCCGCATGTGATAGTGCATGACAGCACTTTGTTGGTTTAATTAAAAACCATTAGTTTGTTATTCTTTACAAAATTCAATTAGTTGTTAGTGGAAAGTAGGAATGCTTTGGCCGCATGTCCCCCACTAATTTCAAGAGTTTATTCTTGAGAAAACCATTTGCATAATACAACTATTAACATATATTTGTTAATATATGTGATATTGACAGTATCAAATCATCAATCACAATGATTGGCCGCATGCCGCCTGCTTTATTGCATACGGATGCTGCCTGTCCTGTCTTCAAGCAAAAATCTTGGATAGGTTTGAATTAATTTTGCTAGATGTCATGGTCTCACGGTGGAGTACGAATGTTGCATCTAGCAGGCTCAATAAATGAGCAATGATTAAAATAGCATGCGGCTACCGCTTGTATGCATCCGGCTGGTTGAGGTGACCTGAGCATGCGGCCGACTCATGGAATGAGCCCGGTATAATAGCGGAGGTGGCCAATTTAGCCGTCTCTTCCCTAATACAATGTAGATTAAACGGCATTGCCCTTTAACCTTCAAATATGCACGACTTAGTCTGACAGGCCTTTTAGGCTGCCTGACTCTCGACATTCAGCTTCATGACGCCTGATGTACTTGATATCCGGCCTTATGACGCCTGCTGCCTCCCAAAGGAGGCTCCTCTCTTGAGTCGGTGATCCACAACCGTTGTGCCATTACTGATGTGTCTCCCCACAGACGGCGCCAAATGTTTTGGGGTTTTTTTGTACGTACCCGAATGGAGGGTGTGTACGTCCCTCGGGAGACAGATCCGCAATGCAACACTCCAACGGCCCAGACACCTGCAAAACAACGGACCCCGGGGGGGCCGGAGGTCCGCCTCCGACGATCAAGTCAGTGATTGAAATAATGTATTTTTGAGAGAGAAAGTAGAGAGAAGGGAGAGTAATTGTGGGGGCATTGCCCTTTTTGGAGAGAATTGGATCCCTTGAAACTGATGTAAAGATCAGTATTTATAGAACATTGGGATGCGTGCCTCTTAGGTTATTTAACCTAAGTAGATTGGCTTTCCCATCATTTTATGGTTTCTAGGGTTGTGGGCTTAGAGCCCATTTTCACCCTTCTATCATTGAGTGACACGTGTCATGCTCTAATTGGCTCATTGAGCGCTGAGCTTGCGGACAGGTGTCGCGGTGGCATTGGTTCACATATAGGGGGTATTTTTACCCCAAACAACTTTCATTTGATTCTAAAAGCTTTGTTGAAAGTGTTTGACTTTCATTTGACTCAATTAGCTTTGTTTAATGCATTTGACTTTCATTTGAATAAAAAAGATTTGTTTGAATGTGTTTGACTTTCATTTGACTCAATTAGCTTTGTTGAAAGTGTTTGACTTTCATTTGCCTTAATTAGCTTTGTTGAATGCATTTTACTTTCATTTGATTCAAAAAGCTTTGTTTGAATGTGTTTGGCTTTCTTTTACCTCAATTAGCTTTGTTGAATGTGTTTGACTTTCATTTGACTCAATTAGCTTTGTTGAATGCATTTGACATTCATTTGATTCAAAAAGCTTTTTTTGAATGTGTTTTACTTTCATTTGATTCTAAAAGCTTTGTTGAAAGTGTTTGACTTTTTTTTTTTGGTAAATAAAGATTTTATTACCAAAGAGAAAATTACAACTTACAATAAAGCTAAGGTGTAACACCCAAAAACACCAAATGACCCAAGGCCAAACCAACACCACAGAAAAAGCAAACAGGTTATAGTTCAAGCCTAGCCACCTTCTAGGAAGGGTTCCAGGGAGAAACATAACCACCTACTGGACTCAGGAACTTAGGCACCTTCTAGGAAGGGTACTAAGTACAAGGACCAGGACAACAAAATTAAACAGAATACAGCATATATATGTCAGAGCTATTACATCTGCAAGCAACAAGAAAAATAATATCCTTAACTAAATCAGAAGATGATTTGCAGCTTCCTGTAAACATCAAAGCATTCCTCTGCAGCCATATATTATAGACAGTTTCAGAAAAGCACATCACAATAAGTTTGCTCCTAACATCAGTTTTCCTGCAGCATTTTGCAATCCATTGCAGCTCACCAGCAAAGCTAGAAATCTGCCTAGAGAAACCCAATTTTTGCAGCATTGAAATCCAGATTTCATTTGAGTAACTGCATTCAAAGAACAAATGGTTCACATTTTCATTTGCACCAGCACAAAAGAAACAGCAAGGGTCACAAGGAATCTGCCATACTAATAGCCTGTCCTTAGTAACCAGTCTACCCAGAATAGCAAGCCAGGTGATGAAAATACTCTTTGGTGAAGCTTGATTGTTGCAAGTGATTCTCTTCCAGGGAACTCTAGAACCCTGAGGCTTAATGATACTGTAAAGTCTCTTAATTTGCATCTTGCCATTGACAGTAACAGTATCCCACCCTCCAATATTATTCACAATCTCTCTACATCCAAGGATCTTTTTCAAAATCCAAGAAGCCTTGTTAGGAATAGCAGCAGTCCAAAAAGACTTGCCTGCAAAATAATAAGTGTGAACCCATTTAACCCATAGTGTGTCAGATTTGTTAGCAAGGTCCCAAAGCACTTTAGTAATAGCTTCTTTGTTCCAGTCTGCTAAGGAAACTAAATTCCAACCTCCACATGATTTGGGAAGGCACATAAAGTTCCAAGCAACAAGAGCTTTCTTTGTGGGGTTGCCTTTTCCAGTCCATAAGAAACATCTGAACCTAGAATCCATTTCTCTAATGATTTTCTTTGGGAGAACAAAGATCTGGGCCCAGAAAGCTTGAATCCCAAACAGAACACTTTTAATTACCTGTAATCTACCAGCATAAGATAGATGTTTAGCAGCCCAAGTGTCAATTCTGCTAGTAATCTTATCAATCAAGGGCCTGCAATCAGCAATGGTAAGCTTCTTGGAGGAGAGAGGCACACCAAGGTATTTAAAGGGGAGAGTACCATTGGCCATTCCCAAAACACCCTGAAGTTCACACCTATCATGATCAGAAATACCCCCAAAATAAGCATCACTCTTATCCAAATTTGCAGCTAGACCAGAAGCTCTAGAAAACTTCTGAAAAGCCTCAAACAAAAGCTTCACTGAGCCTAAGTCAGCTCTAGCAAATAATAGCAGGTCATCTGCAAACATCAAATGAGTAATCCCAAGTTTCTCACACCTAGGATGAAAATTAAAGTCTGGATTCTTACCCATATTCTGCAGACATCTAGACAGATACTCCATACCCAAAGCAAAAAGGAAGGGAGACATAGGATCACCTTGTCTCAATCCTTTCTTTGCTTGAAAAGGAACTGAAGGGTATCCATTGATCATGACTGAATAAGAGACAGAAGTTATACAAGCCATAATCCAAGTTATTACCTTGTGGGGAAAACCCAACTCACCAAGCATAGTCTCAAGAAACCCCCATTCAACTGAGTCATAAGCTTTCCTGAGGTCAATTTTCAACATACATCTAGGAGTAACAAACTTGTGAGTATACCCCTTGATCAACTCAGTAGCAAGCAAAATGTTGTCTCCAATATGTTTACCAGGGATGAACCCAGCCTGAGCATCATTAACAACAGAACCCACCACTCTTGCCAGCCTAGCAGTTATAACCTTAGCAATCAGTTTATAGACTAGGGTGCAGCAAGCAATAGGCCTGTAATCCTTAACATAAGAAGGATTAGAAACCTTTGGAACCAAAGTAATAGTTGTAAAACTCCATGCTCTCTCTAGAATACCAGTATCAAAGAATTCTAGAACAGCCTTATACACATCAAATTTCACCTTGTTCCAAGCCTGTTTGAAGAAAACAGCATTAAACCCATCAATTCCAGGAGCTTTGTCCTCTCCAATGTTGGCTAAAGCCTGGTCAATTTCAGCATAGGTAACAGGAGCAGATAGAACATCAATATCATCAGCAGCAAGCTGCTTCCCTGCCCTAACAATAGCAACATCAACAGCTGGAAGAGTATTGGCAGCAGAACCTAAAAGATTCTGATAGAATCTGAGAATTTCACCTTGAACCAAATCTGGATCCTTCAACAAAACATCAGCAGTATTATAGATAGAGTCAATTCTGTTCCTGCTCTGTCTGTGCTTAAGCATAGAAAAGAAATAATGAGTGTTAGAATCACCAAGCTTGATCCAGTCAACCCTTGACTTTTGCTTTAAGATACTTTCATAAGTATCCATCCAATACTTCACTTTTTCAATTCCAGCAGCTTCCTGATTCTGAAGAGCAACATTAGTAAAGTCTGCAGCCAACTGAGTTTGAACTTCAGCAAGATGATACTTAGCAGCTTCCAATTTGTCAGTGATTTTAGTGAAATGATTAGTGTTTAACATCTTAAGGCCACACTTGACAGATTTCAATTTCTTCCAAACTTGCATCATAGAGTTACCAGAAACATTGACATTCCAGTAAGAAGCCACAACTTCCTGGAAATCCTTATGAGAAGCAAGGCAATTCAAAAATCTAAAGGGTTTACCCTTGCCAGCAACAAAAGGAATCAAATCCACCAAAATAGGACTGTGATCTGACAGAGATGGGGATAGATAGATAGCCTCAGTATGACCATAAGCCATCAACCAAGCCTCATTTACCATACCCCTATCAATCCTGGTAGCAATTCTATCCAGCCCATGACCTTTATTATTCCAAGAGTAGAAAAGACCCTTACTTTTTATTTCAACAAGATCCAAGTCATGAATCAATTCCTGGAAATCCTTAACCTCATAGTCTGTAACTGGATTCCCATTAAGCCTATCTTGAGAATACAAGACAGAATTGAAATCCCCAATACAAAGCCAAGGCAGTTGGATACTACCCAAACCTTTGATACCACTCCAAAGGGGTACTCTATGTTGAAAAGAGTGCAGCCCATAGACAAAGGTACAGGCAATTTGATGCTGGAAATCCTTAGTAGATATGACAGAATGAATAAACTGTTCTGTAACAGCAATAACATCCAAAGCTACAGCATCTGGTTTCCAGCCAACCCAGATCCTACCCTTGGGAGAGTAAAAGTAATTGCTAACCCACTCCCAAGCTCTTCCAAATTTCTTTTTTATAGCTTCAAATTTCTTGAGTTTAACCTTAGTTTCAAGAATAGCCATAACATCAATAGAGTGATCTCTGAGTAACTGCTTAACAGCAGTCACTTTATTGGGATCATTAAGACCCCTTATGTTCCAAGATGCAATAATCATGACACTAGAGGGGGATTACCATCACCCCCAATAGGAATTACCTCAGCAATTTCATCTTCCAATAGAGCAGAATAAGCATTGTTAGTTCTAGGTAAATTCTGATGAGTATCAGCAACATGAGACCTAGCTCTTTTGCTTACCACTCTCCAATCAGCATCAGAGTAAGCAGCAAAAGAAGTATGAGCAGGGGTAAGATGAGCATCATGTTGATCCTTTCTTTGAGCCTGAGCAGGAGCTACAGATGGAACTGGAGCAGGCTGCTTCTGAACCCAAATCTTCTCTTGTGGTTTAGCTGGCTGAGACACAGCCTGTTTAGGCTTAACTTTAGGAGCAGAACAGTCATGTCCCACTTTATCACACTTCTTACAATAAGGTGGGGACCATTCAAAGAGCACTTTCAACTCAAGTGTTTCCCCCATAGGGCTTTCAACAGTAATACTAGCTGGGAGAGGTCTAGTTATATCAACTTCTATAAGTACCCTAGCAAATGAAACTCTGAGTTGTCTAGTAGTACATTCATCAGCATACAAAGGCACTCCAATTGTACTACCAATCCTGCTTAGCGTTTCAGTACCCCAGCAATTCAAAGGCAGATTAGGAAATCTAACCCATAGAGGTACTGTTCTAAGTATCTCAGCTTGAAAATTGAACTTATCAGTCCATGGTTTAACAATAGCAGGCTTATTATTAAACATATGAGGTCCTGAGCTCAGAACAGCATTCTTATCATCATTTGAACACAGATTGATTATAAAATAACCATCATCATGCCAAAATATCTCAGGTTTAGCAAAATTACTCCAGTTTTGAGCAATGAATTTATGCACAGCAGCAATTGTGGGATAAAAACCAACAACATAGAATATAATTGCATTGCACCATTTAGAGTTACCTGCTGCAATTTCATCTGCCTGGATCTGAGCTACAGGCTTGCCACTCTTCAAAATAGGCGCCACAAAATTCAGAGCAGCACCCTTAGCAGTAAGTTTACCTCGAAACAAATTCGCCCAATTCTCAGAATTCTTGGGTTGAGTTGATGATCCTGCGTGTTCAGGGTGACAAGCAGACCCAGAAACAACCGGACTTACATCATTTGGATGCTCAGCCGCACCTTCAGCCAATGGAACAGTAACCGGGAAAACCCTAGGTACCACTTCATTTGATTTCTGCAATTGAGTAGCAGCAAACGATTCTTCGAGAATTTTCAACTCAGCTCTAGTGACTCTACCTCCTGAAGGGTAAACAAGATGAGCTGGTGGAGAAACCAACTCATTTCCATCTTCAACCTCCGGGATAGTGTTCATATTCAAGTTCTTCAATCGATTAAAATCAGCAGGGGTGAGAGATCCAAAAGCAGGGGATCGAGGAAGTGGAGTAGCTTGTTTCTTCTTCTTTGCCATGGAAATCAGAGCTGAAAGAGAAAACCAGTTTCAGATCCAATCACCATGAAAATCGCACAAAAAAAAAAAGAAAAACCAGAGCTAAAAAGTGTTTGACTTTCGTTTGACTCAATTAGCTTTGTTTAATGCATTTGACTTTCATTTGAATCAAAAAGCTTTGTTTGAATGTGTTTGACTTTCATTTGACTCAATTAGCTTTGTTGAAAGTGTTTAACTTTCATTTGATTCAATTAACTTTGTTGAATGCATTTGACTTTCATTTGATTCAAAAAGCTTTGTTTGAATGTGTTTGACTTTCATTTGACTCAATTAGCTTTGTTGAATGCATTTGACATTCATTTGATTCAAAAAGCTTTTTTTGAATGTGTTTTACTTTCATTTGATTCTAAAAGCTTTGTTGAAAGTGTTTGACTTTCGTTTGACTCAATTAGCTTTGTTTAATGCATTTGACTTTCATTTGAATCAAAAAGCTTTGTTTGAATGTGTTTGACTTTCATTTGACTCAATTAGCTTTGTTGAAAGTGTTTAACTTTCATTTGATTCAATTAACTTTGTTGAATGCATTTGACTTTCATTTGATTCAAAAAGCTTTGTTTGAATGTGTTTGACTTTCTTTTGACTCAATTAGCTTTGTTGAATGTGTTTGACTTTCATTTGACTTTCATTTGACTGGTACTCTGGGAGGAGCTTATCTCCTAACCACTCAGAACGGCCACATCAGTGAGCTTGGACGTTCTGGTACTCTGGGAGGAGCTTAGCTCCTAACTACCCAGAACGGCCACATATTTTCTTTGACATTAACTGGGCTTTCATGACTTCGGACGTACTCTTTGACCCTTCGTACGTCTGAATTTTTCTTTTTGGACTAAACGTCTGAGAATCGGGCGGACGCACTTTTCCCTTAGATTTGTTCAAGTTTTGGAGACTAAGTGTTGAAGGAGTAAAAACTCTTGAATTGGTCACTTGACACATTTCAACGCACTTGGACGTGCCGTCAATTGCCCGTCAATTTTTTTACAAGTTAACAGAACCCTAACGTCGTTCTGTCCCTTTCTTCTAGTAATTTCTTCAAAAAATTACCGTTTGAATGTTTAGGCGGGAAAAACAGTTTTACCATATTACCCTCATGAATTCATTCTATAAATATAGGAGGTGAATTCTCATTTTCACACTTTACCCAATTGTGAATTCTAGAGAGAAGTCAGAGCGTTCTAGTGAGAGAAAGTTGTTTTTTTTCTTTAATCTTCAAGAGCGCCGCCGTGAGTTTGAGTTTTCCGGGCATTTTTTAGTTTTCCGGTCAATCTTCAAGAACTTCACCACCACATTCAAAGCTTTCAGAACGTACAGAGGTAGGCCGTCTACTTTTTCCCTTTTACTTGTTTTCTTTTTCTTCTATTTCAGTTCTGGATCCATACTCGGCTTCGTCCGACTCTCCTCATGAGGCCGGCCGTTCGCCTGGGACTGAGGAGTCTAGAGTGGACGAAGAAGAGTTGTCTCCTTCTTGGAGTGAGTCTATGTCTGACGCATACATACTCACCCCCACTTATTCTTCTCTGTCCCCTCAGGCAATGGCTAGGACGATGCGTACGCGCGAGCTTCACGCGGCCAGGAACCCAGACGGAAGTCTGGTTCATCCTAGGGTCCCTTATGACCCTAGCAACCCAAGTACAATGGTGGAGACTAACTCCACCACCCAAACAACGACCGCCTCTACCGGCTCTCACCACTTGGCCGTGGAGGTCACTTCTTCTTTTGAGGAACGCCTACGAGCTGAAGGCACCTCAACCGCACCAGCTCCGGAACTTAGGTTCCCTCAATTTGCCAGTTCTATCATGGATGGGGCCGAACTGGTAGCTTGCAAAGACAACCCTTCCAATCCTGGGGCGGGCATTACTGGACCGTCCGTTCCCTCTTCCTCTCAACCTCTTCAACTGGGCAGGGCGGACAGGCCCTTGACGGGAATCTCAATTAGGGAACCGTCCGACCTGCCTATTCGCAACGCCCCTCCTTCGGGAAATCATGCGGACGCTGCCAAGGACAAAGGCAAGCGTCCATTAATTGAGGGGGGCGTCCCTTCTTCCATGGGCGTACCTAGCTCAAGAGGCCGAAGCTCGGCCGAGGCAGCAGACCTGGACAGGGTGCTGTCCTCAGAGTTTGGAAGTGCTCCTTCTCACCAAATTGAGGGGGAAGAAGTTGAGAAGGAGGCCGTGGGTGAGACGGCCGACGGTGAGGCGGCGGCCGAAGATAACGTCGCCAACATTGACAACTTCAGGGACCCGTACGCCTGTACAGTTGGGGAGACGGCCCTGAAGTTTTTGAGGAAGGATTTTGAGAAGTATAAGGAGTCCCTCCATCTGGGGGAGGGATTCGAAATTCAAGTCCCCAGGAAGGCTATTGCTGTGGCTACCTGGGATGAGGAGAAGCCGCGCAAACGAGCGTTTTGCATTTATAGGGCCGCCTTGGACGTGGGGCTCCGCTTCCCTCTTCACCCATTCGTCCGGACTGTCCTGGACGAGTACGACATCGGCCTCTTCCAACTGACGCCAAACAGTTGGTTGAACATTTTTGGGTACTTAGTGACGTGCATCGCTAAGAAATTCACGCCAAACTTTGCGGTCTTTTGTGAGATGCACTCACTCACTCGGCTGGAGAAGGAGGTGGACGGTTGGCTCATCTTGAGTGCAACCAGGGATTACATGGTCGTGGTCGACCGTGTGAGTAAGTGGAGGGACTGGAAGCACCGCTTCTACCGTGTCAAAACTCAAGACGCGGAGTTCAACCTCCGCATGAACAAATGCCGTCCAGAGCCTATTCAACTCGGACGCGGAGACCACAGGCCTGACAAGCCGCCCATCCAGCCAAGCCACGAACACCAGCCATTGGGTTCCTCTTGCTAATTGGCTTAGGGACCCTATCTTCATGTCTGCGTACGGCTTGTACCAGAACATGCCCCAAGGTGGACACTTAGATACATAAGCTCTTCTGTACGCACATAGAGTTTTTCTTAGAAAAATATTCTAACACTTTTGCTTCTTGTTTTTGCAGCGGAGGCGTACGCTATGCTTGACTCGGCCCAAAAAGCTGAGGTTGAGATGTCCGAGGTGGACTTGGCCAGGTATAAGGCTCGTTTCAAGATGTACGAGCAGCTGAAAGAGGTAAATACTTGGTTTATTGTTTGGATTTCTCATTCCTTGCGTTGTCCGTTCTGCCTTATTGGGAGGAAACTACTTCCTGAGTTTGCACGGACGCTTTATGTCCGTTCACGCCTGTTGGAAGAGAGCTCCTTTCCCAATTCGCACGTACACATTTTGGCTTTAAAACTTTTCTAACTTTTACGTATTTTTTGCAGACCTCCTCCTCTACCCAGAAGGCCAGGCGGAAGCAGCCGGCCACGTCCACTCCTGATGCGAACGCATCCAAAAGGAGAAAGACGGTTGCTTCCAAGCCGTCTTCCCAGACCGCGGCAAAGGCGACGTCGCAGACTGCTACAACGCAGTCTAAAGGAGAACAACCCCGGCTGACACAAAGCGGGGCCTCCAAGCCCATGGACCCTGCTGCTGATCGGGTCCATGAAGAGTCCGTCCCTTCGGATGGTGGGGAAAGGTTAACCCTAGAAAAAATGACCGGTCGCTGGATAGGGACGATGCTGGTCAACCAGCCGTCCAGCGATGCTGAAGGTGGTCGTCCGGATGAGGGGGAGGCCTCTTTGCCGCCTCCTCCCATCAATCTCTCTCCTCCAAGCTTCTCCACTGGTTAGCCTTTCTTCTTCATTTTTGTACATCTTTATTCATTTGTACTTGTAAATTTTAGCTAACTTCTTGTACACGGTCGTCCGCAGATATATCAGAGGAGATGCAACTGAGGGCGTCCGGCCAGTCACTGACTGGTGCGGACAGGAAGGCCATGCGCGAGGCCATGGTTCGCGCGGTCCCCCCAGCACAGCGTGACAAGCTGCGGGGGATTAATGAGGGCTTCCTCGGCCCCATGCTTAATTGCAGTGCTGAGGTACGCTTCATTTACATAATACTTTTCTTTCCAACACTTAGCACGATTTTCTTATATTTGACTGTTTTCTTTTTTCGTCCGCAGCTCTTCCTCCGCCTGAACGCCTTCCTTGAGTGGAAGGACAAAGAAAACGAGCGGCTCGAAGTTAGGAAGGCTCAGGACGCAGTAACTGGGACGGCCGCCGTCCAAAGGGTACACTTTGAGACCCAAATCACCGCGCTGTCCGACAAAGCGGCGCGGCAAACAGAGGACCTGGTCAAGCTGGGCAAGGCACTCGAACAGGAGTCCTTGGCCAGGGAGGCCATGAGGGTTGAAAGGGACGAGGCCGTCCTTGAAAAGGAGAAGTGGAGGCTGGGCTTCGAGGCGTCCGAAGCCTTGACAAGTGAGCTGAAGTTGGCCCAAGCCAACCTTAAGTCTGCTCTAGATGAAGCGGACGCGCTGAAGGCCGAGGTGGAGACCTTGAAGAAGTCCCTGGCGGACTATGAGGAGCGACTTAAAGCCCCTCGGCCGATCAGCGTTGAAGAGGTCATCCGCATCGAGCAGAATGCTGAAGACAGACTTAAGGCATACTTCTTCGATGCCTTTGAGCTGATGGTGGACGAAGGAGAAGCCGCCTATTATGAGGAACGCTTCAAGAAGCGGCTTCAATACGTCTGCCTCAGAGACGAGGCAAAGAAGGCCGGCATGCCTTCTCCTGAGCTGGCAGTTACTTCTCCCGAGTCCGGGGAGGACGGGGATGAAGAAGATGAGGAGGAGAAGGCGGACAGCGGGCTTGCCCCGGCCAAGGACGCCAAGGATGCTGAGGAGCCTGTCAAAGATAATACGGCTGAGCAGAGCTCAGGTCCTCAAGCAGCCGTCTGATCAGCTTTCAAGCTTTCTTTCTTTTTCAGCTTATTATGTACTTGTCTTTTTTTTTTTTTGTTTTTATTTTGAGGCCGCCTGTTTGAGCGGTTTTGTAAACGTTTCGGCTATCATTGTACGAGTAGTCCGTCTAATCAAATCATAGTAATGATTGCCCTTGGACTAGGTGAAGCACCGAATCAATTTAATTGGCCGTTCGGCTATCATTGTATGAGTAGTCCGTTGAATCTATCGCTCGGACACACCCTAGAAATCCCAAGTATTATCTCAACTTAGAGATTTCTAACTCAGCTGGGCTAAACGCCTAGGTATACCCTTGCCCTATTTGTAAGGGGTACTTGCTTTTTAAACAAGTTCAGAATACCTTGCCTCAACCGTCCGCCTAGAATTGGAGCGGACGAATTGTTTTCTAATTTTCTTTTTGTGGCCGACTTGCTATATTGGGAGCAACCTTGCTTCCTTTTTGCTTCGGCCATTAATAAGAATGATAGGCCGTGTTGCTATATTGGGAGCAACCTTGCTTCCTTTTTGCTTCGGCCATTAATAAGAATGGTAGGCCGTGTTGCTACATTGGAAGCAACCTAGTAAATCGTTTCATTCGGCCTTTGGTCATAAATAGTAATAATATGCAAATAAACACAAACAATAAATAGTTTAACAATGCCTGACTTTTCATTAATTTTGTCAAAGGTACATTGTTGTGGCCGTAAGGCTTTAATTACAAGGCTCGGTCAGTAGGCCTAGCTGTTTAAATAGCTTTTTGGCTAAGTACTTAAAGAAACAAAGACTTAAACATGATATTTCTTCAGGTTGTCAGTGTTCCATGTCCGTGGGATCTGACGGCCATCAATTGCCTCAAGGCGATATGTGCCGTCTCGGACTTCTTCCCTGATTCGGTACGGCCCCTCCCAGTTTGGGGTCAACTTGCCGTCCTCATTGGCACGGCCAACAGCTTCCATTTTCCTCAACACCAGATCTCCCATTTTTATCGTCCGCTTAGACACTCGGCGGTTATATGCCCTTGTCATCCTTAAGCGATAAATTTCATGCCTAAGCGCCGCATTGCCCCTAGCTTCTGGAAGGAAATCTAGGGCGGTCCTCATGGCCTCCCAATTGGCCGATTCGTCATAAAGCATTACCCGCAAAGTGGGCTCGTACATTTCAATTGGGAGTACAGCCTCAGCTCCATAGACCAAAAAGAATGGGGTCTCCCCTGTAGAACTCTTTGCTGTTGTCCGTATGGACCATAGCACATTGACCAACTCGTCTGCCCATAGGCCGCCTGCCTTTTCAAGCTTGCGCTTGATCCCATTTGAAATCAACTTGTTATAGGCCTCAACCTGACCATTGGCTTGTGGTCGGCCGACCGAGGCAAAACAATGAGTTATGCCCTGGTCTCCCAACCATTCCTTGAGTTGACGAGTCTCAAACTGAGGCCCATTGTCGAACACCATTGACTGAGGTACTCCATACCGAGTGATTATACTCTTCCAAATGAAAGCTGACACATCCGTCCATTTGATGCCTCGGACGGCCTCAGCTTCAACCCATTTAGTGAAATAGTCTACTGCCACTAGTACATATCGTCTCTGGCCGGATGCAGGAGTATACGGCCCCAAAATGTCCATGCCCCATTTAGCAAAGGGGAGCGGACTACTGATTGCTGATAGACTATTTGCTGGACGATGGATTAGGGTTGAAAACCTCTAGCACTTGTCACACTTTTTTACCATTTGCATGGCGTTCGTATTCAAGCTCGGCCAGTAATAACCAAAACGCGTCACTTTTTCAGCTAAGGCTCGTCCTCCAATGTGTGAGCCACAATGTCCCTGATGAAGGTCGTCCTAAACTTCATGCCCTCTTTCAGGAGTTACACACTTAAGGTAAGGCTTCACAAAGGCTCTTTTGAATAGCTCACCGTCCTTCATTTCGAACCAGGCCACTCTCCTCTTCATCAGCCAACTCTCTTTTGGATCGTCCGGAAGAATTCCATCCTTCAGATAGGAAATAATTCCGTCCATCCAGGTTGAACTTCTATCTATTATCTGAACGGGCTCGGCATCAATACTCCTCTTCTCCTTTACTTCCCAAAACACTGATCTTGGAGTATCACAAGATGCCGAGGAAGCCAACTTGGAGAGGGCGTCCGCTTGATGATTTTCTGAACGAGGAACTTGTTTGAGAGAGAAATGCTCTAGGCACTCGGCCTCATCTTTAACTAGCTGCATGTACTTCATCATGGCCGGCTCCCTGGCCTCAAAGCCACCATTGACTTGGTGAACTATTAGCCGGGAGTCCGAGCATACTTCGACTTTGGTTGCCCCGGCCGCTTTACACATTCTTAGGCCGGCCAACAATGCTTCGTACTCAGCTTCATTGTTTGACGCTTAGAACTGAAATCTCAACGCGTACTCATACTTATCCCCCTCAGGGGATTCACATATAATACCAGCGCCACACCCGGTCGCTGTTGCACTACCATCCACAAATACTTTCCAGACTTGGTCCCCGGCCGGCTGAAGATCAGGCCGTGTCATTTCAGCCAAAAAGTCCGCAAAAGCTTGCCCCTTGATCGCCTTCCTTGGTTCAAACACAATATCAAAACCTCTGAGCTCTAAGGCCCACTTGAGCATGCGGCCACTTGCCTCTAAAGTTGAGAACGGCTTCTTCAAGGGTTGGTCTGTATAGACCACTATTGAATGCGCTAAAAAGTATGGCCGCAGCTTCTTTGATGCCATGTACAAGGCCAGGCCAAATTTTTCAATTGGGGGGTACTTCAACTCAGCATTGTGAAGTACATGACTGATAAAATACACCGGGACCTGATGGTCGTCCCTTTCAGCAAGAAGGACGGCACTTAGAGAGTGTTCGGAGATGGCTAGGTAGATATATAGCTTCTCATTCTTGAGTGGGCTGACGAGGCGAGGCAATGTATGCAAGTGGTTTTTCAACTGTACGAATGCTTCCTCGGCCTCCTCTGTCCACTCGAACATGGCTTGCTTCTTAATGGTTTGGAAAAAGTAACGGCACTTATCCCCTGATCTTGACAAGAATCTTCCAAGGGCTGCTAAACAGCCGGTCAGTCTTTGCACTTCCTTGATTGTTCTTGGAGACTTCATGTCAAGGACGGCTTGAATTTTTTCAGGGTTGGCCTCGATTCCACGCTGATCGATCAAAAATCCGAGAAAGTTGCCGGACTCAACACCAAATACACACTTCTTTGGATTTAACCTCATCTTATGCCGCCTGAGTTCGGCGAACGTTTCTCGTAGATCCTTGAGATGGTCGGCCGGCTCTTT
This sequence comes from Chenopodium album, assembly GCF_948465745.1. NCBI lineage: Eukaryota > Viridiplantae > Streptophyta > Magnoliopsida > Caryophyllales > Amaranthaceae > Chenopodium > Chenopodium album. Next base: position 23,929,814 of record NC_137852.1, on the reverse strand, counting down.
TGACTTGACAATCATATCATCAATATATGCCTCCATATTCCGGCCGAGCTGATCTCTAAAGACCGTATTAACAAGCCTCTGAAATGTAGCAGGGGCATTCTTGAGGCCGAATGGCATAACCTTGTAACAGTACAACCCCTGCTCGGTCACGAAGGCTGTTTTCTCTTGATCCTCTTCCCACAAAGGAATTTGATGGAATCCGGAGTATGCGTCCATGAAGCTCATAAGGGCGTGTCCGGCCGTAGAGTCAACCAGACGGTCAATCTTAGGCAAGGGGAAGCTATCCTTAGGACACGCCTTGTTCAAGTCCGTGTAAGTCCTCCAAGTCCCATCCGGCTTTTTCACAAGAACAACATTGGCCACCCAATCTGGGTAAAAGCATTGCCGAATGAAACTGGCGTCCAGCAGCTTTTTCACCTCTGCTGCGGCCGCCTGATTCCTCTCTTCTCCGTGATTTCTCTTCTTCTGGCGGACGGGCTTTATCAAAGGATTCACAGCCAACTTGTGCACGGCCAGATCAGGACTTATTCCTGGCATTTCTCCAACTTCAAATGCAAACAGATCTTTGAATTCACTTAACAACTGAACCAACTCATCCCCGAGCAATTCCAAGGCTATAGTGCCGACACTAACCGTCCGTTCAGGGTGGTTGGAGTCAAGCACTATATCCTGGTGGCTGCCGGCCGGCTGAGGCCTCAACTCATCAGGCCGGCCGACAGTCATTAGTTGCTAGGCTTCTTCAGCCCTGGTCGCCTTACGCTTTTGGCCGACCTGGTATGCTGGGAGTGAGGTTCCTTCTTCCTTAATCTCGGACAACTTCGGGCCGCGTGCTGTTGGCTTTACGGCCAGCTGATTACATTCTTTGGCCATTTTCTGACTTCCTTGAATTGTTCTAATTTTTCCATCCGACCTTTCAAACTTCAGCAACATCAAATGGGGCACTATGACCGCCTTGGCTGCATTGAGAGTGGGACGGCCAAGGATTACATTGTACCCGGTCAACTCTTTGAAAACAAGGAAGCGGACGACCATGTCTCTTCCTTCACCCTTCTGACCAAAACGGATGGGAAGGTCAATCCGTCCAACTGGGTGAATGACACTCCCCCCAAACCCTACTAAGGGGTGAGTTATGTCTTGGAGAGCATCTTCTGGGAAGCTTAGATTCCTCAAGGCAGAGAGACTTATGATATCGGCCGAACTGCCCGTATCAATCAATATCCGGCCCACCTTCAAATTTGCTATTTTCATAACAAAGACCATGGGATCATTGTGTAAGGCTCTGACCTCTCCACGGTCAGCCTCACTTATGATCACTTCGGGAAATGGCTCGGCCTTGACGGCGTCCGTTTGCATCACATTTGACAGGTTTCGGGCGTCCTGCTTGATTCCTCTCATGGTAGGGCCGCCTGAAGCAAAGCCTCCTGATATGACGGCCACAAAACCTGAATCAGTGCTATTCCCATCATCTTCCTTGTCATTCCTCTTTTCACTTTGTTGATTTTTCTCGGACGTGTTGTCTGTCCGCTTGAAGGTGAATTTGGACTTGGTCACATAAGGTTTCAGCAGACCCTTGTCAGCTAACTTATCCAACAGTCTCTTCAAGTTGATACACTCATTCGTTTCATGACCCACATCCTTGTGGTAGTGACAGTACTTGTTCTTGTTTCTGTATTGGGTCGAGCCTCTCAAAGGCTGAGGCTTTTCAAACTCAAACTTGTCTTTTATCTCCATCAAAATGGAGTAACCATCCTTGTTAAACTCATACTGAGGCTCGTACGTCTTGCTTTTCTTTGACTTGGGTTGCTTGTCATTAGCTACCCAGATTTCTTTTCTTTTGTTTCCTTCTTTCTTTTGACCGGCCGAGTCTTGCTGAGAAGGTTGCTTCTTCTCAGCCCCCTTGGCCGGCTGTTCTGATTTGGTGAGCGAACAAAAATCTGCGGCCTCAATATAGGCTTCGGCTTCCCGCAATACACCTGCGTATGACCGAATCTTCTTTCTCACCAAATCAAACTTGAAACCATTATGCCTTAATCCCCGGAGAAATTCTGAGTAAGCCATTTCATCCGGAAGATTATGAATTTGGGCTTTTTCTTGGTTAAACCTCTGGACGTACGAGCGTAGTCCTTCATTCTTTCCTTGGACAATTGTAGCCAAGTTGAGACTTGTCTTTCTTGGTGGAATGTTGTATGAGAAATTTCCCACGAACAACAAACTGAGGGTGGTAAAGCAATTGATGCATCCGGCTGGAAGGCTGTTAAACCAGTCCTGGGCCACCCCTTTGAGAGTGGCCGGGAAACATCTGCACCATGTAGCATCGTCTACACTTTGCAAATACATCAAGTTCCTGTACGAGGTAACATGCTCTTCTGGGTTGCCCGTACCATCATAGGCACCCACTAGCACACTCTTCACTTTTGTTGGTTGAGGTGAGGCTAGTATGTCTTGCGAAAACGGAGGCGGCTTATCCCCCAAATTCAACAAACGCATCTGCCAATCAATAGGCTGAGGCTGAGCGGACGTTCCAGCCAGGTAGGGAGTCTGGCCGAACATCTGAGCATACGGTCCATATTGCCCGAAAACTTGGGGAGTTGGTTGTACCAGCCCATTGAGTATTTGAGGGGGCTGAAATTGCAGTGGCGGAATTGGACGTGGAGTGATAGTATGACTCTTGCTGGAAGCAGCCGTGTTGGTGTATTGAGAGAAAGATTGGTTGGAGGCTTCATCCGGCATGGTTGGGGTAGAGGCCGTGTCAGAGTATGCGGCCCTCTCCCTTTGCCTGTGCCGGATGTAATCCCTTGCGTCTTTGAAACGCTGTGACGGCTCGGTCTCAACTCTTATTGGCTGTCTGCCCCTCCCCCCAGCCGACTGTGTTTTCGCCAGTAGGCTGGAGAGGTTGGTCCGTGGGACTCGGGGAGACCTTCCGTGCGGACGACGGAATGGGGTGTTACCAGCATCGGTTGCATTGGTCTTGTTGTTAGCTTTTTTGGAAGTACCTCCTCTCCCCTTTTGCTGGACAGCCGCCAACTCCTGGCGGAGCTTGCTCAGCTCGGCCATCGGTGTAGCTGGGGTGACAGGAGGGTGTTCGGCCTCTTCGAATGAGGCAGTCAAAGGATTACTAGAATGTATGGTTGTACGTATGTCCTCTACATACCCATCTTCTCCTGGTCGAGGACCAGTATTAGGTGTCTGACCATCTATTGCCATAACGGACGAGTATCCCCACAGACGGCGCCAAATGTTTCGGGGTTTTTTGTGATCTCCTTGGATACTGGTCACGCTCTGCTGGCAACGAGACTCGGACACCTGCAAAACAACGAATATTCCGTTTATCGGAATATTCGCCTCCGACGATCAAGTTAGAGATCGGTAATCGGAAAAGCTACAGAGAGAAAGTAGAGAGAAGTTGGAGCTCTTTAATGCTCTTTTTTAATGTTGTCTGAATGATCCCTCCCATCATAAATGATTGGGGTATTTATAGGGATGGGAGCATGTGCCCCTTTAGGGTTTATTCCCCTAGAATGTCGTGACATGATTGGCTGCGCAATCAGGGGCTGCCACGTGTCATGGGGGGCGCCGTTTTACGGCTTTCAAGGTTTTTCTCGGGATTTGGGCCTGAGGTCATCAGGCCCCTTTTTCTCTTTCTGATATTTTATTAGGGCATTTGGAGATGGCTGACGCGTGTCACCATGACAGGTGAACACGTGTCTCAATCTAACAGGGCCACGTGTCGCCTATTCATTGGGCCACGTGTCACTATCAGATTGGGCCACGTACCTGGGGTATTTTTACCCTAAACACATTTGATTTTCATTTGATTCAAAAACCTTTGTTTGAATTTGTTTGACTTTCATTTGACTCAATTAGCATTGTGGAATGCAATTGACATTCATTTAATTCAAAAAGCTTTGATTGAATGTATTTGACTTTCATTTGATTCAAAACGCTTTGTTGAAAGTGTTTGACTTTCATTTGACTCAATTAGCTTTGTTGAATGCATTTGACTTTCATTTGATTCAAAAAGCTTTGTTTGAATGTGTTTGACTATCATTTGACTCAATTAGCATTGTGGAATGCAATTGACATTCATTCAATTCAAAAAGCTTTGATTGAATGTATTTGACTTTCATTTGATTCAAAACGCTTTGTTGAAAGTGTTTGACTTTCATTTGACTCAATTAGCTTTGTTGAATGCATTTGACTTTCATTTGATTCAAAAAGCTTTGTTTGAATGTGTTTGACTTTCATTTGATTCTAAAAGCTTTGTTGAAAGTGTTTGACTTTCATTTGACTCAATTAGCTTTGTTGCATGCATTTGACTTTCGTTTGATTCAAAAAGCTTTGTTTGAATGTGTTTGACTTTCATTTGACTCAATTAGCTTTGTTGAAAGTGTTTGACTTTCATTTGACTCAATTAGCTTTGTTGAATGCATTTTACTTTCATTTGATTCAAAAAGCATTGTTTGAATGTGTTTGACTTTCTTTTGACTCAATTAGCTTTGATGAATGTGTTTGACTTTTTATTTGACTCAATTAGCATTGTGGTATGCAATTGACTTTCATTTGATTCAAAAAGCTTTGATTGAATGTATTTGACTTTCATTTGATTCTAAACGCTTTGTTGAAAGTGTTTGACTTTCATTTGACTCAATTAGCTTTGTTGAATGCATTCGACTTTCATTTGATTCAAAAAGCTTTGTTTGAATGTGTTTGACTTTCATTTGACTCAATTAGCATTGTGGAATGCAATTGACATTCATTTAATTCAAAAAGCTTTGATTGAATGTATTTGACTTTCATTTGATTCAAAACGCTTTGTTGAAAGTGTTTGACTTTCATTTGACTTAATTAGCTTTGTTGAATGCATTTGACTTTCATTTGATTCAAAAAGCTTTGTTTGAATAAGTTTGACTTTCATTTGACTCAATTAGCATTGTGGAATGCAATTGACATTCATTTAATTCAAAAAGCTTTGATTGAATGTATTTGACTTTCATTTGATTCAAAACGCTTTGTTGAAAGTGTTTGACTTTCATTTGACTCAATTAGCTTTGTTGAATGCATTTGACTTTCATTTGATTCAAAAAGCTTTGTTTGAATGTGTTTGACTTTCATTTGATTCTAAAAGCTTTGTTGAAAGTGTTTGACTTTCATTTGACTCAATTAGCTTTGTTGAATGCATTTGACTTTCGTTTGATTCAAAAAGCTTTGTTGAAAGTGTTTGACTTTCATTTGACTCGATTAGCATTGTGGAATGCAATTGACATTCATTTAATTCAAAAAGCTTTGATTGAATGTATTTGACCTTCATTTGATTCAAAACGCTTTGTTGAAAGTGTTTGACTTTCATTTGACTCAATTAGCTTTGTTGAATGCATTTGACTTTCATTTGATTCAAAAAGCTTTGTTTGAATGTGTTTGAATTTTATTTGACTCAATTAGAATTGTGGAATGCAATTGACATTCATTTAATTCAAAAAGCTTTGATTGAATGTATTTGACTTTCATTTTATTCAAAACGCTTTGTTGAAAGTGTTTGACTTTCATTTGACTCAATTAGCTTTGTTGAATGCATTTGACTTTCATTTGATTCAAAAAGCTTTGTTTGAATGTGTTTGACTTTCATTTGATTCTAAAAGCTTTGTTGAAAGTGTTTGACTTTCATTTGACTCAATTAGGTTTGTTGAATGCATTTGACTTTCGTTTGATTCAAAAAGCTTTGTTGAAAGTGTTTGACTTTCATTTGACTCAATAAGCATTGTGGAATGCAATTGACATTCATTTAATTCAAAAAGCTTTGATTGAATGTATTTGACTTTCATTTGTTTCAAAACGCTTTGTTGAAAGTGTTTGACTTTCATTTGACTCAATTAGCTTTGTTGAATGCATTTGACTTTCATTTGATTCAAAAAGCTTTGTTTGAATGTGTTTGACTTTCATTTGATTCTAAAAGCTTTGTTGAAAGTGTTTGACTTTCATTTGACACAATTAGCTTTGTTGAATGCATTTAACTTTCATTTTAATCAAGAAGCTTTATTTGAATGTGTTTGACTTTCATTTGATTCAATTGGCCTTGTTGAATGCATTTGACTTTCATTTGATTCAAAAAGCTTTGTTTGAATGTGTTTGACTTTCATTTGACTCAATTAGCTTCGTTGAATGTGTTTGACTTTCATTTGACTCAATTAGCATTGTGGAATGCAATTGACTTCGATGTGATTTAAAAAGCTTTGATTGAATGTATTTAACTTTCATTTTATTCTAAAAGCTTTGATGAAAGTGTTTGACTTTCATTTGACTCAATTAGCTTTGTTGAATTCATTTGATTTTCGTTTGATTCAAAAAGCTTTGTTTGAATGTGTTTGATTTTCATTTGACTCAATTAGCTTTGTTAAATGCATTTGACATTCATTTGAATCAAAAAGCTTTGTTTGAATGTGTTTGACTTTCATTTGACTTAATTAGCTTTGTTGAAAGTGTTTGACTTTCATTTGACTCAATTAGCTTTGTTGAATGCATTTGACTTTCATTTGATTCAAAAAGCTTTGTTGGAATGTGTTTGACTTTCTTTTGACTCAATTAGCTTTGTTGAATGTGTTTGACTTTCATTTGACTTAATTAGCATTGTGGAATGCAATTGACTTTCATTTGATTCAAAAAGCTTTGATTGAATGTATTTTACTTTCATTTGATTCAAAACGCTTTGTTGAAAGTGTTTACTTTCATTTGACTCAATTAGCTTTGTTGAATGCATTTGACATTTTTTTTTTTTTTTTTTTTTTTTTTTGGTAAATGAGAGATTTTATTACCAAAGTAGAGCAAAAACAATACAAGAAAGCTACTGTGTTACAAAAGCTAACCAGTAGCAGCACCCTTACACCAAAGACCAAAGAAAAGGCCAGACAACCCCTAACTCAACCTAAAGCCAAACCTAGCCACCTTCTAGGAAGGGTTCTAAGCTGACCAAGGTTACCAACTGGACTCAAACAGCTGGCCACCTTCTAAGAAGGGTACCAGTGTAAGGACCAGACAAAGAAACCTAAACAAAAGAACCCCAATGAAAACTTCTGCTAGCATTAAACAATAAAAACACAAAAACAACACCAGAAAGCATAAAAAAGAAACCAGTTACAGCAGCAGCAAAGACCTATCAGCAGTAGAGCATCTGCAAGCCACTCTAAAAACAATATCTCTGTAGACAGTTTCTACAGGCAAGCAGCAGCCTGAAAAAACAGTGTTGTTCCTCTGAATCCAAATAGCATAGATAGTTTCAGCAAGGAACATCAAATGTAATCTACCAACAGCTCTAGACTTCCTGCAGAATCTAATGCTCCATTTGACTTCTTGACAGAAAGGTTGGACAGTTTTCCTACAGTTCAAAAGCAAAAGAACCTTCTGCCAGATTTGTTTAGAGTATGAACATTCAAAAAACAAATGCTGAGTATTCTCAGTAGCATTTACACATAAAACACAAGTTGTATCACATTGAGAATTCCACAATACCACTCTGTCCTTAGTAACAAGCCTGTTATGCAAGGCTAACCAAAGAATGAAAACACTTTTTGGAGAAGCTGCATTGTTGCAAACAAGTCTTTTCCATTCAGTTTTAGGGGCTTGAGGTCTTAGAAGTCTGTAAAGTTTTTTGATCTGCATACCAGCTCCATGCTTCACCTTATCCCATCCCCCTATATCATCAATAACCTGTCTGCATTTTAGGATCTTTTTCAGAACCCAAGAGCATTTTTGAGGCACAGGAGCTTCCCAAACATCTTTCTTGTTAAAATAATAAATGTGAACCCATTTCACCCATAAAGAATCAGCTTTATGAGTAATATCCCATAATAGTTTAGCAATAGCAGAAATGTTCCACTCAGGAAGAGAGATTACATTCCACCCACCACTAACTCTAGGAAGACAAACTGTGTTCCAAGCAACTAAAGCTTTCCTTGAAGGATTTGAGTTTCCAGTCCAAAGAAAGGCTCTAAACCTAGCCTCAATCTCTTTCAGAATCTTCTTAGGCAAAACAAAGATCTGAGACCAATAAGTCTGAATCCCAAACAGGACACTCTTCACCAATTGGAGCCTACCAGCATAAGATAAATGCTTAGCAGTCCAACCTGTAATTCTAGCTGTAACCTTGTCAACTAAGGGTTTACACTGACTGATAGTGAGTTTCTTGGAGGAGAGTGGGACACCAAGGTACTTGAATGGAATAGTACCAAGAGTTACTCCAAGAACCTGTAATAAAACAGTTTGAATATCAGCATTTACCCCACCAAAATAAACTTCACTCTTTTCCAAATTTGCAGACAACCCTGATGCCTCAGAGAACTTAGAGAAAGCCTTGAACAAAAGCTGAACAGAGGTCTCATCAGCTCTAGAGAATATGAGGAGATCATCAGCAAACATTAAGTGAGTAAGAAGCATCTTTTCACATCTGGGATGGTAATTAAAATCAGGAGTATCCTTCAATTCGTGCAAACACCTTGACAGGTATTCCATTCCAATAGCAAAAAGGAAGGGAGAGATAGGATCTCCCTGCCTAAGCCCTTTTTTAGCAGGAAAAGGAGTAGCAGGCACCCCATTAATAAGAATAGAGAATGAAACTGTAGAGAGACAGCTCATAATCCAAGAAACAAAGATTCCAGGAAAGCCTAACTCTTCCATAACTGTCTTCAAAAAACTCCATTCAATGGAATCATAAGCCTTTTTCAAGTCCACTTTAACCATACACCTTGGAGTTATAAACTTATTTGTATAGCCCTTAATAAGCTCAGTTGCAAGCAAAATGTTATCACCAATATGCTTCCCAGGTATAAAACCAGCCTGAGCATCATCTACTACTTCCCCAATCACCTTAGCTAGCCTAGCTGTTAATATTTTAGAAACAATCTTGTAAAGGACAGTACAGCAAGCTATAGGCCTAAAGTCTTTAGCATAGGAAGGATTTTGCACCTTAGGAACAAGAGTGACAGTTGTGCAGTTCCACTCTTTCTGCATTACACCTGTCTCAAAAAAATCAATAACAGCAGCATATATATCATGTTTAACAATGTCCCAAGTTTCCTGGAAAAAGAAGGAGTTAAAACCATCAATCCCAGGAGCCTTTGAGGTATCAATTCCTTTTAAAGCTAAATCAACCTCTTCTAAAGAAATTGGAGCAGTAAGAGTATGATGAGCCTCTATGGATAACTGTTTCCCTTTCCTCAAGGTACCCAGGTCAACAGCTGGTAAGTAATTAGCACTAGCCCCCATAAGGTTTTTATAAAAACCAGTAATCTCAAGCTCAATCTCTTCTGGCTTCTTCAGCAAAACATGATTTCCATTAAAGATGGAGTCAATCCTGTTCCTATTATTTCTAGTCTTCATAGCAGCAAAGAAGTAATGGCTGTTAGAATCTCCCAATTTTACCCAGTCAACTCTAGATTTCTGTTTGTAGATACTTTCTTGAACATTTCCCCAAAACTTAATCTGCTTAATACAATCAGCTTCCTTGGCAACCAAGGCAGGATCATGGTTATTAGCCAACAAGCTTTGAGTTTCAAGAAGAGAGGTATGAGCAGCATCAATTCTAGCCTCAATATTACTAAAATACTTGGTGTTGAGCTTCTTCATCTGAACTTTAACAAGCTTTAATTTTGCCCAAACACATTTCATAGCATTACCAGAAATATCAGCTTGCCAAGCATCCTTAACAGATTCCAGAAAAAGATCATGCTTAGCAATACAATTAAGAAATCTAAAAGGCCTAGCTTTACCAGGAGAAGATTGGAAAATTTCAAAAAGAAGAGGAGTGTGATCAGAAAGGGAAGGAGGAAGATAAATAGCTTCCACATGACCATACTGACCAATCCAAGCTTGATTAACCAAACCCCTATCAATCCTGGTGCAGGTTCTAGGCCCATCATGAGCCTTATTTGACCAAGAAAAAGGCAGCCCTTTACTCTTGATCTCTACAAATTCCATATCATCTATAAACTGCTGGAAATCTCTAACTTCATAATCAGTAACAACATTCCCATGGATCCTATCTTCAGAATGCAGAACAGAGTTGAAATCACCAGAACACAGCCAAGGCAGCCCAGGAGAAGTCAAACTCCTAATTCCATCCCAAAGAGCTTTCCTATCATGAATAGAGTGAAGACCATATAAAAAAGTACAATTAATTTGGGTAGCCAAATCCTTAGTACTGATTAAACAATGAATAAATTGTTCATGGATAGTAAGCACATCCAAAGTAATCCTATCATTCTTCCAGCCAACCCAGATCCTGCCTTTGGAAGATTGAGACATATTAGTAATCCAAGACCAGCCAATACCCATCTTCCTCTGCACATTGACAACATTCTTCAATTTAACTTTAGTTTCAACAAGACCAATAATATCACAATTATTTTGATGCAGTAACTTCTTAACAGCAGTTACTTTATTGAGGTCATTAAGACCCCTAATATTCCAAGTGATAATAATCATGGCACCAGAGGGGGATTTCCATCACCCCCAATAGGATTTAGAGTGAACCCTCCAGCTCCATCCACCTCATCAATCATCAAAGCAGCATAGGCACTAGGAGAAGCACCAACTGTAGTTTTGGCTTTAATACCCTGAGTTCTTGTCTTCCTACCCACTACTCTCCACCCATCATTATGATTAGCAGGAGCAGCAGCAGTATCTGGTTTCTTACCCTTGTTCTGCTTTGTATGTACAGTTTTAGTACAATCATGTCCCACCTTATTGCATACACAACAAAAAGCAGGTGTCCATTCATAGACCACTTTTAATTCCAGAAGTTCATTCAGAGGGCTTTTGACAAAAACAGTCTTAGGCAAAACCTTTGTCACATCAATCTCAATAAGCACTCTTGCAAAGGAGACCCTAAGCTGCCTCGTTGTGCACTCATCAGCACAGAGCGGTATTCCCAGAAGACTACCAATCCTACTAAGAGTTTCAGCTCCCCAACAATTCAGAGGTAAGTTAGGAAACTTAACCCAAATAGGAACAGTTCTTAAAATTTCAGCATTAAAATCAAACTTAGCATTCCATGGCTTCACAATTGCAGGTTTACCATAAAACATATGAGGTCCAGCACAAAGAACAGCATTCTTATCTTCAATTGAGCACAGATTAATAATAAAATATCCGTCATCATGCCAGAACACTTCTGGTTTTTGCACAAAACACCATTGTTGAGCAATATAGCGTTGAACAGCAGCAATTGTAGGATAATAACCAACAACATAAAAGACTAAAGCATTTAGCCATTTCAAATTACCTGCAGAGAGCTCAGATTCCTGCAACTGAGCAATTTGTTTACCATCCTCTACTCTCGGAGCAACATAGGTCAGGGAAGCACCTTTAGCAGTCAGCTTTCCATTATATGATCCACCATCCCCATTTGATTTATCTTGTGCAACTCTAGGATCTGGAACAACAGGCTCAGCTTGACTCCCAGAAATCAATGGAACAGTAACCCTAGAAACCCGGGTTACTGTTTGATTGGATTCTGACGCTGTAGGTTGACCTAAATTCTCATATGACTGTGCAATAGTCTCTGCATCACTTCTCGGAATAGGCCCTACTGCCGGATTAACAAGAGCCGGTGCCGGAGTAACCAGCTCGTCAACTTCCTTAATCGTGGTTGGTTTAAAAGAAGTACCAGAGTTTCTCAGATTCTCCAGAATTTTATCAAAAGGTTCATGAGTAGTCGAAGATGATGCTTGCTGAGGTGTTGGAGTAGTTTGTCTTCTCTTTCTAGCCATTGTAGATCAAAATTGATGAGGAACAACCATCAAAATCGAAGAACAGGAAGAGGAGAGAGAACAGAGAAAAAAGTCAAAAAGTCAAGACCTCATAAATACACATTCATTTGACTCAATTAGCTTTGTTGAATGCATTTGACTTTCATTTTATTCAAAAAGCTTTGTTTGAATATGTTTGACTTTCATTTGATTCTAAAAGCTTTGTTGAAAGTGTTTGACTTTCATTTGACTCAATTAGCTTTGTTGAATGCATTTGACTTTCATTTGATTCAAAAATCTTTGTTTGAATGTGTTTGAATTTCATTTGATTCTAAAAGCTTTGTTGAAAGAGTTTGACTTTCATTTGACTCAATTAGCTTTGTTGAATGCATTTGACTTTCGTTTGATTAAAAAAGCTTTGTTGAAAGTGTTTGACTTTCATTTGACTCAATTAGCATTGTGGAATGCAATTGACATTCATTTAATTCAAAAAGCTTTGATTGAATGTATTTGACTTTCATTTGATTCAAAACGCTTTGTTGAAAGTGTTTGACTTTCATTTAACTTTCATTTGATTCAAAAAGCTTTGTTTGAATGTGTTTGACTTTCATTTGACTCAATTAGCATTGTGGAATGCAATTGACATTCATTTAATTCAAAAAGCTTTGATTGAATGTATTTAACTTTCATTTGATTCAAAACGCTTTGTTGAAAGTGTTTGACTTTCATTTGACTCAATTAGCTTTGTTGAATGCATTTGACTTTCATTTGATTCAAAAAGCTTTGTTTGAATGTGTTTGACTTTCATTTGATTCTAAAAGCTTTGTTGAAAGTGTTTGACTTTCATTTGACTCAATTAGCTTTGTTGAATGCATTTGACTTTCGTTTGATTCAAAAAGCTTTGTTGAAAGTGTTTGACTTTCATTTGACTCAATTAGCATTGTGGAATGCAATTGACATTCATTTAATTTAAAAAGCTTTGATTGAATGTATTTGACTTTCATTTGATTCAAAACGCTTTGTTGAAAGTGTTTGACTTTCATTTGACTCAATTAGCTTTGTTGAATGCATTTGACTTTCATTTTATTCAAAAAGCTTTGTTTGAATATGTTTGACTTTCATTTGATTCTAAAAGCTTTGTTGAAAGTGTTTGACTTTCATTTGACACAATTAGCTTTGTTGAATGCATTTAACTTTCATTTTAATCAATAAGCTTTATTTGAATGTGTTGGACTTTCATTTGACTCAATTGGCCTTGTTGAATGCATTTGACTTTCATTTGATTCAAAAAGCTTTGTTTGAATGTGTTTGACTTTCATTTGACTCAATTAGCTTCGTTGAATGTGTTTGACTTTCATTTGACTCAATCAGCATTGTGGAATGCAATTGACTTCGATGTGATTTAAAAAGCTTTGATTGAATGTATTTAACTTTTATTTTATTCTAAAAGCTTTGATGAAAGTGTTTGACTTTCATTTGACTCAATTAGCTTTGTTGAATTCATTTGATTTTCGTTTGTTTCAAAAAGCTTTGTTTGAATGTGTTTGACTTTCATTTTACTCAATTAGCTTTGTTGAATGCATTTGACTTTCATTTGAATCAAAAAGCTTTGTTTGAATGTGTTTGACTTTCATTTGACTTAATTAGCTTTGTTGAAAGTGTTTGACTTTCATTTGATTCAAAAAGCTTTGTTAGAATGTGTTTGACATTCTTTTGACTCAATTAGCTTTGTTGAATGTGTTTGACTTTCATTTGACTTAATTAGCATTGTGGAATGCAATTGACTTTCATTTGATTCAAAAAGCTTTGATTGAATGTATTTTACTTTCATTTGATTCAAAACGCTTTGTTGAAAGTGTTTGACTTTCATTTGACTCAATTAGCTTTGTTGAATGCATTTGACATTCATTTGAATCAAGAAGCTTTATTTGAATGTGTTTTACTTTCATTTGACTCAATTGGCTTTGTTGAATGCATTTGACTTTCATTTGATTCAAAAAGCTTTGTTTGAATGTGTTTGACTTTCTTTTAACTCAATTAGCTTTGTTGAATGTGTTTGACTTTCATTTGACTCAATTAGCTTTGTTGAATGCATTTGACATAAATTTTATTCAAAAAGCTTTGTTTGAATGTGTTTTACTTTCTTTGGATTCTAAAAGCTTTGTTGAAAGTGTTTCACCTTCATTTGACTCAATTAGCTTTGTTGAATGCATTTGACTTTCATTTGAATCAAGAAGCTATGTTTGAATGTGTTTGACTTTCATTTGACTCAATTGGCTTTGTTGAATGCATTTGACTTTCATTTTATTCAAAAAGCTTTGTTTGAATGTGTTTGACTTTCATTTGACTCAATTAGCTTTGTTGAATGTGTTTGACTTTCATTTGACTCAATTAGCATTGTGGAATGCAATTGTCTTTCATTTGATTCAAAAAGCTTTGTTTGAATGTATTCGACTTTCATTTGATTCTAAAAGCTTTGATGAAAGTGTTTGACTTTCATTTGACTCAATTAGCTTTGTTGAATGCATTAGACTTTCATTTGAATCAAAAAGCTTTGTTTGAATGTGTTTGAATATCATTTGACTCAATTAGCTTTGTTGAAAGTGTTTGACTTTCATTTTGACTCAATTAGCTTTGTTGAATGTGTTTGACTTTCATTTGACTCAATTAGCATTGTGGAATGCAATTGCCTTTCATTTGATTCAAAAAGATTTGATTGAATGTATTTGACTTTCATTTGATTCTAAACGCTTTGTTGAAAGTGTTTGACTTTCATTTGACTCAACTAGCTTTGTTGAATGCAATTTTTTTTCATTTGATTCAAAAAGCTTTGTTTGATTGTGTTTGACTTTCATTTGACTCAATTAGCTTTGTTGTGTTTGACTTTCATTTGACTCAATTAGCTTTGATGAAAGTGTTTGACTTTCATTTGACTCAATTAGCTTTGTTGTGTTTGACTTTCATTTGATTCAAAAAGCTTTGTTTGAATGTGTTTGACTTTCTTTTAACTCAATTAGCTTTGTTGAATGTGTTTGACTTTCATTTGACTTAATTAGCTTTGTTGAATGCATTTTACTTTCATTTGATTCAAAAAGGTTTGTTTGAATGTGTTTGACTTTATTTTGACTCAATTAGCTTTGTTGAATATGTTTGACTTTCATTTGACTCAATTAGCATTGTGGAATGCAATTGACTTTGATTTGATTCAAAAAGCTTTGATTGAATGTATTTGACTTTCATTTGATTCTAAACGCTTTGTTGAAAGTGTTTGACTTTCATTTGACTCAATTAGCTTCGTTGAATGCATTTGACTTTCATTTGACTCAATTAGCTTTGTTGAATGCATTTGACTTTCATTTGAATCAAAAAGCTTTGTTTGAATGTGTTTGACTTTCATTTGACTCTATTGGCTTTGTTGAAAGTGTTTGACTTTCATTTGACTTGTTTTGGGTAATTTTACCCATGCCACGTGGGCCAATCAATGGGTGACACGTGTCATATCCCTATTGGTCCCAATTGGGTCAATCATCAGTTGACACGTGTCACCCCCGCAACTTGGGAGAAAAAGGCGGCCTTCAGGCCCCAAATCCCGAGTCAGCCGTTATGCGGCGCAGCCCATAATGATTAGAGCAATGACCTAATCATTGGCACGTTTTCCAATGACCCTATAAATAGGGAGATTTACCCCACTTTGGGGACATCGAAGAAATTACTCACAAATGATCTACTTTCTCAAAAACAGAGAAAACTCCTGATCTTCTCGGAATCCGAGGAGATTTCACCTTTATTTCTGACTTTTTCCTTCTCATTCAAGTACTAACTTGACCGTCGGAGGCGGAGCTCCACCCACCCGGAGTCTTCGTGGTTTTGCAGGTACAGGCGTGCATCCGGATCATACCTTGTGTTGTAACTCTCCCGAGGGACCAGAAAAACAGCCGAAACATTTGGCGCCGTCTGTGGGGAGAGTACCTCAAGTATGGTTCAAGAGTCTGTACCATCCCCTAACCCTAATGATCTCCAACCGGTTATACATCCGGTGAACTCTAATGATCCTCAGCCAATGGTCTACACAGACCATGAGGATGACGACCAGGTTGAGACATACGTGGCCAAAGATGGGTCATTCGTCTCACGATACGTCCGTTCTAGGGAACACTTAGAACGCCGCACAGACCAGGCGGGTCCTAGCAGGCTCCCTGAGCAGCCGGAAGGGGAAACCCGGAAGGCAAGAGGATCAGCTCCCGTCACCAGGGATGAACTCATGGAATTCATGACAAGTTTCAAAGGTGAAATCAAGGACCTGATCAACAAGAGGGCAGGCTCAAGCAAGGGTCAGTCGGCAAGGAAGACACCTCAAGCTGGGAGAAGAAAGCCGGTTAAGGACCGACAGCCGACTCCACATCCTAAGGAGAAGGCAGCCGGTGCCATAGACTGGTCAAAGATCATTCTCCCAGAGAAGGGCCCCAGGAGAATCATCCGGCAGAATCAGCCGGGTGGTAGTAAAAATTCAATCCCAGACGCTCGGGAAATCATCGAGCGCCGAAGGGGTCAGCAGCTGTCTGAGTCGGCATCCACATCGACCTTCCCAGACAGCTTCAGAAATACATCTGCAAGGAATGCTCAATCCTTGCATGAGAGCCAAACAGGCGGTAATACCGTCCTATCTGGGCCTCAAATGATTGGGAATGCCCCGTATGTACCCCCTATGGTATACGGGCAGTATTCTCCTCATTTTATGCAACCTGCCCTCTTTGGGGGACAGGCGGCACTCAACGGGGAGCAGGCGGCATATAACGTCCCTCCTCCCGACTGGCAGCTCCGTCTGCTCAAACTTGGGGAACACACCTCTGCGTTCACCAAGGAAATAACCGAAGCGGCACAGCCGTCTAAGGTTAAGAATGTTTTGGTTGGTGCTTATGATGGCACCACCAACCCGGAGGATCACCTCATGGCATACACCAACCTTATGCACATGCAGGGGTTGGAGGACGCCATGTGGTGTCGGTGCTTCCCAGCTACGCTGAAGGGCATTGCCCAACAGTGGTTTGGCAATCTGCCGGCTGGGTGCATCGACAGCTTCAGGAAGCTAGCCTTCCTGTTTGCCTCCAACTTCTCTATGAACATCCCTGCCAAAAAGACAAGCTTAGACTTAAGCACCATCCGGCAGGGAGATAGAGAAGGTTTGCGCTCCTATGTCAGGCGGTTCAACCTGGTTAGAATTAAAATCCAGGGGCTGTCTGACGAGGTCGCTTATACAGACTTCTTTAAGGGTCTGAAGGACAGGTCAACCTTCAAGTTTGACCTTGTCCGAAAGAGGGTCTTTACCCTTCAAGCGGCGTTGATGGAGGCGGAGAGTTTTATTCAAGCCACCGACCTCTGCTCGTCCAACCATCAGCCGGACTCTAAAAAGTCTGACAAAAAAAGAGAGTCGGTCAGCTCAGCTGGCTAAAAAATCTGATGAGAACAATAAAAGAAAAGAAGTTTGGGCGGTTGAGGAGTCTGACCAGCCGTCCAACAAGAAAAAGAAGGAATTCAAACCGTATGTCTCACGGTATGAATTCAACAAGGACTGCAACACCATCTTTAACGAGGTGAAGGGCCGGCTGACCTTTGAGAAGCCGAATCCCATGAAGAGTTCCGTTCAGTCCCGGAACAAAAATAAATTCTGCCACTTTCATGAAGAAGTGGGCCATGACACCAATGATTGCTATAGTCTCAAGCGGTCATTGGACCGCCTGGCTGACAAAGGCTTGATGAAGTCCTATGTCACGAAGTCCAAAGGGGCTTCTAAGACAAATCCTGGGCAGTCCTCCAAGACTTTCCAGCCGGCTAGTAGCTCGGATACTGATAAGGATCCGGTCTACACCATAGCCGGTGGATTTGCAAGCGGTGGACCGACCATTCGGGGCACCAAGGATCATCTGAAAAGGATGATCAACTCAGTGGATGATGGACAGACATCCCCAGGCGGGAAATTCCCGGATGTCCTCATCTCTGAGAAAGATCGGGGCAAAGTCCGCCGACCGCATGACGACCCAGTCGTCATCGAGAGCAAAGTGGCAAACCAGCTGGTTGGTCGTATTCTGATAGACACCGGTAGTTCTTCTGACCTCATCAGCTACAAGTGTCTATCCAAGCTCAACTATAAGTTGAGCAATCTACAGGAGGTCTCCCACCCTCTAGTTGGCTTTGGAGGGGGAGTCGTCCACCCAGTCGGTCAGATTGATCTACCCATCCGGCTGGGGCAGAAGGGCCACGGGCGCCATCTGGTCGTCCGGTTCTTGGTGGTTAATGAGCTGACCGCCTATAATATCATTCTTGGCCGACCTACTTTAAACGAGAGTAAGGCCGTCATCATCCCGGCTCTAATGCTGTTGAAATATGAAAGGGATGATGGCTCTGTCGGCTCTCGGACGTCAGACCAACGGCTGCTGCAGCCGGTCCTCCGAAGGAGCCAATCAACCTTGACGATGTCAAGGATCCTGACTTACCTCCACCGGCAGCCGGAAAGAAAAGAAAGGATGATCAGCTGGCGGAGGTGAAGAAGGAGAAGAAATAGCAATCACTGACCGGGGAACGGTCAGATGATCTCCGTCCCCAGCCGGCTGGTGAACACATTGATGTTCCTCTGGATGAAACTCAACCGGAACGAACTGTTAAGGTGGGGACGGCTGCTCATAAAGAGTTAGGTGCAGAATTGCACCTACTGCTGAAAGAATTCAAAGACATCTTTGCCTTTGAAGTGGAAGAGATGCCAGGCATTAGCCCGGATCTTGCTGTCCACAAGCTCGCCGTGGATCCAAAAAAGAAGCCTATCCGGCAAAAGAAAATAAATCATGGCGAGGAGAGAAGTCAGGCGGCAAATGCCGAAGTTAAAAAACTGTTAGACGCTGGGTTCATTCGGCAATGTAACTTCCCGGATTGGGTAGCAAATGTTGTGCTTGTAAAGAAGCCGAATGGTACTTGGCGCATGTGCGTTGATTACACGGACTTGAACAAGGCATGTCCAAAGGACAGTTACCCGCTTCCAAAGATCGACAGTCTCGTCGACTTTACAGCCGGGCATGCCTTGATGAGTTTTATGGATGCCTATTCAGGTTTCCACCAGATACCCCTGTGGAAAAAAGATCAAGAGAAGACGGCCTTCGTTACAGATCAGGGGTTATTCTGTTATACGGTGATGCCGTTTGGGTTGAAGAATGCGCCTCCTACTTTCCAACGAATGATTAATACAGTCTTCATTAATCAACTTGGGAGGAATGCGGAGGCGTACATTGATGACATGATAGTCAAATCCGAATTCCAGGCGGATCACCTTGCTGACCTCCGAGAAACATTCACCACACTCAGGCGGCACAGGGTCATGTTAAATCCTAAGAAATGCGTCTTTGGTGTTGAGTCTGGGAAGTTTCTCGGATTCCTGATTGATCAAAGGGGGATAGAGGCTAACCCCGAGAAGATACAGGCGGTGATTGACATGAAGTCACCCCGATCTGTCAAGGAAGCTTAGAGGCTTACCGGTTGCTTGGCTGCGCTTGGGAGATTCCTCAGCCGGTCAGGTGACAAGTGTCTTTACTTTTTCCAAGCAATCAGGAAAAAGGCTAGATTTGAATGGGGGGATGATGCTGAGGCGGCCTTTCAGAAACTGAAAGATCATTTACACTCTTTGCCACGGCTAATCAGTCCTTTGCCGAAAGAGACGCTTTACATGTACTTAGCCGTCTCGGATCATGCCCTCAGTGCCGTTCTCCTTGCTGAAAGAGACGATGTTCAGCTCCCGGTCTATTTCATTAGCCATGTTCTCAGAAATGCAGAGCTCCGGTACCCCATGGTTGAAAAATTTGGCCTTGCTCTTTTCATGGCAGTCAAGAAGTTGAAACCTTACTTCCTGGCACATCCGGTGGTAATCCTTACGGATCAGCCACTCAAGCGGCCAATGACAACTTTGGAGTCATCCGGAAGAATGCTCAAGTGGGCTATTGAAATGCAAAGCCTTGAAATCTCCTTCGAACCAAGAAAGGCAGTGAAGGGTCAGGCGTTCGCCGACTTCATTGTCGAAATGACAAGGCCGGCTGTTTCGGATAACCTCGATCAGGTTTGGAAGGTGCATGTAGACGGGAGCTCTACTATGAACGGCTGTGGTGCAGGCATTATCTGTCAGTCCCCGGATGGAGATAAGTATGAATACGCACTACGGTTCAAGTTCCAGGCCTCAAATAATGAGGCAGAATATGAAGCCCTGTTAGCCGGTATTCGTATGTGTAAGGCGGCAGGGGCAACTAAAATTGACGCCTGCTCGGATTCTTAGTTGGTCGTCAGCCAATACCATGGTGAGTATGAAGCCACCCATCCAGCTATGATCAAATATTTGCAGGCGGTCAAAACCGAGGCTGGGACACTTGAAGAATTTCATCTGTGTCAAGTGCCCAGGTCGGAGAACAATCAGGCGGATGCTCTGTCAAAGTTGGCATCCTCCGCCTCCTGTGATACGCCTCGGTCAGTCTTTTGGGAAGTTATGGAAAAGAGGAGTATATCTGATGAAGATCCCATTGGAGTACTTGACCGAAGCTCTACCTGGATGGATCCCATCCGGGCTTATTTATCGGACGGTACGCTCCCTGATTCATCACAGGAGGCGGCTGTACTGAAGAAACGTGCTGCAAGTTTTGAGATAAGAAATGGAGAGCTCTTCAAGGCGGGTTTTCTGAAACCTCTTTTGAAGTGTGTTACCCCTGAAAAAGGGAAAGAAATTCTCGAAGACTTGCATGCGGGATACTGCGCCTCTCACTCAGGCGGCAGATCATTGGCCGTCAGAGCCAGGCGACGTTACTTCTGGCCCACTCTTGAGTCAGATGCCATGGAGTTTGTGAAAAAATGTGACAAGTGCCAAAGGTTTGGCAAGCTAATTCATCGCCCGGCTACTGATCTGACGGCTATCCACAGCCCAGTCCCGTTTGCCAAGTGGGGCATGGACATTTTGGGTCCTTACACGCCTGCACCAGGCGGAAAACGCTACATATTAGTGGCTGTGGATTATTTCACCAAGTGGGTGGAAGCTGAGGCGGTAAAAGGCATCAAGACAAAGGATGTCATCTCCTTCATCTGGAAGAACATCATCACCCGGTTTGGGGTACCTATGTCTATGGTGTTTGATAATGGGCCTCAGTTTGAGACGCCCCAGCTCAAGACGTGGTTGGGAGACCAAGGGGTCTCACATTGTTTTGCATCAGTTGGCTGACCCCAAGCAAACGACCAAGTTGAAGCCTTCAATAAACTCATCTCAGACGGTATAAAAAAGAAAATAGAAAGAGCAGGTGGTTTATGGGCTGAAGAATTAATTCATGTCCTATGGGCCATCCGGACAACTGAAAAAGGGGCAACCGGTGAAACCCCATTTCTCATGGTATACGGTGCTGAAGCCGTCTTGCCCATTGAGCATTATGAGCCAACTTTAAGAGTCATGTTGTATGCTGAAGAGGCAAACTGGGAGGCCATGCGGCTTGCATTGGACTCACTCCCGGAGCGCAGGGGCAATGCCGCCTTGCGTCATGAGATTTACCGTCTGAGGATGACTCGAGCCTACAACAGGAGAGTACACAAACGTCCTCTGAAAGTTGGGGACTTTGTGTTACGAAAAATGGAGGCAACCGGTAGGGCCAATGAACTTGGAAAGCTAACTCCAAATTGGGAAGGCCCCTACCGGATCTATGATGAAGTTGGAAACGGCACCTACCGCCTGGAAACTCCGGACGGCAGGCGGCTGCCTAGAACTTGGAATGTAGACAATTTGAAAAAGTACTACTTCTGAGATTCTGTAAATTTGGAAAGTCTATCAATAAAAGTGGCCTTTTCATTCCAATGTTGTTATCTATACATACATGCGGTAACTTGCACCGCACCCTCTGTGTAACACACAGACGGGGCAAACCAAGTCAACGACTTGGTCATTTTTATTTCACCATCTGTGTAATACACAGACGGGTTAAACCAAGTCATTGGCTTGGCAATTTTTATCTGTGTAATACACAGACGGGTCAAACCAAGTCAATGACCTGGCAATTTTTATCTACCATCTGTGTAACACACGGACGGGGCAAACCAAGTCAATGACTTGGTCATTTTTATTTGACCATCCGTGTAATACACAGACGGGTCAAACCAAGTCAATGACTTGGCAATTTTTATCTACCATCTGTGTAATACACAGACGGGTCAAACCAAGTCAATGACTTGGCAATTTTTATCTACCATCTGTGTAACACACAGACGGGGCAAACCAAGTCAATGACTTGGTATTGTTTATTTGACCATCTGTGCGATACACAGGCGGGGAAACCAAGTCAATGACTTGGTAATTTTTATTTTTGTATTTGACCATCTGTGTAATACACAGACGGGTAGAAAAACGAGGCCAATGGCCGGATTAAAATTTATAAATTCGTCTGCTCCACTATGAGTATGGCGTCCGGCGACGCCCCTCCGGGTGTTATCGTCGCAGAGGGTGTTTTTATCAAATGCTCTACCAACATATACAGACGGCAAAAATTGAACGGCCTAATTGGTCAACTCATAGCTATCTGGCCAAAATAGTCTAAGAACCGGGTGCTCCTTGAAGGCAGCCGGTGGAGATCCTAAAATCAGAATTGGACTATTCAACGAAATTGCACAAAGTTATCCCAACGGGGCAACTGAACAAATGCAATGGATTACAGGTATCACAGGCGGCCTTAAAGTTGTCCTGGAACCATTACTTAGGCGGACTAAATGTCTCCTAACACATTAAAGGTCAGGCGGGTAATGTATCCCCCGACTGTGTCACAGGATCATAATTTGAATCAAAAACCGTCTCAACAGGCGTACAAATGTCAGCTTCATGACGACTGTGCGTTGGTTTGGGGCAATCACCATTGTGATTGATTGAACTTGGAAACATTTCATACTCATTAAAGTATCAAAATTGCCAAGTCCAATCAATCATAGTATTGAAACCAACCACCCAGCCGTCAGGGGCAAGATCAGCCGGTGTACTGACCGCCGCATGTTTTAAACAAGTTAGGCGATCTCAGGCACAAGCATTCAGAAAAATTAAATAAGCAAATTTCAAAGCAAACCGACCCAGTCGGCACATTCATAAAATACCCCGGCTGAAAAAGACCGGGGGAAGAAAAATAATATATACCGGACTCTCATCCGGGGAAATAAGTTGGGTTACACAAAGATACTCGGCACGCAGGCCGGAAGTAAGTAAAGGAAAGCATAAAATGGCATACTGCCGCTGATAATCAAGGCTGTCCAGGAGGCTGAGAATCCGTCTGCGCTGCAGCAGGCTGAGGCTCCGTCTGTGCATCAGCCGCCTGATCACCTTCCCCCTGCTGCTCCTTCAGCCAGGAATCATAGGACGCCGGCATAGGCTCGTTGGCGTCGCTTTTGCGGAAAAGCTCTTCAGCGTATTGGATAGCCTGATCCCAATAGTTGTAGTCCACATCGGGGTGAACAGCCGCCCAAGCTAGCTCCATTCAGAGACGGGCGTCGTCCTCTTGCTCAGCAATCACCCGATCCTCAGCAGCCTGGATGGTCGCCAAGAGATTTTCTTGGACCTTCGCCGCCTCCTCCTTCAGGCGGGCAATCTCAGTTTTCAGCTCGGTGTTCTCCTTGGAGACACCTTGGAGGGTCTTGAGTTCCTCCTTAGCCTTTTTAGCCTCCTCGTCGGCCTTGTCACGTTGCTGATTAGTCGCCTTCAGGGCCTGAGCTGCCTCCCGGAGATTTTCCGCCTGTTCCATCAACTGCTCTTTAGTTTCAAGAATGTTAAGGTAGCATTTATGTTCAGCAACGTTTAATGATTCTCTAGCAGATCTGTTGGCTCTTGTTACCTCGTCTCTCTTCCTTTGGTAGGGCCGTTTGAGCCCATCAACTCTCAGCAGCGCCTGAAAAAGGAAGTTCTATTAGACATCCGGGATAAAAAGTTGTATTGAAAGAAGCGAGTATACCTCAGACAGCAGGCAGGTAATGCGTTCCAGGTTGAACGTCTCAATGCCTGGAATGGCATCCTTCGCCCGCTTGGGGACAGCACCCAACATCGCCCGGGCATGCGCCTGGACATCCGGCCACCTAGGCGTTTGATCTGCACCAGATGTATAACTGGGTGAGTGACCTATATAGGCGGCACCAATTTGATGCCGGCTGTCTGACGAAGAAGTCTGCTGGGAGTGAGATTTCACCCTATAGGGCCATCCCAACTCCATAGGGGCAACAAAGGGATTATTTATACCTTCCGGGGGAGGGACAGTACTACCTCCAGGCGTAGAAACGGCGCCTCCCGTCAGATCAAAGCCCAGGCCAGCTCCTCCCAGGCTGATGCTCTTCCCAGCAACAGTCAGGCGGGTCCCAAACTTTCCGTCTGGCCCGACTTTAGCTATGCCCGTCCGGGCAGACTTTGTGCTGGTGGGAGTGGAGGCGGAGTCATCTCTCGCCCTCTTCCCAAAATCCTTTGTGAGGGATCTTGGAGGTTCTCCCCCCTGCAAAAAAGAGTTAGCATGTTAAGGATGCTACTTAAAAAGGGATTCTTGAAGGAAATTAACTCAGACGGGATCCTGCTTACCGAAGCCTTTTGCTTGGCAGCCTTGGCCTCCGCCAGCTCCCTCCTGATCTGGGCAGCAGACCGTCTGGAGGTTTTCTCTTCTCCTACCATCTCCAAAGCTTTTTCTGCAAAAGGGGAATACCCAAAAATAAGTAAAATTGCAAGAAAACAATACAGACGGTAACTAAGCCGGATGTATAGCATACGTACGCTTTGTGAACATGGTGCTCTGACCGCAGGCGGACAAGAACGCCTCGTCCCTGAACCATGCGCACATTGGGATCCAGTTCCTGGGAACCTTAATAGTATCCCTGGTTGACAGGGTTTCGGTTCTAAGTTCAAAAAATTTGGTCTCCAAGATCTGGTCATAAACATCTGACGGGATCTTGGGCAGCGCGGCCTTCTTGCCCAGAAGTTCCGGCTTCTTATTATATTGTCTGAGCTCCCGATTTTCCCTCTTTGTGGGAGCCAACAGAAGATAAAAACGATTCTTCCAGCCGTCGTATTTTGACACTTTGTCCAGTGTCATTTAATATTGGGGAAGAGTCGTGAGGGTGTACCAAGCCCTCCAGCCGCCTGGGTTGCGACTGAGATAGTGCATGTGCGAGAACGCCTCCCAGCCGGGGTTCAAGCCCTGCATCTCGCAGGCGGCAACGTACCCTAGAATGTTGGCCCACGAGTTGGGGGTCAACTGCCAAACGCCAAGACCATACCCTCTCAGTATGGCCTTCACCGCATGATGAAGCGGGAAACGGACGCCAGCTAAGAATGCCGCTTCGTAGCAGCCGAAGTAGGAATTAGCATTTGGCTGATCGTCCTTCCAAGCTATGGTGCCTAGCTCAGGCGGCATCCGGACAGTGAATCCTTCACCTAGGGGACGCAGTTGGAAGAAGCTATCTATATTCTGCAACATACTCCGCCTGTCTTTGGCGGAGATGTGAATACTGAAGGGGTCATCCTTCTCGTTCCATTTCTTTCTCTCCTCAGCCTCGCTATCCACAAGCGGGGAGAGAGGAGCATCGTCCTCAGAAGAAGATTCTCCGGATGACCCGGAGATGGAAGCAGCAGCTCCTTGAGCTCTTCTCTAGGAAACGGTCCCTTCACCGTCTCCCTCAATCAGGATGGTGTCACTGGGGGTTCTAGGGATCCTAGATGGGGAATATTCCCCCGAATCAAGACTCACATCCCCCTCCTCAACCGGAGCAGTTTCATTAGACGGCACTTCCATTGCGACGTCTCTTCTGCGCCGCCTGTAGGCGGTCTGCTTAATCCTGGCCATCGTGTCCTGCATAGACACATAGACAGGCGATTGAGGAGGAGTACTAAATTGCTCCATGCACCCAGAGCCGGCACTCCCAGTCCTAGACTCAGCCGTACCTGGAGACCGGCTGACTTCTAACTTAGGTTGTGCCGTGTGTGTTGGTGATGAATCCATTTATTGAAAGAAAAATGTAAAGTTGAAAAAGGAGAGAGGCGGTACCTTACAATGAAGCTTGGAGTTTGATTTGCTTGAAGTGAAGATTGCTTGCTGGGATCACAGACGGTGAAGTGACCTTCTGTGTCTAGTTCCCCAAATTGAAGGATTGCTTAAAAGGGTCACAGGCGGATGATAACCGGCTGTGATAGGGTCTGAGATTCAGATTGTTTGCTAAGGGTGTCAGGCGGTTAAAGACCGAATGTATCTGCTTTCTTAAAAGATGGATGGCTTGCTATGGTTTCAGACGGGAAATTACCGGCTGTATCAAGCGGAAGTCAGACGTTCTCTCTCTAAGAATCTGTGAGCTTTATCTCTCGAAGAAAAGTTTATGTAAACGTCCAAATGATATGGTTGACCCTCATATTTATAGAAGGGTAAATTCAGGGGCAAAATTGTAATTCCCTTGTAAAAAAAAAAAAAAAAAAATTATTATTATTTTGAAGACCGACTGTATATGGACCGGATGTACATTTGGCACGAGTGACTAATGTCACAGATGCCACGTGGCGCGCCACGTCACATCTGTGAGGGGCAAATGTTTTGGGTAATTTTACCCATGCCACGTGAGCCAATCAATGGGCGACACGTGTCATATCCCTATTGGTCCCAATTGGGTCAATCATCAGTTGACACGTGTCACCCCCGCAACTTGGGAGAAAAAGGCGGCCTTCAGGCCCCAAATCCCGAGTCAGCCGTTATGCGGCGCAGCCCATAATGATTAGAGCAATGACTTAATCATTGGCACGTTTTCCAATGACCCTATAAATAGGGAGATTTACCCCACTTTGGGGACATCGAAGAAATTACTCACAAATGATCTACTTTCTCGAAAACAGAGAAAACTCCTGATCTTCTCGGAATCCGAGGAGATTTCACCTTTATTTCCGCACTTTTTCCTTCTCATTCAAGTACTAACTTGACCGTCGGAGGCGGAGCTCCAACCACCCGGAGTCTTCGTGGTTTTGCAGGTACAGGCGTGCATCCGGATCATACCTTGTGTTGTAACTCTCCCGAGGGACCAGAAAAACCCCTAAACATGACTCAATTAGCTTTGTTGAATGCATTTTACTTTCATTTGATTCAAAAAGCTTTGTTTGAATGTGTTTGACTTTCTGTTGACTCAATTACCTTTGTTGAATGTGTTTGCCTTTCATTTGACTCAATTAGTATTGTGGAATGCAATTGACTTTCATTTGATTCAAAACGCTTTGATTGAATGTATTAGACTTTCATTTGATTCTAAACGCTTTGTTGAAAGTGTTTGACTTTCATTTGACTCAATTAGGTTTGTTGAATGCATTTGACTTTCATTTGACTCAATTAGCTTTGTTGAATGCATTTGACTTTCATTTGAATCAAAAAGCTTTGTTTGAATGTGTTTGACTTTCATTTGACTCAATTGGCTTTGTTGAAAGTGTTTGACTTTCATTTGACTCAATTAGCTTTCTTGATTGCATTTTACTTTCATTTGATTCAAAAAGCTTTGTTTAAATGTGTTTGACTTTCTTTTGACTCAATTAGCTTTGTTGAATGTGTTTGACTTTCATTTGACTCAATTAGCATTGTGGAATGCAATTGAATTTCATTTGATTCAAAAAGCTTTGATTGAATGTATTTGACTTTCTTTTGATTCAAAATGCTTTGTTGAATGTGTTTGACTTTCATTTGACTCAATTAGCTTTGTTGAATGCATTTGACTTTCATTTGATTCAAAAAGCTTTGTTTGAATGTGTTTGACTTTCATTTGATTCTAAAAGCTTTGTTGAAAGTGTTAGACTTTAATTTGATAAAATTAGCTTTGTTGAATGCATTTGACTTTCATTTTAATCAACAAGCTTTATTTGAATGTGTTTGACTTTCATTTGACTCAATTGGCTTTGTTGAATGCATTTGACTTTCATTTGATTCAAAAAGCTTTGTTTGAATGTGTTTGACTTTCATTTGATTCAATTAGCTTCGTTGAATGTGTTTGACTTTCATTTGACTCAATTAGCATTGTGGAATGCAATTGACTTCGATTTGATTCAAAAAGCTTTGATTGAATGTATTTGACTTTCATTTTATTCTAAAACCTTTGATGAAAGTGTTTGACTTTCATTTGACTCAATTAGCTTTGTTGAATTCATTTGATTTTCGTTTGATTCAAAAAGCTTTGTTTGAATGTATTAGACTTTCATTTGATTCTAAAAGCTTTGTTGAAAGTGTTTGACTTTCATTTGACTCAATTAGCATTGTGGAATGCAATTGACTTTCATTTGATTCAAAAAGCTTTGATTGAATGTATTTGACTTTCATTTGATTCAAAACGCTTTGTTGAAAGTGTTTGACTTTCATTTAACTCAATTAGCTTTGTTGAATGCATTTGACTTTCATTTGATTCAAAAAGCTTTGTTTGAATGTGTTTGACTTTCATTTGATTCTAAAAGCTTTGTTGAAAGTGTTTGACGTTCATTTGACACAATTAGCTTTGTTGAATGCATTTGACTTTCATTTTAATCAAAAAGCTTTATTTGAATGTGTTTGACTTTCATTTGACTCAATTGGCTTTGTTGAATGCATTTGACTTTCATTTGATTCAAAAAGCTTTGTTTGAATGTGTTTGACTTTCATTTGACTCAATTAGCTTCGTTGAATGTGTTTGACTTTCATTTGACTCAATTAGCATTGTGGAATGCAATTGACTTCGATTTGATTCAAAAAGCTTTGATTGAATGTATTTGCCTTTCATTTTATTCTAAAAGCTTTGATGAAAGTGTTTGACTTTCATTTCACTCAATTAGCTTGGTTGAATTCATTTGATTTTCTTTTGATTCTAAAAGCTTTGTTGAAAGTGTTTGATTTTCATTTGACTCAATTAGCTTTGTTGAATGCATTTGACTTTCATTTGAATTAAAAAGCTTTGTTTGAATTAGCTTTGTTGAAAGTGTTTGACTTGCATTTGACTCAATTAGCTTTGTTGAATGCATTTGACTTTCTTTTGATTCAAAAAGCTTTGTTTGAATGTGTTTGACTTTCTTTTGACTCAATTAGCATTGTTGAATGTGTTTGACTTTCATTTGACTTAATTAGCATTGTGGAATGCAATTGACTTTTATTTGATACAGAAAGCTTTGATTAAATGTATTTGACTTTCATTTGATTCTAAACGCTTTGTTGAAAGTGTTTGACTTTCATTTGACTCAATTAGCTTTGTTGAATGCATTTGACTTTCATTTGAATCAAGAAGCTTTATTTAAATGTGTTTGAATTTCATTTGACTCAATTGGCTTTGTTGAATGCATTTGACTTTCATTTGATTCAAAAAGCTTTGTTTGAATGTGTTTGACTTTCTTTTAACTCAATCAGCATTGTGGAATGCAATTGACTTTCATTTGATTCTAAACGCTTTGTTGAAAGTGTTTGACTTTCATTTGACTCAATTAGCTTTGTTGAATGCATTTGACTTTCATTTGATTCAAAAAGCTTTGTTTGAATGTGTTTGACTTTCATTTGACTCAATTAGCTTTGTTGAATGCATTTGACTTTCATTTGAATTAAGAAGCTTTATTTGAATGTGTTTGCCTTTTATTTGACTCAATTGGCTTTGTTGAATGCATTTGACTTTCATTTGATTCAAAAAGCTTTGTTTGAATGTGTTTGACTTTCATTTGACTCAATTAGCTTCGTTGAATGTGTTTGACTTTCATTTGACTCAATAAGCATTGTGGAATGCAATTGACTTCGATTTGATTCAAAAAGCTTTGTTTGAATGTATTTTACTTTCATTTTATTCTAAAAGCTTTGATGAAAGTGTTTGACTTTCATTTGACTCAATTAGCTTTGTTGAATTCATTTGATTGTCGTTTGATTCTAAAAGCTTTGTTGAAAGTTTTTGACTTTCTCTTAACTCAATTAGCTTTGTTGAATGCATTTGACTTTCATTAGAATCAAAAAGCTTTGTTTGAATGTGTATGATTTTCATTTGACTCAATTAGCTTTGTTGAAAGTGTTTGACTTTCATTTGACTCAATTAGCTTTGTTGAATGCATTTGACTTTCATTTGATTCAAAAAGCTTTGTTTGAATGTGTTTGGCTTTCTTTTGACTAAATTAGCTTTGTTGAATGTGTTTGACTTTCATTTGACTTAATTAGCATTGTGGAATGCAATCGACTTTCAATTGATTCAAAAAGCTTTGATTGAATGTATTTGACTTTCATTTGATTCAAAAAGCTTTGTTGAAAGTGTTTGACTTTCATTTGATTCTAAATGCTTTGTTGAAAGTGTTTGACTTTCATTTGACTCAATTAGCTTTGTTGAATGCATTTTACTTTCATTTGAATCAAGAAGCTTTGTTTGAATGTGTTTGACTTTCATTTGACTCAATTGGATTTGTTGAACGCATTTGACTTTCATTTGATTCAAAAAGCTTTGTTTGAATGTGTTTGACTTTCATTTGACTCAATTAGCTTCGTTGAATGTGTTTGACCTTCATTTGACTCAAATAGCATTGTGGAATGCAATTAACTTTCATTTGATTCAAAAAGCTTTGTTTGAATATATTTGACTTTAATTTTATTCTAAAAGCTTTGACGAAAATATTTCACTTTCATTTGACTCAATTAGCTTTGTTGAATTCATTTGATTTTCATTTGATTCAAAAAGCTTTGTTTGAATGTGTTTGACTTTCATTTGATTCTAAAAGCTTTGTTGAAAGTGTTTGACTTTCATTTGACTCAATTAGCTTTGTTGAATGCATTTGACTTTCATTTGAATCAAAAAGCTTTGTTTGAATGTGTTTGACTTTCATTTGACTCAATTAGCTTTGTTGAAAGTGTTTGACTTTCGTTTGACTTAATTAGCTTTGTTGAATGCATTTGACTTTCATTTGATTCAAAAAGCTTTTTCTGAATGTGTTTGACTTTCTTTTGACTTAATTAGCTTTGTTGAATGTGTTTGGCTTTCATTTGACTTAATTAGCATTGTGGAATGCAATTGACTTTCATTTGATTCAAAAAGCTTTGATTGAATGTATTTGACTTTCATTTGATTCTAAACGCTTTGTTGAAAGTGTTTGACTTTCAATTGACTCAATTGGATTTGTTGAATGCATTTGACTTTCATTTGATTCAAAAAGCTTTGTTTGAATGTGTTTGACTTTCATTTTACTCAATTAGCTTTGTTGATAGTGTATGACTTTCATTAGACTCAATTAGCTTTGTTGAATGCATTTGACTTTCATTTGAATCAAAAAGCTTTGTTTGAATGTATTTGACTTTCATTTGACTCAATTAGCTTTGTTGAAAGTGTTTGACTTTCATTTGACTCAATTAGCTTTGTTGAATGCATTTGACTTTCATTTGATTCAAAAAGCTTTGTTTGAATGTGTTTGGCTTTCTTTTGACTCAATTAGCTTTGTTGAATGTGTTTGACATTCATTTGACTTAATTAGCATTGTGGAATGCAATTGACTTTCATTTGATTCAAAAAGCTTTGATTGAATGTATTTGACTTTCATTTGATTCTAAACGCTTTGTTGAAAGTGTTTGACTTTCATTTGACTCAATTGGATTTGTTGAATGCATTTGACTTTCATTTGATTCAAAAAGCTTTGTTTGAATGTGTTTTACTTTCATTTGATTCTAAAAGCTATGTTGAAAATGTTTGACTTTCATTTGACTCAATTAGCTTTGTTGAAAGTGTTTGACTTTCATTTGACTCAATTAGCATTGTTGAATGCATTTGACTTTCATTTGAATAAAGAAGCTTTATTTGAATGTGTTTGACTTTCATTTGACTCAATTAGCATTGTGGAATGCAATTGACTTTCATTTGATTCAAAAAGCTTTGATTAAATGTATTTGACTTTCATTTGATTCAAAACGCTTTGTTGAAAGTGTTTGACTTTCATTTAACTCAATTAGCTTTGTTGAATGCATTTGACTTTCATTTGATTCAAAAAGCTTTGTTTGAATGTGTTTGACTTTCATTTGATTCTAAAAGCTTTGTTGAAAGTGTTTGACGTTCATTTGACACAATTAGCTTTGTTGAATGCATTTGACTTTCATTTTAATCAAAAAGCTTTATTTGAATGTGTTTGACTTTCATTTGACTCAATTGGCTTTGTTGAATGCATTTGACTTTCATTTGATTCAAAAAGCTTTGTTTGAATGTGTTTGACTTTCATTTGACTCAATTAGCTTCGTTGAATGTGTTTGACTTTCATTTGACTCAATTAGCATTGTGGAATGCAATTGACTTCGATTTGATTCAAAAAGCTTTGATTGCATGTATTTGACTTTCATTTTATTCTAAAAGCTTTGATGAAAGTGTTTGACTTTCATTTCACTCAATTAGCTTTGTTTAATTCATTTGATTTTCGTTTGATTCTAAAAGCTTTGTTTGAATGTATTTGACTTTCTTTTGATTCTAAAAGCTTTGTTGAAAGTGTTTGATTTTCATTTGACTCAATTAGCTTTATTGAATGCATTTGACATTCATTTGAATCAAAAAGCTTTGTTTGAATTAGCTTTGTTGAAAGTGTATGACTTGCATTTGACTCAATTAGCTTTGTTGAATGCATTTGACTTTCATTTGATTCAAAAAGCTTTGTTTGAATGTGTTTGACTAACTTTTGACTCAATTAGCTTTGTTAAATGCATTTGACTTTCATTTGAATCAAGAAGCTTTATTTAAATGTGTTTGAATTTCATTTGACTCAATTGGCTTTGTTGAATGCATTTGACTTTCATTTGATTCAAAAAGCTTTATTTGAATGTGTTTGACTTTCTTTTAACTCAATCAGCATTGTGGAATGCAATTGACTTTCATTTGATTCTAAACGCTTTGTTGAAAGTGTTTGACTTTCATTTGACTCAATTAGCTTTGTTGAATGCATTTGACTTTCATTTGATTCAAAAAGCTTTGTTTGAATGTGTTTGACTTTCATTTGACTCAATTAGCTTTGTTGAATGCATTTGACTTTCATTTGAATCAAGAAGCTTTATTTGAATGTGTTTGCCTTTTATTTGATTCAATTGGCTTTGTTGAATGCATTTGACTTTCATTTGATTCAAAAAGCTTTGTTTGAATGTATTGGACTTTTATTTGACTCAATTAGCTTCGTTGAATGTGTTTGACTTTCATTTGACTCAATTAGTATTGTGGAATGCAATTGACTTCGATTTGATTCAAAAAGCTTTGTTTGAATGTATTTGACTTTCATTTTATTCTAAAAGCTTTGATGAAAGTGTTTGACTTTCATTTGACTCAATTAGCTTTGTTGAATTCATTTGATTTTCGTTTGATTCTAAAAGCTTTGTTGAAAGTTTTTGACTTTCTCTTAACTCAATTAGCTTTGTTGAATGCATTTGACTTTCATTAGAATCAAAAAGCTTTGTTTGAATGTGTTTGACTTTCATTTTACTCAATTAGCTTTGTTGAAAGTGTTTGACTTTCATTTGACTCAATTAGCTTTGTTGAATGCATTTGACTTTCATTTGATTCAAAAAGCTTTGTTTGAATGTGTTTGGCTTTCTTTTGACTAAATTAACTTTGTTGAGTGTGTTTGACTTTCATTTGACTTAATTAGCATTGTGGAATGCAATCGACTTTCAATTGATTCAAAAAGCTTTGATTGAATGTATTTGACTTTCATTTGATTCAAAAAGCTTTGTTGAAAGTGTTTGACTTTCATTTGATTCTAAATGCTTTGTTGAAAGTGTTTGACTTTCATTTGACTCAATTAGCTTTGTTGAATGCATTTGACTTTCATTTGAATCAAGAAGCTTTGTTTGAATGTGTTTGACTTTCATTTGACTCAATTAGCTTCGTTGAATGTGTTTGACCTTCATTTGACTCAAATAGCATTGTGGAATGCAATTAACTTTCATTTGATTCAAAAAGCTTTGTTTGAATATATTTGACTTTAATTTGATTCTAAAAGCATTGACGAAAATATTTCACTTTCATTTGACTCAATTATCTTTGTTGAATTCATTTGATTTTCATTTGATTCAAAAAGCTTTGTTTGAATGTGTTTGACTTTCATTTGATTCTAAAAGCTTTGTTGAAAGTGTTTGACTTTCATTTGACTCAATTAGCTTTGTTGAATGCATTTGATTTTCATTTGATTCAAAAAGCTTTGTTTGAATGTGTTTGGCTTTCTTTTGACTAAATTAGCTTTGTTGAATGTGTTTGACTTTCATTTGACTTAATTAGCATTGTGGAATGCAATCGACTTTCAATTGATTCAAAAAGCTTTGATTGAATGTATTTGACTTACATTTGATTAAAAAAGCTTTGTTGAAAGTGTTTGACTTTCATTTGATTCTAAATGCTTTGTTGAAAGTGTTTGACTTTCATTTGACTCAATTAGCTTTGTTGAATGCATTTGACTTTCATTTGAATCAAGAAGCTTTGTTTGAATGTGTTTGACTTTCATTTGACTCAATTAGCTTCGTTGAATGTGTTTGACCTTCATTTGACTCAAATAGCATTGTGGAATGCAATTAACTTTCATTTGATTCAAAAAGCTTTGTTTGAATATATTTCACTTTAATTTGATTCTAAAAGCTTTGACGAAAATATTTCACTTTCATTTGACTCAATTATCTTTGTTGAATTCATTTGATTTTCATTTGATTCAAAAAGCTTTGTTTGAATGTGTTTGACTTTCATTTGATTCTAAAAGCTTTGTTGAAAGTGTTTGACTTTCATTTGACTCAATTAGCTTTGTTGAATGCATTTGACTTTTTTTTTTTTTTTGGTAAATAAAGATTTTATTACCAAAGAGAAAATTACAACTTACAATAAAGCTAAGGTGTAACACCCAAAAACACCAAATGACCCAAGGCCAAACCAACACCACAGAAAAAGCAAACAGGTTATAGTTCAAGCCTAGCCACCTTCTAGGAAGGGTTCCAGGGAGAAACATAACCACCTACTGGACTCAGGAACTTAGGCACCTTCTAGGAAGGGTACTAAGTACAAGGACCAGGACAACAAAATTAAACAGAATACAGCATATATCTGTCAGAGCTATTACATCTGCAAGCAACAAGAAAAATAATATCCTTAACTAAATCAGAAGATGATTTGCAGCTTCCTGTAAACATCAAAGCATTCCTCTGCAGCCATATATTATAGACAGTTTCAGAAAAGCACATCACAATAAGTTTGCTCCTAACATCAGTTTTCCTGCAGCATTTTGCAATCCATTGCAGCTCACCAGCAAAGCTAGAAATCTGCCTAGAGAAACCCAATTTTTGCAGCATTGAAATCCAGATTTCATTTGAGTAACTGCATTCAATGCATTTGACTTTCATTTGAATCAAAAAGCTTTGTTTGAATGTGTTTGACTTTCATTTGACTCAATTAGCTTTGTTGAAAGTGTTTGACTTTCGTTTGACTTAATTAGCTTTGTTGAATGTGTTTGGGGTATTTTTACCCTTGGCAAGTGGACCAATGAGGAGGTGCCACGTGTCAGAGGCTGGCGGGTCACCCTTGACCAATCTCCAGCTGACATGTGGCCTCTCCAGATATTTCCTTAGAATTGCGGCCTTCAAGGGCCCAATTCCCCATAAATCCGCCCTTTGGCGGCGCAGCCCATCAATCCTAGGTTAAAATAACCTAGGAAGGGCACCCTTCCCAAGGACCCTATAAATAGGGAGATATTCCCCCAAAATGGGGGACACACATTTTTATTATCATTTATTGCATCCTACTTTCTCTCTCATCAGAGAACACCTGAGCTTGGAATCCAAGCAGATCCCCACCTAAATTTCCGCACTTTTTATTCTCCTTCAAGTTACTAACTTGAGCGTTGGAGGCGGAGCACCACCCAACCGGTGTCTTCGTTGTTTTTGCAGGTACAGAGTCGGTAGGACCAGTCTTCGAGTTGTAACTCTCCCGAGGGACAAAAATACCCAAAACATTTGGCGCCGTCTGTGGGGAGAGTACCTCAAGATGGTTCAAAATTCTGTACTGACAAGGGAATAATCGCGTCGTCAAACGACTACACCTAGATCAAATACAATTTATACAACCTAAACAAACCTAATACGAGTATAAGGCAAGCATAGGGGTCGAACCACAGAGAACGGTTAAACACCACCAAATGTTATCAACAATTAAGCTAGTCCGGAATAAGGGAAGGTAAACTAAAGGTCTAAACAAACTAAAACTAGAGATAAAACATTAAGGGAAATAGTCTAGGAGTAGCATTCACTTGAACATAAACAAAGGCATAGGAGTTGAATTAATTATGAACTAAACATGCTTGAATATCGAAGTAAAGTCCAATCTAGCCACCTTCCGGGGTCAATTGGCTTCTCCTAACATAGCCTCTATGCTTCCACATTAGAACCATATACTAGGAGGTACTATCAAATAACAATCGATAATAATGAACCTTAACTAAGTCAACTTCCGTTTCATGTTAGCAAAGAGTCACTCCCAATCAACTAACAACATGCATTTTGCAAGGAGATTGAAGAATATCAAGCATATAAAGACTTTAATCACAAATAAATCAATTCTAAACCTAGAACATGCTCAAGATCCAACTACACCACAACCATCCCCTTAATGGGGGAATTACTCACTAATCATGATAAAAACAAGATTAATCAACAAATAACCAAGAATCAACATGATTAATAAGCAATACCAACAACTAAAACAATAATAAAAATAAAGCAATAAAAATAGAGGAGAGAGAGTTAGAGATTCTCATTGATTGAAGATGGAAGTCTACAAACAAGATGATCAATCTTCTTCTTCAAAATCCAAGCTACAATCAACAATGGTGAAGCCCTCACTTTCTCTCTCTAAACTACACTAATCCTAAGCTAAACCTAGAGAGAGAAGCTCTCCTAAAACTATGGAAAAAGATCTAAAAGAATGAAGACGTCCTTTGTGCAAAACAAGCCCCGCAATATATAAAGAATCGCGCAAAAACGCTGAACAGGACTCGCTGCGCGCCCGCGCGAGGAAGCTGCGCGCCCGCGCATTTGAGGGTTGCGCGGCTTGTGCTTTGGTGTGTGCGCCCGCGTTGCTGGCTGCGCGCCCGCGCACTGTAGCTGCGCGCCCGCGCAGTGTCGTTGTGCGCCCGCGCACATGTCGCGCACAGGCCGCGCAAAACTTTCTGCCTTGATTCTGCAATTTTGCCAGTTTTTCGCGGGTTCTCACAGGGCTGCGCGCCCGCACACTCTGGCCTTTCTTCGATTCTTCTCTCATGCTTCCTTGGCTTCTTCTTTGCAATCCAAGACTTTAAATACCTAAGCACAAACACCAAGGAAAGCAACAAGGTATAGGGAACGGTGCAAACACGCAATGAAGGCAAGCATTAAGGAATATACGCGATTTCATTAAAATCACATCGAGACATGTATGCACGCATTATTTGAACAAAACAACTACAAAACACCCTAAGACAAGCTAAAACAAGGCATAAACACTATCCTAGGAGTGACATAAATGTCACTCATCAAATTCCCCCAAGCTAAACCTTTGCTCGTCCTCGAGCAAAGCTAGAGCAAAAGAGAACAAGAGGAAATTATTGAAAGCAAAAGAAACAAAATAGAAACAAGGAGAAAGAATGTACACTAACTCACTGTCGTAGGAATCACGGTTGTTTTTAGCTACAACAAGCCCTTAAAACCCCAAAGTCGCCTATGAGGACGAGTGAGGTCTCGTGAGGGTTTCCTAAGAGCTTACCCCACAACTCTTGAGAAAAACTAAGGCAAGGCAACAAAAGGAAAAGGAAAAGAAACACAAAGAGAAAAAGCAAACACAAGCTCATATATGGACAAGAGATAAGGACAAGTACTAATGAATGCAAACCTTTCTAAATGGACAAATGTATGCACGTTCCAAGATGTCAATGGTTGATTGAAACATAACACATGCTAAGCATAGAGAACTACTTAGGACTCAATCCACCCTAGCCCCAACCAATCGGGCCACGTTCTCTCCACTAGCTTCAAATCAACCCTTAAGCTAGCTTCTCAAGATTCCACGAAGGAACCGGAAAAAGATAAAGAAATGAAAGACTTTGAGAAGGTAATCCCGACGTCTCAACTATGCATACTCTTTCCATAGGTTTGAAGTCTATCTCCCTCCACCGTTCTTTTGACCTAACCCACTAGAGTCTAAGGGTCTTTTTATTGGTTGTAACGTAAGGCTAAGGGTTAAGGCGGGGTAAAAAATTAAAATTTGGTGATATTTCCTAAGTGAAGCAAAAAGTGCGGCCGACACTCAAAAACACTCAAGAATTCACTAAATATCAAACAAAAATACCAATAATGCCATTCCCCAAAGCTTATTCAACACAAACACAATATCCCCCCCAAGCTTGAACAAAGCATTGTCCTCAATGCTTAAACTAAGGAAGAAAATGAATCCATCTAAAATATTTTTGTTGTTTTTGTTTTTGTTTTTTTTTTTTTTTTTTTTCACTTTTTAAAACTTTATTCATTGTCCTTGCCTTTTTTTTTTAAATCATGGACGGCTTTTTCTTGAAACTTCATTTGATTTTCATAAATTTGCATATTTCTTTACAAGCTCAACTCTAACCAAATCTCAAAGTGCATCTTGTCTATGATCAACAACTCAAAACTCAAACCTCACATGCCAATGCTTCACTAACTAAAAGGTTGGTAAACATAGGCCATTAGGTTTGTAATGTGGTTTAAACAAGAGCGGGAAACATAAGGCTCAAATTGGTTAGCAAGTAGGTTTATGCAAAGTAGAAAATCAAATTTGTAACAAAATAAAAAGAAGATAAAGAAAAATGAGAAAGAAGTGCCCTTTTCCTCCCCTAGAGTGCTTCGGTCACGATCTTGGGAGCTATAAGTCAAAACAAGGATCAAGACATGCATAGCTAAGGATCCAAATGTGCCACACAACAAAGTGATGAAGGCTAGAACAATGTTACCTCACACGGGATTATAACTAAGCAAATACCAACTAAGGGTGCCAAATCCACTATAGAGAGCAACACCATCTTACCACATACCCGTGAACTAAGGCTTCATGGCGCCCTAAAAGTTCTTAACCCGGCTACCTTAGCATGTAATATCCTAGAGTCAACCAATGACACTCTCAAACCGTGCACACATTAACACTTAGGAAGAAAGGCATTCAAGAGTAAACAAATCCAAAAGATATAATGTCCAAAATAAGAACAAACAAAACACAATTTGCTAAACTTGCCTTGAAGTAAACAAAAATATTTTTGGATTTTCCAAAAGCATGAAAAACATGGAAATGCATATACTCACGTGAATGGCATACATGAATCAACATCCCACCAAACATGATAGAATACCCTCCCCCAAGCTTGAATGAAACCAAGCTCTCAAATCATAAACAATGAAACCAAGGAGGGGAAAACAAGGACAAATTAATCCAACATTACCAACACATGATCTTCAAGTCACAATAAGTAAGAGAGAGAGGGAAAAGAAGGATATTACCGGATATGGGATAAATGCAAAATCACACAAAAAACCCGAAATAACCTCATATGAGCCACAATCTCTACAAATAAGGCTTGAATTCCACATGATAGGTAAGTTGAGGCACATTTCCTTGATTCTTGATCATCACCAATGCGCAAGAGTATATCAAGTTGTGTACCTAGCAAGGAACACAAACACGTCCATGAGAGAAAATCTAATCTAAAAACAAAAGAAAATGAAAGCAATAAAACACGGGTTACTTCCCGCAAAGGCTTGTTTAACGTCTAAGCGAGACCGCTCTAGGAAATAATAATTCAACGCACGCAAGAGCTTGTCAAATGCACTACTACACATTTCATGGGGGTGTAAATAGGCAAATGACGGAATAAGGACGTGCAACAAAATTATTGCACGTAAGTGAAGAGGGAGATGCCAAAAGAAAGAAGAAGAAGGATCGAAAGGAAACTCAAGAAAGTAAGAAGTAGAAGAAGGAAAAGAAGAATGGAAAGAAAAGGAAAAAGGCAAATCCTCATCACAAAATTTTTTGTTGGCAAAATTCCTCTTATCCTCAACAATGATGGAAGGAGGGACATGAAAATCATCCATAGAGGGCGGCTCCCCAATAAGCTCTTTGAGATAGGAAGGGAGAGAAATAGGGTAAGAAAGGATGTGGTCAAACCTTAGAGAAAAAGGGGTATGAGAAACGGGAAAAGGGGTAGCTACTCCCTCACCACAAGGCCTCACATCGCCAATGAGGGCATGAAAATCAATCATAGAGTCCTCAAACGAAGGGCACTCACGATCTACACCTCCCTCAAGCTCAAAAACTCCAAGGGAATCAACCTTATCCTCCTTTTCACCACAATAGACAACTTTTCCTTCAACTATCTCAAAACCCAAGGTCCCAAAATCGTGCATGAATGGAGGTAGATTCATCTCAAACTCATCTAAGTCCCAAGAAGCGTTCTCGATGAAATCATCCAATAATCTATAAGTCCTCATATGACTCTCGAAAAATATGTGGGACATTACCTCAAAAGAGTCTATATACTCGTAGATTGAAGGGTCACAAACATACACTTGAGACTTATCAAGATGGGAAAGAGAATTAGGATTTTCAAAATCAACACTCTCTTCATTCTCTACTCCTTCACCATCACTCGAATGCTCTCTAATGGGATCCTCACTCATATGGGGAAGAGAAGAAGAAGGAAGGGCATTTTCTTGAGAGTTGGCTAATTGGAGAATTTGGCTCTCAAGCATCTTCATTCTAGCTTCCACCTCCCTATTCTCAACTTCCCTCTCCCTATTCTCAACTTCCCTCATCTCGTTATACCTCTCCATCATCTCCATTATCTTCATTATCTTCTCTTCCTTCAAATTTTCCATAGAATTACCCTCATAAAAGGATTCATTAGGAGCATAAGGGAAATCATTCGGAGCCATGTAAGAACAAGAAGACGAGGAGGGAGGATCATTCACATTATATACATGAGCATCATCATATTGGGGAAAGGGGGCATAATCATGCAAATGAGATTCATCATCAACAATAGGAGAAAAAGAGTTGAAATCACTTGTATTAGGTTCGCATATAGGATCACAAGACAAATCATGGGGATTCATGCCACCAATAAAACTATTATCACATTGAGAATCAAAATTAGCAACATTACATGCCCTATTGCGTACATCCTTAGCGAACCGTACAAAAAAGCTACAAGCATTATGAACCGTTAATGCTTGAAATTCACCATTAAACCTACTTTCAACTTCATATCTCGTTTGTTCATTCATGCCACAATAACAAATCTCACAAGCTTCACAAGGATTACAACCATTATAGTTCAAAAACTCTACAAGTCTATGGAAATAGACATAAAAAGGCTCACCATCATATTGAGGAAAAGAAAAACGTGCCATTTTTCATCAACAAAAACAAAACAAAGAGAACAAAAATAAATCAAAGGAAAAATATATACAATGGACTAGTCTCAATAAGATAACACAACGGTAATGGAAGCCGTTCCCCGGCAACGGCGCCAATTTGACAAGGGAATAATCGCGTCGTCAAACGACTACACCTAGATCAAATACAATTTATACAACCTAAACAAACCTAATACGAGTATAAGGCAAGCATAGGGGTCGAACCACAGAGAACGGTTAAACACCACCAAATGTTATCAACAATTAAGCTAGTCCGGAATAAGGGAAGGTAAACTAAAGGTCTAAACAAACTAAAACTAGAGATAAAACATTAAGGGAAATAGTCTAGGAGTAGCATTCACTTGAACATAAACAAAGGCATAGGAGTTGAATTAATTATGAACTAAACATGCTTGAATATCGAAGTAAAGTCCAATCTAGCCACCTTCCGGGGTCAATTGGCTTCTCCTAACATAGCCTCTATGCTTCCACATTAGAACCATATACTAGGAGGTACTATCAAATAACAATCGATAATAATGAACCTTAACTAAGTCAACTTCCGTTTCATGTTAGCAAAGAGTCACTCCCAATCAACTAACAACATGCATTTTGCAAGGAGATTGAAGAATATCAAGCATATAAAGACTTTAATCACAAATAAATCAATTCTAAACCTAGAACATGCTCAAGATCCAACTACACCACAACCATCCCCTTAATGGGGGAATTACTCACTAATCATGATAAAAACAAGATTAATCAACAAATAACCAAGAATCAACATGATTAATAAGCAATACCAACAACTAAAACAATAATAAAAATAAAGCAATAAAAATAGAGGAGAGAGAGTTAGAGATTCTCATTGATTGAAGATGGAAGTCTACAAACAAGATGATCAATCTTCTTCTTCAAAATCCAAGCTACAATCAACAATGGTGAAGCCCTCACTTTCTCTCTCTAAACTACACTAATCCTAAGCTAAACCTAGAGAGAGAAGCTCTCCTAAAACTATGGAAAAAGATCTAAAAGAATGAAGACGTCCTTTGTGCAAAACAAGCCCCGCAATATATAAAGAATCGCGCAAAAACGCTGAACAGGACTCGCTGCGCGCCCGCGCGAGGAAGCTGCGCGCCCGCGCATTTGAGGGTTGCGCGGCTTGTGCTTTGGTGTGTGCGCCCGCGTTGCTGGCTGCGCGCCCGCGCACTGTAGCTGCGCGCCCGCGCAGTGTCGTTGTGCGCCCGCGCACATGTCGCGCACAGGCCGCGCAAAACTTTCTGCCTTGATTCTGCAATTTTGCCAGTTTTGCGCGGGTTCTCACAGGGCTGCGCGCCCGCACACTCTGGCCTTTCTTCGATTCTTCTCTCATGCTTCCTTGGCTTCTTCTTTGCAATCCAAGACTTTAAATACCTAAGCACAAACACCAAGGAAAGCAACAAGGTATAGGGAACGGTGCAAACACGCAATGAAGGCAAGCATTAAGGAATATACGCGATTTCATTAAAATCACATCGAGACATGTATGCACGCATTATTTGAACAAAACAACTACAAAACACCCTAAGACAAGCTAAAACAAGGCATAAACACTATCCTAGGAGTGACATAAATGTCACTCATCATGTACCGATTCATGATTCTACTTCTCTGCGTCCGGGAACTCAGTCGGGTATTCCGGAAGGCATGCAACCGGTTATTCAGCCGGTGGGATTTGAAATCCCCCAGCCTCCATCTCAACCTCAGCCAGAGGTATTCACTGAGGAGGAGGATGAAGAAGAAGACAATGATGTTGAGACTTACATCTCTAGGGATGGTTCTCTCATCTCTAAATCCATCCGTTCCAGAGACCATCTGGAACGAAATTTGGGTCAGGCAGGCCCTAGCAGCCGGCCCACTAGGAGGTCAGACGGGGAAACTCGGAAGACCAGAGAAGAAGCTCCAGTTACCCGGGGCGAGCTCATGAAATTCATGAACTCTTTCAAGGGTGAGATCAAAAAGATGATCAACAACAAGGCAGGCTCTTCCAAGAGTCAGCCGGCTAAAAAGACTCCCAATTCAGGGAAAAAGAAGAAGCCGGTCAAGGACAGGCAGCCAACTCCTCATCCAAAGGAGAAGGCAGCCGCAACACTTGACTGGTCTAAGATTCTGATGCCCCGGCGACCTCAGCCGGAGACACAAAATGCGTCTACCTTCGATGCAAGACAAGTCATCGATCGGAGGAGGTGGCAGCAGTCTGAGTCAG
Source organism: Chenopodium album (assembly GCF_948465745.1). Taxonomy (NCBI): domain Eukaryota; kingdom Viridiplantae; phylum Streptophyta; class Magnoliopsida; order Caryophyllales; family Amaranthaceae; genus Chenopodium; species Chenopodium album. The sequence continues at coordinate 23,886,411 of NC_137852.1, read as the reverse complement.
CTTCTACCTCGAGCTTTCCAGACAGCTTCAACCGAGCATCTGCAAGGAACTCTATGTCCTTGCATGAGAGTCGGACAGGCGGTAAAACCGTCAACACCGAACCTCAGCTAATGATAGGGTCTATGCCATACGCACCCCAGGCGCAGTATGGGCAATATGGCCTCCAATTCATGCAGCCACCTCCATTCGGAGGTCAGGCGGCATATGCTGATATCCAGCCTTTGGACTGGCAGCTCCGGCTGATGAGGCTAGGCGAACAGCCGTCTGCCTTTGCAGCCAATATAACCGAGGCGGCTCAGCCAGCCAAGGTTAAAAACATTTTGGTTGGTGCTTAAGATGGCACCACCAACCCTGAAGATCACCTGATGGCATACACCAACCTAATGTGTTTACAAGGTTGGGATTACGCCACCTGGTGCCGCTGTTTTCCGGCTACATTGAAGGGCATTGCCCAGCAATGGTTTGGCAACTTGCCAGCCGAATCTGTTGATTGCTTCAAGAAGCTAGCCTTCTTGTTTGCCACCAACTTCTCAATGAACATCCCTGCTAAAAAGACAAGTTTAGACTTGAGCACTATTAAGCAGGGAGAGAGAGAAGGGCTACGCTCATATGTCAGGCGGTTCAACCTGGTCAGAATTCAGATCCAGGGACTGTCTGACGAGGTAGCATTTACAGACTTCTTCAAGGGTCTGAGAGACGGGTCGACCTTTAAGTTTGACCTTGTCAGAAAAGGAGCTTTTACTTTACAGGCGGCCCTGAGGGAGGCGGAAAGCTATATACAAGCAACCGACCTCTGTACGCCTGGTAACCAGTCGGACTCCAAAAAGTCTGACAAACAAAAAGAAAGCCGGTCTGCTCAGCCGGCGAAGAAAAAAGAAGAGAGCAAGAAAAGAAAGGAAGTCTGGGCGGTCAGCGATTCTGAGCAGCCGTCCCAGAAAAAGAAAAAAGAGTTTAAACCGTACGTTCCCCGGTACGAGTTTAACAAGGATTGTAACTCCATCCTCATGGAGGTAAAGGACCGGCTGTCCATTGAGAAGCCGAATCCAATGAAGAGCTCTGTTCAGTCCCGGAACAAGAACAAATATTGTCAATTCCATGAGGAGGTTGGCCATGACACCAACGACTGCTTCAGTTTACAGCGGACGTTGGACCGTCTGGCTGACAAAGGACAGCTAAAGTCCTATATTTCTAAGTCCCCAGCCGGGGCAAAGAAGAAGAGCAAGGGTCAGTCCTCCAAGGCTGTCTCCCAGCCTGCAAGTAGTTCGGAAACCGACAGGGATCCGGTCTACACCATAGCAGGCGGATTTTCGTGTGGTGGCCCTACCATCCGGGGCACCAAAAGCCATCTTAGAAAGATGGATAAAGATGATGAGGGGCAGGCGTCTGCCGGCTCCACTTTTCCGGATGTCCTTATTACTGAAAAGGACAGGGGCAGCGTCCGCCGCCCGCATGACGATCCGGTTGTCATTGAATGCAAGGTCGCCAACCAGTTAGTTGGGCGCATCCTTATAGACACCGGCAGCTCGTCGGACATCATCAGTCTCCGGTGCTTGCAGAAGCTGAAATACAACTCTAGCAGCATGCATCCGGTTACCCACCCCTTGGTTGGTTTTGGGGGTGGGATGGTCTATCCAGCCGGTAGAATTGACTTACCAATCCGGCTGGGTGAGAAGGGCAAAGGACGACACATGGTTGTTAGGTTCTTGGTCGTTGAGGAACTGACCGCCTACAACATCATTTTAGGCCGGCCAACCCTCAACGAAGCCAAGGCTGTAATCATCCCTTCTCTCATGCTCATCAAGTATGAGAGGGATGATGGTTCTGTTGGTTCCCTGAACGGGGATCAGAAGACGGCGAGGGAATGTTACCTCTCAGCCGTCAAAGACACTGTGGCCGCAGACGGCCAAGGGAAGGAACCAATAGACCTTGACAATGTCAAAGATGCTCCCTCACCCCCACCAGCAGCCGGAAAAAAGAGAAAAGCTGCAGAGCTGGTGGTGGTGAAGAAAGAAAAGAAATAGCAACCACTGACCGGTGAACGGTCAGAGGAGCTCCGTCCCCAACCGGCTGGTGAAACAATTGACCTTGCTCTGGATGACAGTCGTCCGGAGCGAACTGTTAAGGTTGGGACGGTTGCTAATGCTGTTTTAGGTGCAGACTTGCACCTCCTGCTGAAAGAATTCAAAGACGTGTTTGCCTTTGAAGTGGAAGAGATGCCGGGCATCAGTCCGGATCTTGCTGTTCACAAACTCGCCGTGGATCCAAAGATGAAGCCCATCCGGCAAAAGAAGAGAAACCACGGTGAGGAAAGAAGTCAGGCGGCAGCTGCCGAAGTAAAAAAGCTGTTGGATGCCAGGTTCATTCGGCCTTGTAATTTCCCCGACTGGGTGGCAAACATTGTGCTTGTAAAGAAGCCGAATGGTACCTGGCGGATGTGTGTAGATTATACAGATCTCAACAAGGCATGCCCAAAGGATAGTTATCCACTTCCAAAAATTGACAGTTTGGTCGATTCAACAGCCGGACATGCCTTGATGAGTTTTATGGATGCCTATTCCGGCTTCCATCAGATACCCCTGTGGAAAAAAGATCAAGAAAAGACTGCCTTTGTCACTGATCAGGGGTTATTCTGCTATACTGTGATGCCGTTTGGCTTGAAGAATGCGCCGGCTACGTTCCAACGGATGATTAACACAGTCTTCATTAATCAAATTGGGAGGAATGTAGAGGCGTATATTGATGACATGATAGTCAAATCCAAGCAGCAGGCGGATCACCTTGCTGATCTCCGAGAAACCTTCACCACCCTCAGGCGGCATAAGGTTATGTTAAATCCCAAGAAGTGTGTCTTTGGTGTTGAGTCTGGGAAGTTTCTCGGATTCCTGATTGATCAAAGGGGGATAGAGGCTAACCCTGAGAAGATACAGGCGGTAATTGACATGAAGTCACCCCGCACTGTCAAGGAAGTTCAGAGACTCACCGGTTGCTTGGCCGCCTTGGGGAGGTTCCTCAGCCGGTCAGGTGACAAATGCCTTTACTTCTTCCAAGCAATCAAGAAGAAGACTAGATTTGAATGGGGGGATGATGATGAGGCGGCATTTCAAAAGCTGAAAGAACACTTGCACTCTTTGCCAAGGCTTGTTAGTCCTTTGCCAAGAGAAAAGTTGTACGTGTACCTAGCCGTCTCAGACCATGCCCTCAGTGCCGTTCTCCTTGCTGAACGAGACGGTACGCAGCTCCCGGTCTATTTCATTAGCCATGTGTTAAAAAATGCTGAGCTCCGGTACCCCATGGTGGAAAAATTTGGCCTTGCTCTATATATGGCCTTCAAAAAGTTGAAGCCATACTTTCTGGCACATCCGGTGGTAATCTACACCGACCAGCCCCTCAAGCGGCCAATGTCCACTCTGGAGTCATCCGGTAGAATGCTGAAATGGGCTATTGAAATACAAAGCCTTGAGATCTCCTACGAACCAAGAAAAGCGGTGAAAGGTCAGGCGTTTGCCGACTTCATTGTTGAAATGACTCGTCCGGCTCTCCCAGATAATGTTGATCAGGTTTGGAAGGTGTATGTAGACGGAAGCTCTACTAGAAACGGCTGTGGTGCAGGCATTGTTTGTGAATCTCCAGAAGGAGATAGATATGAGTATGCACTACGGTTTAAGTTTCAAGCCTCAAATAATGAGGCGGAGTATGAAGCCTTGCTAGCCGGAATCCGCATGTGTAAGGCAGCAGGGGCAACAAAGATTGACGCCTACTCTGATTCTCAGTTGGTTGTTAGCCAGTATGAGGGCACTTATGAAGCGACCCATCCGGCAATGATCAAATATCTTCAGGTCGTCAAAAATGAGGCTGGGACACTTGAGGAATTCAGATTAAGTCAAGTGCCCCGGTCAGAAAACCATTCGGCGGATGCACTGTCAAAATTGGCATCGTCCGCCTGCCATGATACGCCCCGGTCAGTCTTTTGGGAAGTTCTTGAAAAACGAAGCATCTATGAAGAGCCCATTGGAATTCTGGATCGAAGTTCTACTTGGATGGATGGCATCCGGACGTATCTGGCAGACGGCACGCTCCCTGATTCACCTCAGGAAGCAGCCGTCATAAAAAAGAGAGCAGCAAACTTCGAGTTGAGAAACGGAGAGCTCTTCAAGGCTGGTTTTCTCAAGCCCTTGTTGAAATGTGTCACCCCAGAAAAGGGGAAGGAGGTACTTGAAGAGTTGCATGCGGGATTTTGCGCCTCCCATATAGGCGGCAAGTCCCTAGCCGTCAGAGCCAGGCGGCATTATTTTTGGCCTACCCTCGAGGCAGACGCCAAGGAATTTGTGAAGAAATGTGATAAATGCCAGAGATTTGGCAAACTAATACATCGCCCGGCTACTGAGCTGACGGCAATCCACAGCCCGGTCCCGTTTGCTAAATGGGGGATGGACATTTTGGGTCCATATACGCCTGCTCCAGGCGGAAAGCGCTATATTTTGGTGGCTGTGGACTATTTCACCAAATGGGTGGAGGCGGAGGCAGTTAAGAATATCAAGACAAAGGACGTTATCTCTTTCATTTGGAAGAACATTATCACCCGGTTTGGGGTACCTATGTCTATGGTATTTGATAATGGTCCTCAGTTTGAAACGCCTCAGCTCAAGACTTGGTTAGGAGATCAGGGCATCTCAAGCTTTTTTGCCTCAGTCGGCCGTCCCCAAGCAAACGGTCAGGTTGAGGCATTCAACAAACTCATATCAGACGGAATCAAGAAGAAAATTGAAAGAGCCGGTGGCCTATGGGCTGAAGAATTAATCCATGTTTTGTGGGCCATCCGGACAACTGCTAAGGGGTCAACCGGAGAAACCCCATTTCTCATGGTATACGGGGCTGAAGCCGTTCTACCCATTGAACACTATGAGCCTACGCTCAGAGTGATGCTCTATGATGAAGAGGCAAATTGGGAGGCCATGCGGTTGGCATTGGACTCCCTCCCGGAACGCAGGGGCAATGCTGCTCTGCGACATGAGATCTACCGTCTGAGAATGACGCGAGCCTACAACAAAAGAGTGCACAAACGTCCTTTGAAAGTGGACGACTTTGTGTTACGAAAAATGGAGGCAACCGGTAGGGCCAATGAGCTTGGAAAGCTGACTCCTAATTGGGAAGGTCCTTACCGGATCTATGAAGAAGTTAGGGATGGCACCTACCGCCTGGAAACCCCAGACGGTAGACGCCTGCCTAGAACTTGGAATGTAGACAACTTAAAAAAGTACTACTTCTGAGATTTGTAAAAACCTTTTGTAACAAGTATTAATGAGAAATGTCCTTGTTTCATGTACTGTCTTTTTACTTCCGTCTGGGTTTACCCATACTACTCGAGGCCAACGGCCAGATAAAAACTAAGTTTGAAGCTTAGTATATGGAAATAAAAATCCATATTGACAAGAGGCTAATAGCCGGATCCTAAAGCTAAGCACAAAACCGTTTAGCAGCTAGCAGCCGGTCTAACAGTTGGACCTGAGGTCAAAAGCCGGATGACTGTCCATTTTCTCAGAATTCGTCTATGCCAATATGGCTATAGACGTCCGGCGACACCCCTCCGGGTGCAATCGTCGCAGAGAACAGCCACCTTGCTTGTTCTACGTACAATGCAGGCGGCAAAGATTGAGTGGCTAAAATAGCCACCTCATAGCCGTCTGACCGTGTTATTTTTGCTAAGTAATATTTGGTTGTAATTGCTCCGGCTGATTATCACCATCAGCCGGAGAACCATCATAAGTTTTTACTTAGTTAAATTTTCTTCAAATTGCGCACTCTTAGGGCAAACCCCTTATTTTTTGCGTAATGGCTATAAAGAAAACCCAGGCGGTTTGATACCGACTGGGGTAGAGGTTGTATGTCTGTCATTTGTCCGGCTATGTACTTGGTTTGGGGCAATCACTGTTGTGATTGATTGCCTTACAAACATCTCATACTCATTAAAGTATGAGAAGTTTCCAAGGCAACCAATCCTTTTTTGGATTAAACCAACCACACAGCCGTCCAGGGGCAAAGACAGGCAGCCGAAATTGAACTTGCCGCATGCTTTTCATAAGATAGGCAAACTCACAAGAAATATATCGAGTATATATGCAAGTAAAAAATTGAGTATATACGCAAATATAAGAAAACCGACTGGGTCGGTGTAATTCATAAAATAAACTGGCTCAAGGCCAGGAGTAAATGTTAGCCGGAATTACATCTGGAAAAGTTACATGAATACTCGGCGCACAGGCCGGAAAAGCAAGATAGGCATACTGCCGCAGAAGAAGAAGCCGGTCAAGGAACTACGCCGCTGGCTGTTCCGGCTGGGCTGGAGTTGTGGAAGGAACATCATCTGAAATCTCAACCTCTTCAGGCTGGTTTTCCTTGTTCACTTTCTCAATAATCTCATCAAGGTCCGGCTCCTCAGTGTCCGAAACCTCAGCGCCATTCTCCAAAGCCCATTCCTTGAAGGGAGCCGGAGCTTGATCCTGAAGCATCTTGGCATCATACGCCTCAGTGGCGTAGTTATACCTCAGCTTGTAGACCTCAAAGTCTACCTCCGGATAGAGAAGCCCCCAGGCATAACGGAGGCGGATCTAATTGTCCCGCTCATTCTCCTTGATGAGCCGGTTCTGCTCAGCCTGGAGCTCCTCAGCATGTTTTCCCTTCAAAGCGGCAAGATCCGCAATCAGCCGGGACTTGTCTGCTCTGAGGGCAGCATTCTCTTCATCGGCTCCCTCTAATGCCTTAAGGTTGGAGCCGGCTGTTTTCAGTTGTTGCTCCAGTTCTTGAATTTTGTTGTTGGCCTCATCATTTGCAGCCGTCAACGTCCTTACCAGCTCCTCCTGTTTCAACTCGAGGGCTTTAATCTCAACATCAAAATTTATATATGCATATTCAGCAGAGTTGAGATTAGCTTGAGCCCTTCTTTTGGCATCAGTTACCTCTTCCTGCTTCTTCCGGAAAGGTTGCCGGAGCCCGTCCACCCGGATCATAACCTGAGCAGGGTCATCCGGGAAATTATACACTTGGCAAAACTGAAAGATAGAAAGCAGTGAAAAGAAATGAAAAAAGACCAGGCGCAAGTTTCACTTACCTCCGCCAGCTGCCCCAGAATCTGGTCGAAATCCACTTCGTGGCGGTTGGGTATGGAGTTCTTCTCCGTCTGGGTGAGAGCCCTCACCATCCGTTTCCCAAACCCGGCCAGGTCCGGGGCAGAAGTAGCATCTGCAGCATAAGAAGGACTTGGTGAGAGACTAGCAGCATATTTGGCACTCATCCTCTGCCGGCTACTCACAGAGCCCCCGGAAGGGTCAGTCATAGTCTTGACGCGCATAAAATCAAGCGGCCAAGGGATTTCAATCTTACCTCTTGAAGAAGCCCTAGCCGGCTATTCACCTGCGGCTGCAGCGCCACCTGCAGCCTTGGATGGCTCGCCATCCTTCGATGCTCCCGGAGCATCCGGCTTTTTCCTTGACCGCTCTGAGTTTTCACTCAGAGTAGCCATGGCCTCGGGGCCCTTTCCCCCGGTTGTTGGAAAGCCTTTGGCATTAACGCCAGAAGTTGTTGAGGTGGCCTTCTTCCCGGACTTAGCAGCCGGTTTTTGAAGGTTATCATCCCTAGGTCTTTTCAAGACCTTCGTCATGGAACGGGGAAGAACGCCGGATGAGGCCTGCAAAATGCACTGAAAATGTCACTCATCCGGAAACGAAAGAACTTGGAAAATTGCAAGTAAAGATAAATTTTCTTACCCCTCCTTTCTTGGCCTCCTTGGCCTCTAGGCTGGCCTTCTTGGCCAGAATGTTCTCTTTGCGGAGCTGAGCCGCAGATTTCTGAGGGGTCTTAGCCGGATCGACCATCCTCCTTGCTTCCTCTGCAAAAGAACAGAAAAATGTTAGAACAAGATCAAAGTCAAAGCAACAAGTTTAAAAAGCAGACGGAAGACCGCCGGGTGGGTGAGTGAATCTACCCTTTGAGAACATGGGGCTCAACCCACAGGCGGACAAGAATCTCTCATCCGCAAAGAAATCCGGGTGGGGGATCCAGTTCTTTGGAACAACTATATGAGACCCATCCCCCAGGGACTCAGTTGTTGTCTTGAAGATCCCCGGCTCTATTATTTGCTCCCGGGCTTTGGTGGTGAGAGCTGGGCGTACGCACTTCTGGCCCACCAAAGCCGGCTCTTTGTTGTAGCGCCGGAGAATCTTATTCATTCTCAGATTTGGGGAGGAGATCAGGTACCACTTGTCTTTCCATCCTCCCCACTTGGACACTTTGTCCAAGGTCATCAAGAACTCCGGGAGCGTGGAGATAGTGTACCACGCTCCATATCCGCCTGGGGCACTTTTGAGATAGTGCATATGGGCGAAAGCGGTGAAGCTGGGCTCAATGTCCTGGAGCTCGCAGGCGGCGATATAGCTCAGGATATTGACCCAAGAATTAGGCGTAAGTTGCCAAACTCCCAGATCATATCCCTTCAAGATTTTCCGGATGCCTCTGTGAAGAGGAAAGCGGAGTCCGGCCTCTATCACCGCCTCATAGCAGACGAAATAGTTGTCTGCATTTTCAATATCATCCCCCCAGGCAAGAACAGCATCAGCCGGTGGGACTATGATTTCCCAGTTCTCCCCAAAGGGGTGTAGCTGCTTGAAAGCTTCGAAGCTGCTCTGAAGGAGGGCCCTGTCGCCAGGCCTCATCCGGGTTTTGGTAGGATCCGGGTTTGTTTCTTTCTTTGCTGTTTGGCGATAAGCCTCAGCAAGTTTATCTCCCTCTGCCCCGGATCCTTCCTGCTCCTCAGCCGTTTCTTCAGCCGAGTTGTTCTGATCTGGGGAAGAGGCGGTCTCCTCACCGCCTCCCCTGGAGTCACTGCCGCTTGAGGAAGACGAGCTGTCCTCAGCTGAGTAGCTTTGCTCAGCCGCCTCATAATCTTCCTCCCTCACTACATCACTTGCGGGCACTTCCCTAGTGCGCCGCCTCCTGGGCTTGGTAGCCGTTTGTTTAGTTCTGGCCATTGTGTCCTGCACAGACACGGAGAGGGAAGAAGCCGGAGATGAGCAAAGTACTCCAGAAACTCCAGACAAGGCACCCCCGGTTCTAGACTCAGCCGTCCCTGCTGACCAGCTGAGCGTCCTAGGCAGTGCCGTGTGTGCAAATGGAGAGTTCATTTTATTTGAAAAAAGAAAAAATCAATGTATACACCCGGAATTCGATGTATACAGGATCAAGAAAAAAGACAGGAAAACTTAAAGAAGGGAACGGATGGTTACCTTGCTTTGAGTTCTGAAAAATCTGAAAACGGTGGAGCAACCGGTGACCGGGTGACTTCAAAGGAGCACTCGGAAATCTTGAACTTGCTTGAATGCAGCCGGAATCTGAGCGTCTCTCTCTATCTCTCTCTAGAAAAGTCAAGATGTGAAAATGAGGGAGAAGGGGGGGGGGGGGTAAATCCCTATTTATAGGGGGTAAAATGATGAGAAATCCAGTCATCACTGTCAAAATAGCCGTTTTTTACTGTTCATCTCTCATGGGGTGACGCGTGTCACAGGCCCCACGTGGCCTGCCACGTGGCACCTGTGAGGGGCAAATGTTTGGGGTATTTTTACCCTTGGCAAGTGGACCAATGAGGAGGTGCCACGTGTCAGAGGCTGGCGGGTCACCCTTGACCAATCTCCAGCTGACATGTGGCCTCTCCAGATATTTCCTTAGAATTGCGGCCTTCAAGGGCCCAATTCCCCATAAATCCGCCCTTTGGCGGCGCAGCCCATCAATCCTAGGTTAAAATAACCTAGGAAGGGCACCCTTCCCAAGGACCCTATAAATAGGGAGATATTCCCCCAAAATGGGGGACACACATTTTTATTATCATTTATTGCATCCTACTTTCTCTCTCATCAGAGAACACCTGAGCTTGGAATCCAAGCAGATCCCCACCTAAATTTCCGCACTTTTTATTCTCCTTCAAGTTACTAACTTGAGCGTTGGAGGCGGAGCACCACCCAACCGGTGTCTTCGTTGTTTTTGCAGGTACAGAGTCGGTAGGACCAGTCTTCGAGTTGTAACTCTCCCGAGGGACAAAAATACCCAAAACAGGTAGGACCAGTCTTCGAGTTGTAACTCTCCCGAGGGACAAAAATACCCAAAACATTTGGCGCCGTCTGTGGGGAGAGTACCTCAAGATGGTTCAAAATTCTGTACCGATTCATGATTCTACTTCTCTGCGTCCGGGAACTCAGTCGGGTATTCCGGAAGGCATGCAACCGGTTATTCAGCCGGTGGGATTTGAAATCCCCCAGCCTCCATCTCAACCTCAGCCAGAGGTATTCACTGAGGAGGAGGATGAAGAAGAAGACAATGATGTTGAGACTTACATCTCTAGGGATGGTTCTCTCATCTCTAAATCCATCCGTTCCAGAGACCATCTGGAACGAAATTTGGGTCAGGCAGGCCCTAGCAGCCGGCCCACTAGGAGGTCAGACGGGGAAACTCGGAAGACCAGAGAAGAAGCTCCAGTTACCCGGGGCGAGCTCATGAAATTCATGAACTCTTTCAAGGGTGAGATCAAAAAGATGATCAACAACAAGGCAGGCTCTTCCAAGAGTCAGCCGGCTAAAAAGACTCCCAATTCAGGGAAAAAGAAGAAGCCGGTCAAGGACAGGCAGCCAACTCCTCATCCAAAGGAGAAGGCAGCCGCAACACTTGACTGGTCTAAGATTCTGATGCCCCGGCGACCTCAGCCGGAGACACAAAATGCGTCTACCTTCGATGCAAGACAAGTCATCGATCGGAGGAGGTGGCAGCAGTCTGAGTCAGCTTCTACCTCGAGCTTTCCAGACAGCTTCAACCGAGCATCTGCAAGGAACTCTATGTCCTTGCATGAGAGTCGGACAGGCGGTAAAACCGTCAACACCGAACCTCAGCTAATGATAGGGTCTATGCCATACGCACCCCAGGCGCAGTATGGGCAATATGGCCTCCAATTCATGCAGCCACCTCCATTCGGAGGTCAGGCGACATATGCTGATATCCAGCCTTTGGACTGGCAGCTCCGGCTGATGAGGCTAGGCGAACAGCCGTCTGCCTTTGCAGCCAATATAACCGAGGCGGCTCAGCCAGCCAAGGTTAAAAACATTTTGGTTGGTGCTTATGATGGCACCACCAACCCTGAAGATCACCTGATGGCATACACCAACCTAATGTGTTTACAAGGTTGGGATGGCGCCACCTGGTGCCGCTGTTTTCCGGCTACATTGAAGGGCATTGCCCAGCAATGGTTTGGCAACTTGCCAGCCGGATCTGTTGATTGCTTCAAGAAGCTAGCCTTCTTGTTTGCCACCAACTTCTCAATGAACATCCCTGCTAAAAAGACAAGTTTAGACTTGAGCACTATTAAGCAGGGAGAGAGAGAAGGGCTACGCTCATATGTCAGGCGGTTCAACCTGGTCAGAATTCAGATCCAGGGACTGTCTGACGAGGTAGCATTTACAGACTTCTTCAAGGGTCTGAGAGACGGGTCGACCTTTAAGTTTGACCTTGTCAGAAAAGGAGCTTTTACTTTACAGGCGGCCCTGAGGGAGGCGGAAAGCTATATACAAGCAACCGACCTCTGTACGCCTGGTAACCAGTCGGACTCCAAAAAGTCTGACAAACAAAAAGAAAGCCGGTCTGCTCAGCCGGCGAAGAAAAAAGAAGAGAGCAAGAAAAGAAAGGAAGTCTGGGCGGTCAGCGATTCTGAGCAGCCGTCCCAGAAAAAGAAAAAAGAGTTTAAACCGTACGTTCCCCGGTACGAGTTTAACAAGGATTGTAACTCCATCCTCATGGAGGTAAAGGACCGGCTGTCCATTGAGAAGCCGAATCCAATGAAGAGCTCTGTTCAGTCCCGGAACAAGAACAAATATTGTCAATTCCATGAGGAGGTTGGCCATGACACCAACGACTGCTTCAGTTTACAGCGGACGTTGGACCGTCTGGCTGACAAAGGACAGCTAAAGTCCTATATTTCTAAGTCCCCAGCCGGGGCAAAGAAGAAGAGCAAGGGTCAGTCCTCCAAGGCTGTCTCCCAGCCTGCAAGTAGTTCGGAAACCGACAGGGATCCGGTCTACACCATAGCAGGCGGATTTTCGTGTGGTGGCCCTACCATCCGGGGCACCAAAAGCCATCTTAGAAAGATGGATAAAGATGATGAGGGGCAGGCGTCTGCCGGCTCCACTTTTCCGGATGTCCTTATTACTGAAAAGGACAGGGGCAGCGTCCGCCGCCCGCATGACGATCCGGTTGTCATTGAATGCAAGGTCGCCAACCAGTTAGTTGGGCGCATCCTTATAGACACCGGCAGCTCGTCGGACATCATCAGTCTCCGGTGCTTGCAGAAGCTGAAATACAACTCTAGCAGCATGCATCCGGTTACCCACCCCTTGGTTGGTTTTGGGGGTGGGATGGTCTATCCAGCCGGTAGAATTGACTTACCAATCCGGCTGGGTGAGAAGGGCAAAGGACGACACATGGTTGTTAGGTTCTTGGTCGTTGAGGAACTGACCGCCTACAACATCATTTTAGGCCGGCCAACCCTCAACGAAGCCAAGGCTGTAATCATCCCTTCTCTCATGCTCATCAAGTATGAGAGGGATGATGGTTCTGTTGGTTCCCTGAACGGGGATCAGAAGACGGCGAGGGAATGTTACCTCTCAGCCGTCAAAGACACTGTGGCCGCAGACGGCCAAGGGAAGGAACCAATAGACCTTGACAATGTCAAAGATGCTCCCTCACCCCCACCAGCAGCCGGAAAAAAGAGAAAAGCTGCAGAGCTGGTGGTGGTGAAGAAAGAAAAGAAATAGCAACCACTGACCGGTGAACGGTCAGAGGAGCTCCGTCCCCAACCGGCTGGTGAAACAATTGACCTTGCTCTGGATGACAGTCGTCCGGAGCGAACTGTTAAGGTTGGGACGGTTGCTAATGCTGTTTTAGGTGCAGACTTGCACCTCCTGCTGAAAGAATTCAAAGACGTGTTTGCCTTTGAAGTGGAAGAGATGCCGGGCATCAGTCCGGATCTTGCTGTTCACAAACTCGTCGTGGATCCAAAGATGAAGCTCATCCGGCAAAAGAAGAGAAACCACGGTGAGGAAAGAAGTCAGGCGGCAGCTGCCGAAGTAAAAAAGCTGTTGGATGCCAGGTTCATTCGGCCTTGTAATTTCCCCGACTGGGTGGCAAACATTGTGCTTGTAAAGAAGCCGAATGGTACCTGGCGGATGTGTGTAGATTATACAGATCTCAACAAGGCATGCCCAAAGGATAGTTATCCACTTCCAAAAATTGACAGTTTGGTCGATTCAACAGCCGGACATGCCTTGATGAGTTTTATGGATGCCTATTCCGGCTTCCATCAGATACCCCTGTGGAAAAAAGATCAAGAAAAGACTGCCTTTGTCACTGATCAGGGGTTATTCTGCTATACTGTGATGCCGTTTGGCTTGAAGAATGCGCCGGCTACGTTCCAACGGATGATTAACACAGTCTTCATTAATCAAATTGGGAGGAATGTAGAGGCGTATATTGATGACATGATAGTCAAATCCAAGCAGCAGGCGGATCACCTTGCTGATCTCCGAGAAACCTTCACCACCCTCAGGCGGCATAAGGTTATGTTAAATCCCAAGAAGTGTGTCTTTGGTGTTGAGTCTGGGAAGTTTCTCGGATTCCTGATTGATCAAAGGGGGATAGAGGCTAACCCTGAGAAGATACAGGCGGTAATTGACATGAAGTCACCCCGCACTGTCAAGGAAGTTCAGAGACTCACCGGTTGCTTGGCCGCCTTGGGGAGGTTCCTCAGCCGGTCAGGTGACAAATGCCTTTACTTCTTCCAAGCAATCAAGAAGAAGACTAGATTTGAATGGGGGGATGATGATGAGGCGGCATTTCAAAAGCTGAAAGAACACTTGCACTCTTTGCCAAGGCTTGTTAGTCCTTTGCCAAGAGAAAAGTTGTACGTGTACCTAGCCGTCTCAGACCATGCCCTCAGTGCCGTTCTCCTTGCTGAACGAGACGGTACGCAGCTCCCGGTCTATTTCATTAGCCATGTGTTAAAAAATGCTGAGCTCCGGTACCCCATGGTGGAAAAATTTGGCCTTGCTCTATATATGGCCTTCAAAAAGTTGAAGCCATACTTTCTGGCACATCCGGTGGTAATCTACACCGACCAGCCCCTCAAGCGGCCAATGTCCACTCTGGAGTCATCCGGTAGAATGCTGAAATGGGCTATTGAAATACAAAGCCTTGAGATCTCCTACGAACCAAGAAAAGCGGTGAAAGGTCAGGCGTTTGCCGACTTCATTGTTGAAATGACTCGTCCGGCTCTCCCAGATAATGTTGATCAGGTTTGGAAGGTGTATGTAGACGGAAGCTCTACTAGAAACGGCTGTGGTGCAGGCATTGTTTGTGAATCTCCAGAAGGAGATAGATATGAGTATGCACTACGGTTTAAGTTTCAAGCCTCAAATAATGAGGCGGAGTATGAAGCCTTGCTAGCCGGAATCCGCATGTGTAAGGCAGCAGGGGCAACAAAGATTGACGCCTACTCTGATTCTCAGTTGGTTGTTAGCCAGTATGAGGGCACTTATGAAGCGACCCATCCGGCAATGATCAAATATCTTCAGGTCGTCAAAAATGAGGCTGGGACACTTGAGGAATTCAGATTAAGTCAAGTGCCCCGGTCAGAAAACCATTCGGCGGATGCACTGTCAAAATTGGCATCGTCCGCCTGCCATGATACGCCCCGGTCAGTCTTTTGGGAAGTTCTTGAAAAACGAAGCATCTATGAAGAGCCCATTGGAATTCTGGATCGAAGTTCTACTTGGATGGATGGCATCCGGACGTATCTGGCAGACGGCACGCTCCCTGATTCACCTCAGGAAGCAGCCGTCATAAAAAAGAGAGCAGCAAACTTCGAGTTGAGAAACGGAGAGCTCTTCAAGGCTGGTTTTCTCAAGCCCTTGTTGAAATGTGTCACCCCAGAAAAGGGGAAGGAGGTACTTGAAGAGTTGCATGCGGGATTTTGCGCCTCCCATATAGGCGGCAAGTCCCTAGCCGTCAGAGCCAGGCGGCATTATTTTTGGCCTACCCTCGAGGCAGACGCCAAGGAATTTGTGAAGAAATGTGATAAATGCCAGAGATTTGGAAAACTAATACATCGCCCGGCTACTGACCTGACGGCAATCCACAGCCCGGTCCCGTTTGCTAAATGGGGCATGGACATTTTGGGTCCATATACGCCTGCTCCAGGCGGAAAGCGCTATATTTTGGTGGCTGTGGACTATTTCACCAAATGGGTGGAGGCGGAGGCAGTTAAGAATATCAAGACAAAGGACGTTATCTCTTTCATTTGGAAGAACATTATCACCCGGTTTGGGGTACCTATGTCTATGGTATTTGATAATGGTCCTCAGTTTGAAACGCCTCAGCTCAAGACTTGGTTAGGAGATCAGGGCATCTCAAGCTTTTTTGCCTCAGTCGGCCGTCCCCAAGCAAACGGTCAGGTTGAGGCATTCAACAAACTCATATCAGACGGAATCAAGAAGAAAATTGAAAGAGCCGGTGGCCTATGGGCTGAAGAATTAATCCATGTTTTGTGGGCCATCCGGACAACTGCTAAGGGGTCAACCGGAGAAACCCCATTTCTCATGGTATACGGGGCTGAAGCCGTTCTACCCATTGAACACTATGAGCCTACGCTCAGAGTGATGCTCTATGATGAAGAGGCAAATTGGGAGGCCATGCGGTTGGCATTGGACTCCCTCCCGGAACGCAGGGGCAATGCTGCTCTGCGACATGAGATCTACCGTCTGAGAATGACGCGAGCCTACAACAAAAGAGTGCACAAACGTCCTTTGAAAGTGGACGACTTTGTGTTACGAAAAATGGAGGCAACCGGTAGGGCCAATGAGCTTGGAAAGCTGACTCCTAATTGGGAAGGTCCTTACCGGATCTATGAAGAAGTTAGGGATGGCACCTACCGCCTGGAAACCCCAGACGGTAGACGCCTGCCTAGAACTTGGAATGTAGACAACTTAAAAAAGTACTACTTCTGAGATTTGTAAAAACCTTTTGTAACAAGTATTAATGAGAAATGTCCTTGTTTCATGTATTGTCTTTTTACTTCCGTCTGGGTTTACCCATACTACTCGAGGCCAACGGCCAGATAAAAACTAAGTTTGAAGCTTAGTATATGGAAATAAAAATCCATATTGACAAGAGGCTAATAGCCGGATCCTAAAGCTAAGCACAAAACCGTTTAGCAGCTAGCAGCCGGTCTAACAGTTGGACCTGAGGTCAAAAGCCGGATGGCTGTCCATTTTCTCAGAATTCGTCTATGCCAATATGGCTATAGACGTCCGGCGACACCCCTCCGGGTGCAATCGTCGCAGAGAACAGCCACCTTGCTTGTTCTACGTACAACGCAGGCGGCAAAGATTGAGTGGCTAAAATAGCCACCTCATAGCCGTCTGACCGTGTTATTTTTGCTAAGTAATATTTGGTTGTAATTGCTCCGGCTGATTATCACCATCAGCCGGAGAACCATCATAAGTTTTTACTTAGTTAAATTTTCTTCAAATTGCGCACTCTTAGGGCAAACCCCTTATTTTTTGCGTAATGGCTATAAAGAAAACCCAGGCGGTTTGATACCGACTGGGGTAGAGGTTGTATGTCTGTCATTTGTCCGGCTATGTACTTGGTTTGGGGCAATCACTGTTGTGATTGATTGCCTTACAAACATCTCATACTCATTAAAGTATGAGAAGTTTCCAAGGCAACCAATCCTTTTTTGGATTAAACCAACCACACAGCCGTCCAGGGGCAAAGACAGGCAGCCGAAATTGAACTTGCCGCATGCTTTTCATAAGATAGGCAAACTCACAAGAAATATATCGAGTATATATGCAAGTAAAAAATTGAGTATATACGCAAATATAAGAAAACCGACTGGGTCGGTGTAATTCATAAAATAAACTGGCTCAAGGCCAGGAGTAAATGTTAGCCGGAATTACATCCGGAAAAGTTACATGAATACTCGGCGCACAGGCCGGAAAAGCAAGATAGGCATACTGCCGCAGAAGAAGAAGCCGGTCAAGGAACTACGCCGCTGGCTGTTCCGGCTAGGCTGGAGTTGTGGAAGGAACATCATCTGAAATCTCAACCTCTTCAGGCTGGTTTTCCTTGTTCACTTTCTCAATAATCTCATCAAGGTCCGGCTCCTCAGTGTCCGAAACCTCAGCGCCATTCTCCAAAGCCCATTCCTTGAAGGGAGCCGGAGCTTGATCCTGAAGCATCTTGGCATCATACGCCTCAGTGGCGTAGTTATACCTCAGCTTGTAGACCTCAAAGTCTACCTCCGGATAGAGAAGCCCCCAGGCATAACGGAGGCGGATCTCATTGTCCCGCTCATTCTCCTTGATGAGCCGGTTCTGCTCAGCCTGGAGCTCCTCAGCATGTTTTCCCTTCAAAGCGGCAAGATCCGCAATCAGCCGGGACTTGTCTGCTCTGAGGGCAGCATTCTCTTCATCGGCTCCCTCTAATGCCTTAAGGTTGGAGCCGGCTGTTTTCAGTTGTTGCTCCAGTTCTTGAATTTTGTTGTTGGCCTCATCATTTGCAGCCGTCAACGTCCTTACCAGCTCCTCCTGTTTCAACTCGAGGGCTTTAATCTCAACATCAAAATTTATATATGCATATTCAGCAGAGTTGAGATTAGCTTGAGCCCTTCTTTTGGCATCAGTTACCTCTTCCTGCTTCTTCCGGAAAGGTTGCCGGAGCCCGTCCACCCGGATCATAACCTGAGCAGGGTCATCCGGGAAATTATACACTTGGCAAAACTGAAAGATAGAAAGCAGTGAAAAGAAATGAAAAAAGACCAGGCGCAAGTTTCACTTACCTCCGCCAGCTGCCCCAGAATCTGGTCGAAATCCACTTCGTGGCGGTTGGGTATGGAGTTCTTCTCCGTCTGGGTGAGAGCCCTAACCATCCGTTTCCCAAACCCGGCCAGGTCCGGGGCAGAAGTAGCATCTGCAGCATAAGAAGGACTTGGTGAGAGACTAGCAGCATATTTGGCACTCATCCTCTGCCGGCTACTCACAGAGCCCCCGGAAGGGTCAGTCATAGTCTTGACGCGCATAAAATCAAGCGGCCAAGGGATTTCAATCTTACCTCTTGAAGAAGCCCTAGCCGGCTCTTCACCTGCGGCTGCAGCACCACCTGCAGCCTTGGATGGCTCGCCATCCTTCGATGCTCCCGGAGCATCCGGCTTTTTCCTTGACCGCTCTGAGTTTTCACTCAGAGTAGCCATGGCCTCGGGGCCCTTTCCCCCGGTTGTTGGAAAGCCTTTGGCATTAACGCCAGAAGTTGTTGAGGTGGCCTTCTTCCCGGACTTAGCAGCCGGTTTCTGAAGGTTATCATCCCCAGGTCTTTTCAAGACCTTCGTCATGGAACGGGGAAGAACGCCGGATGAGGCCTGCAAAATGCACTGAAAATGTCACTCATCCGGAAACGAAAGAACTTGGAAAATTGCAAGTAAAGATAAATTTTCTTACCCCTCCTTTCTTGGCCTCCTTGGCCTCTAGGCTGGCCTTCTTGGCCAGAATGTTCTCTTTGCGGAGCTGAGCCGCAGATTTCTGAGGGGTCTTAGCCGGATCGACCATCCTCCTTGCTTCCTCTGCAAAAGAACAGAAAAATGTTAGAACAAGATCAAAGTCAAAGCAACAAGTTTAAAAAGCAGACGGAAGACCGCCGGGTGGGTGAGTGAATCTACCCTTTGAGAACATGGGGCTCAACCCACAGGCGGACAAGAATCTCTCATCCGCAAAGAAATCCGGGTGGGGGATCCAGTTCTTTGGAACAACTATATGAGACCCATCCCCCAGGGACTCAGTTGTCGTCTTGAAGAACCCCGGCTCTATTATTTGCTCCCGGGCTTTGGTGGTGAGAGCTGGGCGTACGCACTTCTGGCCCACCAAAGCCGGCTCTTTGTTGTAGCGTCGGAGAATCTTATTCATTCTCAGATTTGGGGAGGAGATCAGGTACCACTTGTCTTTCCATCCTCCCCACTTGGACACTTTGTCCAAGGTCATCAAGAACTCCGGGAGCGTGGAGATAGTGTACCACGCTCCATATCCGCCTGGGGCACTTTTGAGATAGTGCATATGGGCGAAAGCGGTGAAGCTGGGCTCAATGTCCTGGAGCTCGCAGGCGGCGATATAGCTCAGGATATTGACCCAAGAATTAGGCGTAAGTTGCCAAACTCCCAGATCATATCCCTTCAAGATTTTCCGGATGCCTCTGTGAAGAGGAAAGCGGAGTCCGGCCTCTATCACCGCCTCATAGCAGACGAAATAGTTGTCTGCATTTTCAATATCATCCCCCCAGGCAAGAACAGCATCAGCCGGTGGGACTATGATTTCCCAGTTCTCCCCAAAGGGGTGTAGCTGCTTGAAAGCTTCGAAGCTGCTCTGAAGGAGGGCCCTGTCGCCAGGCCTCATCCGGGTTTTGGTAGGATCCGGGTTTGTTTCTTTCTTTGCTGTTTGGCGATAAGCCTCAGCAAGTTTATCTCCCTCTGCCCCGGATCCTTCCTGCTCCTCAGCCGTTTCTTCAGCCGAGTTGTTCTGATCTGGGGAAGAGGCGGTCTCCTCACCGCCTCCCCTGGAGTCACTGCCGCTTGAGGAAGACGAGCTGTCCTCAGCTGAGTAGCTTTGCTCAGCCGCCTCATAATCTTCCTCCCTCACTACATCACTTGCGGGCACTTCCCTAGTGCGCCGCCTCCTGGGCTTGGTAGCCGTTTGTTTAGTTCTGGCCATTGTGTCCTGCACAGACACAGAGAGGGAAGAAGCCAGAGATGAGCAAAGTACTCCAGAAACTCCAGACAAGGCACCCCCGGTTCTAGACTCAGCCGTCCCTGCTGACCAGCTGAGCGTCCTAGGCAGTGCCGTGTGTGCAAATGGAGAGTTCATTTTATTTGAAAAAAGAAAAAATCAATGTATACACCCGGAATTCGATGTATACAGGATCAAAAAAAAAGACAGGAAAACTTAAAGAAGGGAACGGATGGTTACCTTGCTTTGAGTTCTGAAAAATCTGAAAACGGTGGAGCAACCGGTGACCGGGTGACTTCAAAGGAGCACTCGGAAATCTTGAACTTGCTTGAATGCAGCCGGAATCTGAGCGTCTCTCTCTTTCTCTCTCTAGAAAAGTCAAGATGTGAAAATGAGGGAGAAGGGGGGGGGGGGGTAAATCCCTATTTATAGGGGGTAAAATGATGAGAAATCCAGTCATCACTGTCAAAATAGCCGTTTTTTACTGATTCATCTCTCATGGGGTGACGCGTGTCACAGGCCCCACGTGGCCTGCCACGTGGCACCTGTGAGGGGCAAATGTTTGGGGTATTTTTACCCTTGGCAAGTGGACCAATGAGGAGGTGCCACGTGTCAGAGGCTGGCGGGTCACCCTTGACCAATCTCCAGCTGACATGTGGCCTCTCCAGATATTTCCTTAGAATTGCGGCCTTCAAGGGCCCAATTCCCCATAAATCCGCCCTTTGGCGGCGCAGCCCATCAATCCTAGGTTAGGAAGGGCACCCTTCCCAAGGACCCTATAAATAGGGAGATATTCCCCCAAAATGGGGGACACACACACACACATTTATTATCATTTATTGCATCCTACTTTCTCTCTCATCAGAGAACACCTGAGCTTGGAATCCAAGCAGATCCCCACCTAAATTTCCGCACTTTTTATTCTCCTTCAAGTTACTAACTTGAGCGTTGGAGGCGGAGCACCACCCAACCGGTGTCTTCGTTGTTTTTGCAGGTACAGAGTCGGTAGGACCAGTCTTCGAGTTGTAACTCTCCCGAGGGACAAAAATACCCAAAACAAAAGCTGGATCGTGAGTTTTATGCAATCGTTCGGGCTTTGGATCATTGGTCACATTACTTGAGGCCTAAGCCTTTTGTATTACATTCTGATCATGAGGCCTTGAAATTCATACATGGGCAACAAAAGCTGAATTTTCGACATGCTAAGTGGGTTGAATTCCTTCAATCTTTTACATTCTCTTCGAAATACAAAGAGGAAAAGTCGAATATTGTTGCTGATGCTTTATCTAGGAGGGCGTACCTACTTGCTATGGTTGATACACGTGTTCTTGGATTTGAACACATCAAAGATCTATATAAGACATGCCCTGACTTTGCTGAAGAGTACATTAATCCCTCACGGCATTATGTGATTCAAGATGGTTTTCTTTTTCGTGGAAACAAGCTATGTATTCCACAAAGCAGTGTTCGTGAGCTTTTGATTAGAGAGGTGCATGGTGGCGCCATCGCAGGACATTTTGGTGTGCATAAAACAGTTGATATGCTTAATGAGAGTTTCTTTTGGCCCAAAATGATAAAGGATGTTCAGTCTGTGGTTTCTAGATGTGCTACTTGTCAAAAGGCGAAGAGTACTTTTTCTAAGGGACTGTATACGCCTCTACCTGTTGCTGATTGTCCATGGGATAGTGTGAGCATGGATTTTGTCGTTGGTTTACCTCGAACACAAAGGGGTAAAGATTCTATCATGGTTGTGGTGGATAGGTTCTCTAAAATGGCTCATTTTGTCCCTATGCATAAGACGGATGATGCACAACATGTTGCTGATTTGTACTTCAAGGAAATTGTTCGTTTACATGGTGTTCCAAGGAGCATAGTTTCGGATAGAGATTCGAAGTTCTTGAGTCACTTTTGGAAGTGCCTATGGCGTTTGCTAGGTACTAAGCTGCTCTTTAGTACTTCTCATCATCCACAAACGGATGGACAAACCGAGGTAACTAATAGGACCTTAGGTACACTACTACGAGGCCTAGTGAGTAAAACTCAGAAGGATTGGGACGTGAAGCTATGTCATGCTGAATTTGCTTACAATCGTTCTCATTCTTCTACTACTCAAAGAACTCCATTCGAGATTGTGTATGGAGTCAATCCTTTCTTGCCTATTGATTTGCTGCCTTTGAAGAAAGAAGACATACACGTGGATGCTAAGAGACGCCTTGAGGTGTTCCAAAGGACGTGTGAACAAGTGAAAGCAAAGATTGAAAAGATGAATGCTATGTATAAGGCTAGATCGGATAAGAAGAGGAAGCAACCAATATTCAAACCGGGTGATCTTGTTTGGTTACATCTCAGAAAAGAAAGGTTTCCGAGTAAAAGAAAGAACAAGCTCATGCCTAGGGCAGATGGTCCATTTGAAGTGTTGGAAGCTTATGGTGAAAGTGCCTACAAGATTGACTTGCCGAATGATTATGGAAGTGTTAGTGCTACCTTTAATGTAGGTGACTTGTCTCCCTACTTAGATGATGTGAATTTGAGGGCAAATTCTTTTGAAGAAGGGGAGAATGATGTGAATGCAAAGGGCAATTCTTTTGAAGAGCCTATCACTCTACTACTCAACCCTATGGGCTTTGATGTTGATAAGAAGCAAGCTTGGGTGACAAAGCTCACATGGACAGCAAGTCAAGCTCAAGAGGCCGAAATCCTAGGTTCTACCTAGGATGGGAGTTGTTATTCCTATTCTATCTTTAGATGGTTTCTAGTTTTGGCCCCAAGGTTTTGGGATCCACTTGGATTCGTTTTACTTGGTTTGGCTTAGTTTAATTACTTGTTTTCAATCTTATTTTCCTTAAATTAGAGTTTGATGTAATTTAGGAAAGTCTAAGATTACAACTTCTACTAGAAAACGTGTAAGGAGCTGACTTGGAGGTACTTGGCGTCCAAGGCTGTTTTGGATTGCTTGGAGTCCAAGTTCACTTGGGCGTGTGATCTAGGTTGATTTAGGGAAGTCCTAACCAACTTAGGAAGTCTAATCCTAGTAGATTTTAGTAGTTTCTTAGCCTATAAATAAGGCACAAAAGCTGTAATCTATTACATTACATTCGAATAAAATTCAGACTTTGTGCATTGTTCTTGCGTGAGTTCTCTTGCGTGCTTACTTAATCATCAATTCAGGAGGTGAGTTGAGAGTTAAGAACATCAAACTACTTAGTTCCAGGAGGTGGTCTAGGTATTTGATCAGTCAAGTAATTCGTTCCAGGAGGTGGTCGAATTCCTTGTCATATCAGTTCGTTTCTACATTGAATCTTCAAGAAAGGGTTCAAGAACGGATCTTTATCTCAAGATTGTGGGTTTTCTAAAAACTTGACTAAACAAGGGGTTAGGATCCACATCAAAAGCCAATTGAGTCAAATGAAAGTCAAACACATTCAAACATAGCTTCTTGATTCAAATGAAAGTCAAATGCATTCAACAAAGCTAATTGAGTCAAATGAAAGTCAAACACTTTCAACAAAGCTTTTAGAATCAAATGAAAGTCAAACACATTATAACAAAGCTTTTTGAATCAAATGAAAATCAAATGAATTCAATAAAGCTAATTGAGTCAAATGAAAGTAAAACACTTTCATCAAAGCTTTTAGAATCAAATGAAAGTCAAATACATTCAATCAAAGCTTTTTGAATCAAATGAAAGTCAATTGCATTCAACAAAGCTAATTACGTCAAATGAAAGTAAAACACATTCAACAAAGCTAATTGAGTTAAAAGAAAGTCAAACACATTTAAACAAAGCTTTTTGAATCAAATGAAAGTCAAATGCATTCAACAAAGCCAATTGAGTCAAATGAAAGATAAACACATTCAAATAAAGCTTCTTGATTCAAATGAAAGTCAAATGCATTCAACAAAGCTAATTGAGTCAAATGAAAGTCAAACACTTTCAACAAAGCTTTTTGAATCAAATGAAAGTCAAACACATTTAAACAACGCTTTTTGAATCAAATGAAAATCAAATGAATTCAACAAAGCTAATTGAGTCAAATGAAAGTTAAACACTTTCATCAAAGCTTTTAGAATCAATTGAAAGTCAAATACATTCAAACAAAGCTTTTTGAATCAAATGAAAGTCAATTGCATTCCACAATTCTAATTGAGTCAAATGAAAGTCAAACACATTCAACGAAGCTAATTGAGTCAAATGAAAGTCAAACACATTCAAACAAAGCTTTTTGAATCAAATGAAAGTCGAATGCATTCAACAAAGCCAATTGAGTCAAATGAAAGTCAAACACATTCAAACATAGCTTCTTGATTCAAATGAAAGTCAAATGCATTCAACAAAGCTAATTGAGTCAAATGAAAGTCAAAAACTTTCAACAAAGCTAATTGAGTCAAATGAAAGTCAAACACATTCAACAAAGCTAATTGAGTCAAAATAAAGTCAAACACATTCAAACAAAGCTTTTTGAATCAAATGAAAGTAAAATGCATTCAACAAAGCTAAATGAGTCAAATGAAAGTCAAACACTTTCAACAAAGCTAATTGAGTCAAATGAAAGTCAAACACATTCAAACAAAGCTTTTTTAATCAAATGAAAGTAAAATGCATTCAACAAAGCTAATTGAGTCAAATGAAAGTCAAACACTTTCAACAAAGCTAATTGAGTCAAATGAAAGTCAAACACATTCAAACAAAGCTTTTTGATTCAAATGAAAGTCAAATGCATTCAACAAAGCTAAATTGAGTCAAATGAAAGTCAAACACTTTCAACAAAGCGTTTAGAATCAAATGAAAGTCAAATACATTCAATCAAAGCTTTTTGAATCAAATGAAAGTCAATTGCATTCCACAATGCTAATTGAGTCAAATGAAAGTCAAACACATTCAACAAAGCTAATTGAGTCAAAATAAAGTCAAACACATTCAAACAAAGGTTTTTGAATCAAATGAAAGTAAAATGCATTCAACAAAGCTAAATAAGTCAAATGAAAGTCAAACACTTTCAACAAAGCTAATTGAGTCAAATGAAAGTCAAACACATTCAAACAAAGCTTTTTTAATCAAATGAAAGTAAAATGCATTCAACAAAGCTAATTGAGTCAAATGAAAGTCAAACACTTTCAACAAAGCTAATTGAGCCAAATGAAAGTCAAACACATTCAAACAAAGCTTTTTGATTCAAATGAAAGTCAAATGCATTCAACAAAGCTAATTGAGTCAAATGAAAGTCAAACGCTTTCAACAAAGATTTTAGAATCAAATGAAAGTAAAACACATTCAAACAAAGCTTTTTGAATCAAATGAATGTCAAATGTATTCAACAAAGCTAATTGAGTCAAATGAAAGTCAAACACATTTAACAAAGCTTTTTTAATCAAATGAAAGTAAAATGCATTCAACAAATCTAATTGAGTCAAATGAAAGTCAAACACTTTCAACAAAGCTAATTGAGTCAAATGAAAGTAAAACACATTCAAACAAAGTTTTTTGAATCAAATGAAAGTCAAATGCATTCAACAAAGCTAATTGAGTCAAATGAAAGTCAAACACTTTCAACAAAGCGTTTAGAATCAAATGAAAGTCAAATACATTCAATCAAAGCTTTTTGAATCAAATGAAAGTCAATTGCATTCCACAATGCTAATTGAGTCAAATGAAAGTCAAACACATTCAACAAAGCTAATTGAGTCAAAATAAAGTCAAACACATTCAAAAAAAGCTTTTTGAATCAAATGAAAGTAAAATGCATTAAACAAAGCTAAATGAGTCAAATGAAAGTCAAACACTTTCAACAAAGCTAATTGAGTCAAATGAAAGTCAAACACATTCAAACAAAGCTTTTTTAATCAAATGAAAATAAAATGCATTCAACAAAGCTAATTGAGTCAAATGA
This sequence comes from Chenopodium album, assembly GCF_948465745.1. NCBI lineage: Eukaryota > Viridiplantae > Streptophyta > Magnoliopsida > Caryophyllales > Amaranthaceae > Chenopodium > Chenopodium album. The sequence continues at coordinate 23,860,670 of NC_137852.1, read as the reverse complement.
AAGTCAAACACTTTCAACAAAGCTAATTGAGTCAAATGAAAGTCAAACACATTCTAACAAAGCTTTTTGAATCAAATGAAAATCAAATGAATTCAATAAAGCTAATTAAGTCAAATGAAAGTAAAACACTTTCATCAAAGCTTTTAGAATCAAATGAAAGTCAAATACATTCAATCAAAGCTTTTTGAATCAAATGAAAGTCTATTGCATTCAACAAAGCTAATTACGTCAAATGAAAGTAAAACACATTCAACAAAGCTAATTGAGTTAAAAGAAAGTCAAACACATTCAAACAAAGCTTTTTGAATCAAATGAAAGTCAAATGCATTCAACAAAGCCAATTGAGTCAAATGAAAGTCAAACACATTCAAATAAAGATTCTTGATTCAAATGAAAGTTAAATGCATTCAACAAAGCTAATTGAGTCAAATGAAAGTCAAACACTTTCAACAGAGCTAATTGAGTCAAATGAAAGTCAAACACATTCAAACAAAGTTTTTTGAATCAAATAAAAGTCAAATGCATTCAACAAAGCTAATTGAGTCAAATGAAAGTCAAACACTTTCAACAAAGCTAATTGAGTCAAATGAAAGTAAAACACATTCAAACAAAGCTTTTTGAATCAAATGAAAGTCACATGCATTCAACAAAGCCAATTGAGTCAAATGAAAGTCAAACACATTCAAACATAGCTTCTTGATTCAAATGAAAGTCAAATGCATTCAACAAAGGTAATTGAGTCAAATGAAAGTCAAACACTTTCAACAAAGCTAATTGAGTCAAATGAAAGTCAAACACATTCAAGCAAAGTTTTTTGAATCAAATGAAAGTCAAATGCATTCAACAAAGCTAATTGAGTCAAATGAAAGTCAAACACTTTCAACAAAGCGTTTAGAATCAAATGAAAGTCAAATACATTCAATCAAAGCTTTTTGAATCAAATGAAAATCAATTGCATTCCACAATGCTAATTGAGTTAAATGAAAGTCAAACACATTCAACAAAGCTAATTGAGTCAAAAGAAAGTCAAACACATTCAAACAAAGCTTTTTTAATCAAATTAAAGTAAAATGCATTCAACAAAGCTAATTCAATCAAATGAAAGTCAAACTCTTTCAACAAAGCTAATTGAGTCAAATGAAAGTCAAATGCATTCAACAAAGCTAATTGAGTCAAATGAAAGTCAAACACTTTCAACAAAGCGTTTAGAATCAAATGAAATCAAATACTTTCAATCAAAGCTTTTTGAATCAAATGAAAGTCAATTGCATTCAACAAAGCCAATTGAGTCAAATAAAAGTCAAACACATTCAAACAAAGCTTTTAGAATCAAATGAAAGTCAAACACATTCAAACAAAGTTTTTTGAATCAAATGAAAGTCAAATGCATTCAACAAAGCTAATTGAGTCAAATGAAAGTCAAACACTTTCAACAAAGTGTTTAGAATCAAATGAAAGTCAAATACATTCAATCAAAGCTTTTTGAATCAAATGAAAGTCAATTGCATTCCACAATGCTAATTGAGTCAAATGAAAGTCAAACACATTCAACAAAGCTAATTGAGTCAAAATAAAGTCAAACACATTCAAACAAAGCTTTTTGAATCAAATGAAAGTAAAATGCATTCAACAAAGCTAAATGAGTCAAATGAAAGTCAAACACTTTCAACAAAGCGTTTAGAATCAAATGAATGTCAAATACATTCAATCAAAGCTTTTTGAATCAAATGAAAGTTAATTGTATTCCACAATGCTAATTGAGTTAAATGAAAGTCAAACACATTCAACAAAGCTAATTGAGTTAAAGTAAAGTCAAACACATTCAAACAAAGCTTTTTAAATCAAATGAAAGAAAAATGCATTCAACAAAGCTAATTGAGTCAAATGAAAGTCAAACACTTTCAACAAAGCTAATTGAGTCAAATGAAAGTCAAACACATTCAAACAAAGCTTTTTGATTCAAATGAAAGTCAAATGCATTCAACAAAGCCAAATGAGTCAAATGAAAGTCAAACACTTTCAACAAAGATTTTAGAATCAAATGAAAGTAAAACACATTCAAACAAAGCCTTTTGAATCAAATGAATGTCAAATGTATTCAACAAAGCTAATTAAGTCAAATGAAAGTCAAACACATTCAACAAAGCTAATTGAGTTAAAAGAAAGTCAAACACATTCAAACAAAGCTTTTTGAATCAAATGAAAATCAAATACATTCAACAAAGCCAATTAATTCAAATGAAAGTCAAACACATTCAAATAAAGCTTCTTGATTCAAATGAAAGTCAAATGCATTCAACAAAGCTAATTGAGTCCAATGAAAGTCAAACACTTTCAACAAAGCTAATTAAGTCAAATGAAAGTCAAACACATTCAAAAAAAGCTTTTTGAATCAAATGAAAGTCAAATGCATTCAACAAAGCTAATTGAGTCAAATGAAAGTCAAACACATTCAACAAACCGTTTAGAATCAAATGAAAGTCAAACACATTCAAACATAGCTTCTTGATTCAACTAAAAGTCAAATGCATTCAACAAAGCTAATTGAGTCAAATGAAAGTCAAACACTTTCAACAAAGCTTTTAGAATCAAATGAAAGTAAAACACATTCAAACAAAGCTTTTTGAATCAACTGAATGTCAAATGCATTCAACGAAGCTAATTGAGTCAAATGAAAGTCAAACACATTCAACAAAGCTAATTGAGTTAAAAGAAAGTCAAACACATTCAAACAAAGCTTTTTGAATCAAATGAAAGTCAAATGCATTCAACAAAGCCAATTGAGTCAAATGAAAGTCAAACACATTCAAATAAAGCTTCTTGATTCAAATGAAAGTTAAATGCATTCAACAAAGCTAATTGAGTCAAATGAAAGTCAAACACTTTCAACAAAGCTAATTGAGTCAAATGAAAGTCAAACACATTCAAACAAAGTTTTTTGAATCAAATGAAAGTCAAATGCATTCAACAAAGCTAATTGAGTCAAATTAAAGTCAAACACTTTCAACAAAGCGTTTAGAATCAAATGAAAGTCAAATACATTCAATCAAAGCTTTTTGAATCAAATGAAAGTCAATTGCATTCCACAATGCTAATTAAGTCAAATGAAAGTCAAACACATTCAACAAAGCTAATTGAGTCAAAAGAAAGTCAAACACATTCAAACAAAGCTTTTTAAATCAAATGAAAGTAAAATGCATTCAACTAAGCTAATTAAATCAAATGAAAGTCAAACTCTTTCAACAAAGCTAATTGAGTCAAATGAAAGTCAAACACATTCAAACAAAGCTTTTTGATTCAAATGAAAGTCAAATGCTTTCAACAAAGCTATTTGAGTCAAATGAAAGTCCAATGCATTCAACAAAGCTAATTGAGTCAAATGAAAGTCAAACACTTTCAACAAAGCGTTTAGAATCAAAGAAAGTCAAATACATTCAATCAAAGCTTTTTGAATCAAATGAAAGTCAATTGCATTCAACAGAGCCAATTGAGTCAAATAAAAGTCAAACACATTCAAACATAGCTTCTTGATTCAAATGAAAGTCAAATGCATTCAACAAAGCTAATTGAGTCAAATGAAAGTCAAACACTTTCAACAAAGCTTTTAGAATCAAATGAAAGTAAAACACATTCAAACAAAGCTTTTTGAATCAAATGAAAGTCAAATGCATTCAACAAAGCCAATTGAGTCAAATGAAAGTCAAACACATTCAAATAAAGCTTCTTGATTCAATTGAAAGTTAAATGCATTCAACAAAGCTAATTGAGTCAAATGAAAGTCAAACACTTTCAACAAAGCTAATTGAGTCAAATGAAAGTCAAACACATTCAAACAAAGTTTTTTGAATCAAATGAAAGTCAAATGCATTCAACAAAGCTAAATGAGTCAAATGAAAGTCAAACACTTTCAACAAAGCGTTTAGAATCAAATGAAAGTCAAATACATTCAATCAAAGCTTTTTTAATCAAATGAAAGTCAATTGCATTCCACAATGCTAATTGAGTCAAATGAAAGTCAAACACATTCAACAAAGCTAATTGAGTCAAAATAAAGTCAAACACATTCAAACAAAGCTTTTTGAATCAAATGAAAGTAAAATGCATTCAACAAAGCTAAATGAGTCAAATGAAAGTCAAACACTTTCAACAAAGCTAATTGAGTCAAATGAAAGTCAAACACATTCAAACAAAGCTTTTTGATTCAAATGAAAGTCAAATGCATTCAACAAAGCTAATTGAGTCAAATGAAAGTCAAACACTTTCAACAAAGATTTTAGAATCAAATGAAAGTAAAACACATTCAAACAAAGCTTTTTGAATCAAATGAATGTCAAATGTATTCAACAAAGCTAATTGAGTCAAATGAAAGTCAAACACTTTCAACAAAGATTTTAGAATCAAATGAAAGTAAAACACATTCAAAGAAAGCCTTTTGAATCAAATGAATGTCAAATGTATTCAACAAAGCTAATTAAGTCAAATGAAAGTCAAACACATTCAACAAAGCTAATTGAGTTAAAAGAAAGTCAAACACATTCAACCAAAACTTTTTGAATCAAATGAAAGTCAAATACATTCAACAAAGCCAATTAATTCAAATGAAAGTCAAACACATTCAAATAAAGCTTCTTGATTTAAATGAAAGTCAAATGCATTCTACAAAGCTAATTGAGTCCAATGAAAGTCAAACTCTTTCAACAAAGCTAATTAAGTCAAATGAAAGTCATACACATTCAAACAAAGCTTTTTGAATCAAATGAAAGTCAAATGCATTCAACAAAGCTAATTGAGTCAAATGAAAGTCAAACATTTTCAACAAACCGTTTAGAATCAATTGAAAGTCAAATACATTCAATCAAAGCTTTTTGAATCAAATGAAAGTCAATTGCATTCAACAAAGCCAATTGAGTCAAATAAAAGTCAAACACATTCAAACATAGCTTCTTGATTCAAATGAAAGTCAAATGCATTCAACCAAGCTAATTGAGTCAAATGAAAGTCAAACACTTTCAACAAAGCTTTTAGAATCAAATGAAAGTAAAACACATTCAAACAAAGCTTTTTGAATCAAATGAAAGTCAAATGCATTCAACAAAGCCAATTGAGTCAAATGAAAGTCAAACACATTCAAACATAGCTTCTTGATTCAAATGAAAGTCAAATGCATTCAACAAAGGTAATTGAGTCAAATGAAAGTCAAACACTTTCAACAAAGCTTTTAGAATCAAATGAAAGTCAACCACATTCTAACAAAGCTTTTTGAATCAAATGAAAATCAAATGAATTCAATAAAGCTAATTGAGTCAAATGAAAGTAAAACACTTTCATCAAAGCTTTTAGAATCAAATGAAAGTCGAATACATTCAAACAAAGCTTTTTGAATCAAATGAAAGTCAATTGCATTCCAGAATGCTAATTGAGTCAAATGAAAGTCAAACACATTCAACGAAGCTAATTGAGTCAAATGAAAGTCAAACACATTCAAACAACGCTTTTTGAATCAAATGAAAGTCAAATGCATTCAACAAAGCCAATTGAGTCAAATGAAAGTCAAACACATTCAAACATAGCTTCTTGATTCAACTGAAAGTCAAATGCATTCAACAAAGCTAATTGAGTCAAATGAAAGTCAAACACTTTCAACAAAGCTTTTAGAATCAAATGAAAGTAAAACACATTCAAACAAAGTTTTTTGAATCAACTGAATGTCAAATGCATTCAACGAAGCTAATTGAGTCAAATGAAAGTCAAACACATTCAACAAAGCTAATTGAGTTAAAAGAAAGTCAAACACATTCAAACAAAGCTTTTTGAATCAAATGAAAGTCAAATGCATTCAACAAAGCCAATTGAGTCAAATGAAAGTCAAACACATTCAAATAAAGCTTCTTGATTCAAATGAAAGTTAAATGCATTCAACAAAGCTAATTGATTCAAATGAAAGTTAAACACTTTCAACAAAGCTAATTGAGTCAAATGAAAGTCAAACACATTCAAACAAAGTTTTTTGAATCAAATGAAAGTCAAATGCATTCAACAAAGCTAATTGAGTCAAATGAAAGTCAAACACTTTCAACAAAGCGTTTAGAATCAAATGTAAGTCAAATACATTCAATCAAAGCTTTTTGAATCAAATGAAAGTCAATTGCATTCCACAATGCTAATTGAGTCAAATGAAAGTCAAACACATTCAACAAAGCTAATTGAGTCAAAAGAAAGTCAAACACATTCAAACAAAGCTTTTTTAATCAAATGAAAGTAAAATGCATTCAACAAAGCTAATTCAATCAAATGAAAGTCAAACTCTTTCAACAAAGCTAATTGAGTCAAATGAAAGTCAAACCCTTTCAACAAAGCGTTTAGAATCAAATGAAAGTCAAATACATTCAATCAAAGCTTTTTGAATCAAATGAAAGTCAATTGCAATCAACAAAGCCAATTGAGTCAAATAAAAGTCAAACACATTCAAACATAGCTTCTTGATTCAAATGAAAGTCAAATGCATTCAACAAAGCTAATTGAGTCAAATGAAAGTCAAACACTTTCAACAAAGCTTTTAGAATCAAATGAAAGTAAAACACATTCAAACAAAGCTTTTTGAATCAAATGAAAGTCAAATGCATTCAACAAAGCCAATTGAGTCAAATGAAAGTCAAACACATTAAACATAGCTTCTTGATTCAAATGAAAGTCAAATGCATTCAACAAAGCTAATTGAGTCAAATGAAAGTCAAACACTTTCAACAAAGCTTTTAGAATCAAATGAAAGTAAAACACATTCAAACAAAGCTTTTTGAATCAAATGAAAGTCAAATGCATTTAACAAAGCCAATTGAGTCAAATGAAAGTCAAACACATTCAAACATAGCTTCTTGATTCAAATGAAAGTCAAATGCATTCAACAAAGCTAATTGAGTCAAATGAAAGTCAAACACTTTCAACAAAGCTTTTAAAATCAAATGAAAGTAAAACACATTCAAACAAAGCTTTTTGAATCTAATGAATGTCAAATGCATTCAACGAAGCTAATTGAGTCAAATGAAAGTCAAACACATTCAACAAAGCTAATTGAGTTAAAAGAAAGTCAAACACATTCAAACAAAGCTTTTTGAATCAAATGAAAGTCAAATGCATTCAACAAAGCTAATTGAGTCAAATGAAAGTCAAACGCATTCAAATAAAGCTTCTTGATTCAAATGAAAGTTAAATGCATTCAACAAAGCTAATTGAGTCAAATGAAAGTCAAACACTTTCAACAAAGCTAATTGAGTCAAATGAAAGTCAAACACATTCAAACAAAGTTTTTTGAATCAAATGAAAGTCAAATGCATTCAACAAAGCTAAATGAATCAAATGAAAGTCAAACACTTTCAACAAAGCGTTTAGAATCAAATGAAAGTCAAATACATTCAATCAAAGCTTTTTGAATCAAATGAAAGTCAATTGCATTCCACAATGTTAATTGAGTCAAATGAAAGTCAAACACATTCAACAAAGGTAATTGAGTCAAAAGAAAGTCAAACACATTCAAACAAAGCTTTTTTAATCAAATGAAAGTAAAATGCATTCAACAAAGCTAATTCAATCAAATGAAAGTCAAACTCTTTCAACAAAGCTAATTGAGTCAAATGAAAGTCAAACACTTTCAACAAAGCTTTTAGAATCAAATGAAAGTAAAACACATTCAAACAAAGCTTTTTGAATCAAATGAAATTCAAATGCATTCAACAAAGCCAATTGAGTCAAATGAAAGTCAAACACATTCAAACATAGCTTCTTGATTCAAATGAAAGTCAAATGCATTCAACAAAGCTAATTGACTCAAATGAATGTCAAACACTTTCAACAAAGCTTTTAAAATCAAATTAAAGTAAAACACATTCAAACAAAGCTTTTTGAATCAAATGAATGTCAAATGCGTTCAACGAAGCTAATTGAGTCAAATGAAAGTCAAACACATTCAACAAAGCTAATTGAGTTAAAAGAAAGTCAAACACATTCAAACAAAGCTTTTTGAATCAAATGAAAGTCAAATGCATTCAACAAAGCCAATTGAGTCAAATGAAAGTCAAACGCATTCAAATAAAGCTTCTTGATTCAAATGAAAGTTAAATGCATTTAACAAAGCTAATTGAGTCAAATGAAAGTCAAACACTTTCAACAAAGCTAATTGAGTCAAATGAAAGTCAAACACATTCAAACAAAGTTTTTTGAATCAAATGAAAGTCAAATGCATTCAACAAAGCTAAATGAGTCAAATGAAAGTCAAACACTTTCAACAAAGCGTTTAGAATCAAATGAAAGTCAAATACATTCAATCAAAGCTTTTTGAATCAAATGAAAGTCAATTGCATTCCACAATGCTAATTGAGTCAAATGAAAGTCAAACACATTCAACAAAGCTAATTGAGTCAAAATAAAGTCAAACACATTCAAACAAAGCTTTTTGAATCAAATGAAAGTAAAATGTATTCAACAAAGCTAAATGAGTCAAATGAAAGTCAAACACTTTCAACAAAGCTAATTGAGTCAAATGAAAGTCAAACACATTCAAACAAAGCTTTTTGATTCAAATGAAAGTTGAATGCATTCAACAAAGCTAATTGAGTCAAATGAAAGTCAAACACTTTCAACAAAGCTAATTGAGTCAAATGAAAGTCAAACACATTCAAACAAAGTTTTTTGAATCAAATGAAAGTCAAATGCATTCAACAAAGCTAATTGAGTCAAATGAAAGTCAAACACTTTCAACAAAGCGTTTAGAATCAAATGAAAGTCAAATACATTCAATCAAAGCTTTTTGAATCAAATGAAAGTCAATTGCATTCCACAATGCTAATTGAGTCAAATGAAAGTCAAACACATTCAACAAAGCTAATTGAGTCAAAAGAAAGTCAAACACATTCAAACAAAGCTTTTTTAATCAAATGAAAGTAAAATGCATTCAACAAAGCTAATTCAATCAAATGAAAGTCAAACTCTTTCAACAAAGCTAATTGAGTCAAATGAAAGTCAAACACATTCAAACAAAGCTTTTTGATTCAAATGAAAGTCAAATGCTTTCAACAAAGCTATTGATGTGAATTATTGATCCGAAAATCAACAAAACACAAGGGATATGTTTGAGTCTAATTCTATACAGGAAATCCACCAAGAATTAAACAAAAAACTAAGATTAATCAATTAAGAATCCACCTAATTAATCAATCCAAACGAATGTCTTAACTAAAACAAGCAAAACATCAATTGATCGCAATCAACAAAAAACTCAAGTATGCAACTTAAGAAGTAAATCTTACTATTAATCTGTGTATCTCTCAAAACTCACGAATTACATGATTATTTATAGACTTAAACTAAGTATTAGAAACCTAATAGGACTAGGAAAAATCCCTAGCCTTTAGCTCCAAGTAACCTAAGTGGAATAGGAATACTAAACCGACTTAGATAAGGAAACTAACCAAACCGACCTACTTCCAGCTTTGCGCGGTTTTAGTTTTTGTCTTCGTTGACTGACCAAATGAACTCCGATTCTCATGAAACCACCTTCATTGGTTAGCTGACTTCCTGGCGTTTCCAAAAACATATTATACGACATATGGTTTCCTTGAGCTTCAAGTCCGTTTCTGCAGTTCTTTGGACCTCTTCAAAACTGCTACGAAACTACTAGAAAACCTAGTTCTAAACAAACTCTAACAAACTAATATCTTTCCTAATAACTAAGGACGTCTAACCAATCATAAAATAACAGAAAAATAAATCCTAATGTGCTTAAAACAAGAAAAACCCTTTCAAGTGAAAGGTAAAAACTTGTAAGCAAAATCTAAGTAAAGAAAGTAGACTAGACTCCAAGAAACGCTAATAAGCAAACCGTAGCTTTGCTTTGATATCCAAGAAAATGACCATGCAATGCTTGGCTTGAATCAATGTTTAAGGACAAGCTATCTTGATGCATGATAAGCAAATCTTCGAAGTTCTCCATGCTTAGACTTGCATCATCCTCCTCTTCTTCGAAAGAATTTGTCCTCAAATCTCGAAGTTCTTCATCAGGGATGTACTTAGCCAAATCACCAACATTGAATGTAGCACTAACTCCATACTCTCCCGGAAGTTCCAACTTATAAGCATTGTCATTGATCTTCTCAACAATCTTGAAAGGACCTTCACTTCTAGGCATCAACTTATTCTTGCGTTTTCCTGGAAATCTTTCCTTTCTTAAATGTAACCATACCAAGTCTCCAACATTGTAACCTTGTTGCTTTCTATGCTTGTTTGCTCTAGCTTTGTACATGTCATTTACTTTCTCTATTCTTGTTCGAACTTGAGCATGTAATTTCAGCATACTTTTCAACTTAGACTCGGCATCTTTGTGAATTAACTCACCCTTAGGCAATGGAACAAGATCAATTGGAAGTTTCGGATTGATTCCATAGACTACCTCAAAAGGACTATGTTTGGTAGCATATGTAGGTGATCTATTATAAGCAAACTCCGCATGAGCTAACTTGATGTCCCAATCCTTCTGTGTCTTACTCACTAACCCACGCAAAAGCGCACCAAGAGTACGATTAGTAACCTCGGTTTGTCCATCAGTTTGTGGATGATAAGATGTACTAAAGAGCAATTTAGTTCCCACAAGCTTCCATAAAGACTTCCAAAAGAAACTCATGAACTTTGTATCTCGATCACTCACAATAGTTTTCGGAATTCCATGCAATCTAACAATCTCTTTTTCTAATTCCCTCTCACTAATCAAATAAGAACTCTTCGAATTAGAGGTAACATTAGAAGGCTTGTTGCTTATCAAAGGTTTTAAAGCAACCGGTCTCTCTTTTTCTCCTTTTCTCACAACATACACATTAGTCCTTCCATCAAACTTCACAAATCTATCATATTGCCAAGGACGGCCTAATAGTATATGACAAGCATCCATAGGACAAACATCACACAAAATTTTATCATGAAATTTACCAATTGAAAAGGAGATTAAGGCTTGTTTAGTTACCTTAACATCACTCGAATTATTAAGCCAATGAAGCTTATAAGGGCTTGGATGTTCAGTAGTTGGCCACTTCAACTTGTCTACCAAAGTAGTAGATACCACATTAGTGCAACTCCCGGTGTCTATGATCATATCACACAACCTATCTTCTACCTTGCACCTTGTAAGAAAGATTTTCTCCCTTTGATTGTTTTCCATAGGTACGGTTTTAGAGTGTAGTGCCCTTCTTAGAACCAAACTTTGACCATGAGTCTCGGGATCAATTTCGTCAATATGCCCCTCCTCTTCTTCAAAGTTTTCCTCTTCGTTCTTTTCTTCATAGTCACTACCTTGCTCACACTTAACTTGTTCTTGTTCCCACTCTTGTGCGGTCATTACCCTTTTAGTTGGACAATTGCTTGCAATATGGCCAACACTACCACACTTGAAGCATTTCCTTTCTTCCACAAACTTCTCAGTAGCTTCGAATTTAGGTTTAGTGTCCTTGTAATTCGAACTAGAACCACTTCTCTCCAAGCTGTTCTTCTCAAAAGGTTTAGTGAAATCTTTTACAAAGGACTTAGTGTACGTCCCTTTCTTCCCCTTTATCTGTTTTTCAACTCTCAAAGCTACCTTGCAAACATCCTCAAAGGACCAATATTGTTGCAATTCAACATTTTCAGCAATATTATCATTCAACCCCGAAATAAATCTAGCAATCTTATGCTCAACAATCTCTTCTAAGCCACATAGCATGCATAACTTTTCAAATTCACCAATATAATTCTCAACAGTCATAGAATTTTGTTTAAAAAGTTGCATCTTAAGATAAACATCTTGAATATAATCACTAGGTACGAACCTTTTTTTCATGTGCTTCTTGAGTTGTTCCCAAGTTGAGATTCTTGCACGCCCCTCCTTAAGCCTCTTCTTCTTTAGATTATCATACCAAAGACTAGCATAACCGGTCAGTTTTAATTCAGCCAATTTGCATCTTTTCCTTTCATCATACTCCTTGTAATCAAAGAGTGTCTCGGCCCTTCTAATCCACTCAAAGTATTTTTCAGGTTCATTCATACTCCCATTGAATTCGGGAAGATCTAATCTAAGGTTCCTATCATCTTCCTTTGGTCGGTCTCTTCTCCTAGGCCCTGGTGATTCATCACTTGAAGAATAATTATTTCGTGGCCTCCTTGGGTTCCTCCTTGGTTGTTCTTCCTCACTTGAACCAGAATTAGGGTTAGAATTCCCTTTCCTTGAAGAATCTCCAGCAAGAGTATCAAGCCTTTTTAATATCTCATCCATCCTTGCTGCCAACTCGTCAATTCGCCTATCTCTTCTAAGATTTTGAGCCTGTTCTAAGGTTAATCCCCTTGGAACCTGTGGAACCTCCTCGTCACTCATGATTCCTACACAAAACAAGTCAGTTCATGCAAAAATCTTGATTAAAAGATCGAATCTTGAAGGAAAACTAGGCAACACAAAAACCGGACTCCCAACCGCAAATCAGTGCACAAACACCAAACGTTTGAGGCTGTGTAGAACGCGTTACTCAACTAAAAATTATGACGTTTTATATGGTGATAGCAGGACATTTTTAGAGTTCAATGAAAAAAGAATCACGTAAAAATTCCCAGCCAATTGTTCCCAGTTTAATTTTTCCCGAAGCTGCTCTGATACCAAAGATGATGTGAATTATTGATCCGAAAATCAACAAAACACAAGGGATATGTTTGAGTCTAATTCTATACAGGAAATCCACCAAGAATTAAACAAAAAACTAAGATTAATCAATTAAGAATCCACCTAATTAATCAATCCAAACGAATGTCTTAACTAAAACAAGCAAAACAGCAATTGATCGCAATCAACAAAAAACTCAAGTATGCAACTTAAGAAGTAAATCTGACTATTAATCTGTGTATCTCTCAAAACTCACGAATTACATGATTATTTATAGACTTAAACTAAGTATTAGAAACCTAATAGGACTAGGAAAAATCCCTAGCCTTTAGCTTTAAGTAACCTAAGTGGAATAGGAATACTAAACCGACTTAGATAAGGAAACTAACCAAACCGACCTACTTCCAGCTTTGCGCGGTTTTAGTTTTTGTCTTCGTTGACTGACCAAATGAACTCCGATTCTCATGAAACCACCTTCATTAGTTAGCTGACTTCCTGGCGTTTCCAAAAACATATTATACAACATATGGTTTCCTTGAGATTCAAGTCCGTTTCTGCAGTTCTTTGGACCTCTTCAAAACTGCTACGAAACTACTAGAAAACCTAGTTCTAAACAAACTCTAACAAACTAATATCTTTCCTAATAACTAAGGACGTCTAACCAATCATAAAATAACAGAAAAATAAATCCTAATGTGCTTAAAACAAGAAAAACCCTTTCAAGTGAAAGGTAAAAACTTGTAAGCAAAATCTAAGTAAAGAAAGTAGACTAGACTCCAAGAAACGCTACTAAGCAAACCGTAGCTTTGCTTTGATATCCAAGAAAATGACCATGCAATGCTTGGCTTGAATCAATGTTTAAGGACAAGCTATCTTGATGCATGATAAGCAAATCTTCGAAGTTCTCCATGCTTAGACTTGCATCAGCTATTTGAGTCAAATGAAAGTCAAATGCATTCAACAAAGCTAATTGAGTCAAATGAAAGTCAAACACTTTCAACAAAGCGTTTAGAATCAAATGAAAGTCAAATACATTCAATCAAAGCTTTTTGAATCAAATGAAAGTCAATTACATTCCACAATGCTAATTGAGTCAAATGAAAGTCAAACACATTCAACAAAGCTAATTGAGTCAAAAGAAAGTCAAACACATTCTGATTTGGGTAAAAATACCCAAGGCCAGTTGGCCCACTCAGAGTCCGCCACGTGTCACTGAAAGGGGCGCCACCATGGACCAATCAGGAAATGACACGTGGTAGACAGATAAAAGGATCTGGGATTGGCGGCTTTTAGGCCCAAATCCCGAGGTCTGCTAAGCTGCACGAAACCCTAGTAAGTGCACGCTTTTCGAGAAACCTATAAGTAGGAGTTGACCTCCTCATTTATGGGGGATGATTCAGAACTTCGGATACACCAAAACACCTTTTGACCCGTTGACGTTGACTCTGACGTTTAACGTTTTACACTCAGTGATTATCAATCATTGTTAGAACTGTCACCCCCAAGGGTACAGTACACTTGAGCTCGGAACCCGAGCAGATATCCTTTACGTTCCGCACCTTAAACTCTGGACTTTGACTAACTTAAGCTTCGGAGGCGGACCACCGACCATTCGATGGCTCGTTGTTTTGCAGGTACAGGCATCCAAGTGGAGCGATCAGACTTAGTGTTGTAACTCTCCCGAGGGACTCAAAAAACCCCGAAACATTTGGCGCCGTCTGTGGGGAGAGTACCTCTAAGATGGTCACTTCGGAAACTGTACCAATTAATGTAACCAATCGGCCTCCGGAAACCAATCGGCCTCCGGAGACCAAACAGCTACCAGAGACCAATCGGTCCCCGGACGAAGTGTTGGTCCAGACGGACTATGATTCAGGTGACGATGGTGACATCGAAACTTATACTGCTAGAGATGGGTCTCTCATCTCCAGGCGTGTCCGCAGCAAAGAAAAGCGGGAACGCCCTCACTCTCAGAATGCTCCGAGCAAACCAGTCGGACATTCAAAAAAGCCGTCTGATTCTACTCCTGCGGAAGGGTCAGACCCAGTAACTAGAGATGAGCTCATGAAGCTTGTGAGCACTCTTCGTGGTGAGATAAAACAACTCACCAACAAGAAGTCGGCTACTCCTGCCAAGGAGCAGTCGGCCAAGAAGTCAGCCCAATTGGGCAATCACAAGTCGATCAGGGACCGACAGCCGACTCCTCATCCCAAGGACACGGCTCGGCCTCAGTTTGACCTTTCAAGACTCCGTTTCCCAGAAACGGTTGCAAGAAAAGCCATTCGGCATGTTCAGCCGGATGGTAACAAGAAAACATTCTCTGATGCTCGGCGTTACATCGAGCAGAAAAGAAATGAGCTTTCAGAGTCGGCCTCAACATCGACTTATCATGAAAGCACTCAGCATACCTCATCAAGGTATTCACAATCTGTGCATGAGACCCCAATAAGCAGCCCCATGGTTCAAGTTGGACCTCATGTCATCCAGCCGGCCCAGTACATGGCTCAGCCAATGTACCAATCGCCAGCTCAACCATACATTCGGCCTGCCTTTTATGGAGGACAGGCGGCATGCGGCTATCAGCCCATGGACTGGCAGCTTAGGCTGCAGCACCTTGGAGTTCAACCCACTGCTTTCTCCAAGGAAATTACCGACGCCGAACAGCCGGCCAAGGTTAAAAACGTGTTGGTAGGAGCCTATGATGGGACCACCAACCCTGAAGACCACCTGCTAGCATACACCCACCTCATGTATTTACAAGGGTTGGATGATGCCGCATGGTGTCGCTGCTTTCCAGCCACCCTGAAGGGCATAGCCCAGCAGTGGTTCGGCAACTTGCCGGCTGGTTGTGTCAATAGCTTCAAGACGCTTGCGTTCTTGTTTGTTTCCAACTTCTCCATGAATATCCCTGCCAAGAAGACAAGCCTTGATCTTGGCAATGTACAGCAGGGAGAAAGGGAAGGTTTGCGTTCCTATGTCAGGCGGTTCAATCTGGTACGAATCCAGATCCATGGGTTATCTGACGAGGTCGCCTTCACAGACTTTTTCAAGGGTTTGAAGGACGGTTCTACTTTCAAGTATGAACTGGTCCGAAAGCAAATTTTCACTCTGCAGGGAGCACTTCAAGAGGCGGACGCCTATATACAGGCAACCGAACTCTGCTCCTCCACCAAACAGTCGGACTCTAAGAAGTTCGACCGACAGCATGAGAGTCGGCCTGTTCAGTCGGCTCCCAAAACAGAAGAAAGCAAAAAGAAAAAACAAGTCTGGGTCGTTGATAACTCTGATCAGCCGGCCCAGAAGAAAAAGAAAGAGTGGAAACCGTATGTTCCAAGGTACGAATTCCACAAAGACTGTTGTTCCGTCTTCATGGAAATAAAGGACCGGCTGACTTTTGAGAAGCCGACTCCAATGAGAGGTTCCGTTGAACATCGGAACAAAAATAAACACTGCCATTTTCATGAGGACATCGGCCATGACACCAACGACTGTTTCGCTCTCAAACGAGAACTTGACCGTCTGGCCGACAAAGGACAACTAAAGTCCTATGTGAAGTCCAAAGTGACTTCAAAGGCAAAGCAGGGGCAGTCCAAAAAGACAACTCCCCAGCCGACTGTTAGTACCGACACCGATGAAGAGCCGGTATACACTATAGCAGGCGGATTCGCCGGGGGTGGCCCGACCATTCGGGGCACAAAGGATCTGATGAGTGACATTTATGTCGCTCCTAGGATAGTGTTTATGCCTTGTTTTAGCTTGTCTTAGGGTGTTTTGTAGTTGTTTTGTTCAAATAATGCGTGCATGCATGTCTCGATGTGTTTTTAATGAAATCGCGTATATTCCTTAATGCTTGCTTTCATTGCGTGTTTGCACCGTTCCCTTTACCTTATTGCTTCCCTTGGTGTTTGTGCTTAGGTATTTAAAGTCTTGGATTGCAAAGAAGAAGCCAAGGAAGCATGAGAGAAGAATCGAAGAAAGGCCAGAGTGTGCGGGCGCGCAGCCCTGTGAGAACCCGCGCAAAACTGGCAAAATTGCAGAATCAAGGCAGAAAGTTTTGCGCGGCCTGTGCGCGACATGTGCGCGGGCGCACAACGACACTGCGCGGGCGCGCAGCTACAGTGCGCGGGCGCGCAGCCAGCAACGCGGGCGCACACACCAAAGCACAAGCCGCGCAACCCTCAAATGCGCGGGCGCGCAGCTTCCTCGCGCGGGCGCGCAGCGAGTCCTGTTCAGCGTTTTTGCGCGATTCTTTATATATTGCGGGGCTTGTTTTGCACAAAGGACGTCTTCATTCTTTTAGATCTTTTTCCCTAGTTTTAGGAGAGCTTCTCTCTCTAGGTTTAGTTTAGGATTAGTGTAGTTTAGAGAGAGAAAGTGAGGGGCTTCACCATTGTTGATTGTAGCTTGGATCTTGAAGAAGAAGATTGATCATCTTGTTTGTAGACTTCCATCTTCAATCAATGAGAATCTCTAACTCTCTCTCCTCTATTTTTATTTGCTTTCTTTTGATTATTGTTTTTGTTGTTGGTATTGCTTATTAATCATGTTGATTCTTGATTATTTGTTGATTAATCTAGTTGTTATCATGATTAGTGAGTAATTCCCCCATTAAGGGGATGGTGGTGGTGTAGTTGAATCTTGAGCATGTTCTAGGGTTTAGAATTGATTTATTTGTGATTAAAGTCTTTATATGCTTGATATTCTTCAATCTCCTTGCAAAATGCATGTTGTTAGTTGATTGGGAGTGACTCTTTGCTAACATGAAACGGAAGTTGACTTAGTTAAGGTTCATTATTATCGATTGTTATTTGATAGTACCTCCTAGTATATGGTTCTAATGTGGAAGCATAGAGGCTATGTTAGGAGAAGCCAATTGACCCCGGAAGGTGGCTAGATTGGACTTTACTTCGATATTCAAGCATGTTTAGTTCATAATTAATCCAACTTCTATGCCTTTGTTTATGTTCAAGTGAATGCTATACCTAAACCATTTCCCTTAATGTTTTATCTCTAGTTTTAGTTTGTTTAGACCTTTAGTTTACCTTCCCTTATTCCGGACTAGCTTAATTGTTGATAACATTTGGTGGTGTTTAACCGTTCTCTGTGGTTCGACCCCTATGCTTGCCTTATACTCGTATTAGGTTTGTTTAGGTTGTATAAATTGTATTTGATCTAGGTGTAGTCGTTTGACGACGCGATTATTCCCTCATCAAATTGGCGCCGTTGCCGGGGAACGGCTTCCATTACCGTTGTGTTATCTTATTGAGACTAGTCCATTGTATATATTTTTCCTTTGATTTATTTTTTGTTCTCTTTGTTTTGTTTTTGTTGATGAAAAATGGCACGTTTTTCTTTTCCTCAATATGATGGTGAGCCTTTTTATGTCTATTTCCATAGACTTGTAGAGTTTTTGAACTATAATGGTTGTAATCCTTGTGAAGCTTGTGAGATTTGTTATTGTGGCATGAATGAACAAACGAGATATGAAGTTGAAAGTAGGTTTAATGGTGAATTTCAAGCATTAACGGTTCATAATGCTTGGAGCTTTTTTGTACGGTTCTCTAAGGATGTGCGCAATAGGGCATGTAATGTTGCTAATTTTGATTCTCAATGTGATAATAGTTTTATTGGTGGCATGAATCCCCATAATTTGTCTTGTGATCCTATATGTGAACCTAGTACAAGTGATTTCAACTCTTTTTCTCCTATTGTTGATAATGAATCTCATTTGCTTGATTATGCCCCCTTTCCCCAATATGATGATGCTCATGTTTATAATGTGAATGATCCTCCCTCCTCATCTTCTTGTTCTTACATGGCTCCAAATGATTTCCCTTATGCTCCTAATGAATCCTTTTATGAGGGTAATTCTATGGAAAATTTGAAGGAAGAGAAGATAATGAAGATAATGGAGATGATGGAGAGGTATAACGAGATGAGGGAAGTTGAGAATAGGGAGAGGGAAGTTGAGAATAGGGAGATGGAAGCTAGAATGAAGATGCTTGAGAGCCAAATTCTCCAATTAGCCAACTCTCAAGAAAATGCCCTTCCTTCTTCTTCTTTTCCCCATATGAGTGAGGATCCCATTAGAGAGCATTCGAGTGATGGTGAAGGAGTAGAGAATGAAGAGAGTGTTGATTTTGAAAATCCTAATTCTCTTTCCCATCTTGATGAGTCTCAAGTGTATGTTTGTGACCCTTTAATCTACGAGTATATAGACTCTTTTGAGGTAATGTCCCACATATTTTTCGAGAGTCATATGAGGACTTATAGATTATTGGATGATTTCATCGAGAACGCCTCTTTGGACTTAGATGAGTTTGAGATGAATCTACCTCCATTCATGCATGATTTTGGGACCTTGGGTTTTGAGATAGTTGAAGGAAAAGTTGTCTATTGTGGTGAAAAGGATGATAAGGTTGATTTCCTTGGAGTTTTTGAGCTTGAGGGAGGTGTAGATCGTGAGTGCCCTTCATTTGAGGACTCTATGATTGATTTTCATGCCCTCATTGGCGATGTGAGGTCTTGTGGTGAGGGAGTAGCTACCCCTTTTCCCGTTTCTCATACCCCTTTTTCTCTAAAGTTTGACCACATCCTTCCTTACCCTATTTCTCTCCCTTCCTATCTCAAAGAGCTTATTGGGGAGCCGCCCTCTACGGATGATTTTCATGTCCCTCCTTCCATCATTGTTGAGGATAAGAGGAATTTTGCCAACCAAAAATTTTGTGATGAGGATTTGCCTTTTACCTTTTCTTTCCATTCTTCTTTTCCTTCTTCTACTTCTTACTTTCTTGAGTTTCCTTTCGATCCTTCTTCTTCTTTCTTTTGGCATCTCCCTCTTCACTTACGTGCAATAATTTTGTTGCACGTTCTTATCCCGTCATTTGCCTATTTACACCCTCATGAAATGTGTAGTAGTGCATTTGACAAGCTCTTGCGTGCGTTGAATTATTATTTCCTAGAGCGGTCTCGCTTGGACGTTAAACAAGCCTTTGCGGGAAGTAACCCGTGTTTTATTGCTTTCATTTTCTTTTGTTTTTAGATTAGATTTTCTCTCATGGACGTGTTTGTGTTCCTTGCTAGGTACACAACTTGATATACTCTTGCGCATTGGTGATGATCAAGAATCAAGGAAATGTGCCTCAACTTACCTATCATGTGGAATTCAAGCCTTATTTGTAGAGATTGTGGCTCATATGAGGTTATTTCGGGTTTTTTGTGTGATTTTGCATTTATCCCATATCCGGTAATATCCTTCTTTTCCCTCTCTCTCTTACTTATTGTGACTTGAAGATCATGTGTTGGTAATGTTGGATTAATTTGTCCTTGTTTTCCCCTCCTTGGTTTCATTGTTTATGAATTGAGAGCTTGGTTTCATTCAAGCTTGGGGGAGGGTATTCTATCATGTTTGGTGGGATGTTGATTCATTTATGTCATGCACTTGAGTATATGCATTTCCATGTTTTTCTTGCTTTTGGAAAATCCAAAAATATTTTTGTTTACTTCAAGGCAAGTTTAGCAAATTGTGTTTTGTTTGTTCTTATTTTGGACATTATATCTTTTGGATTTGTTTACTCTTGAATGCCTTTCTTCCTAAGTGGTTAATGTGTGCACGGTTTGAGAGTGTCATTGGTTGACTCTAGGATATTACATGCTAAGGTAGTCGGGTTAAGAACTTTTAGGGCGCCATGAAGCCCTAGTTCACGGGTATGTGGTAAGATGGTGTTGCTCTCTATAGTGGATTTGGCACCCTTAGTTGGTATTTGCTTAGTTATAATCCCGTGTGAGGTAACATTGTTCTAGCCTTCATCACTTTGTTGTGTGGCGCATTTGGATCCTTAGCTATGCATGTCTTGATCCTTGTTTTGACTTATAGCTCCCAAGATCGTGACCGAAGCACTCTAGGGGAGGAAAAGGGCACTTCTTTCTCATTTTTCTTTATCTTCTTTTTATTTTGTTACAAATTTGATTTTCTACTTTGCATAAACCTACTTGCTAACCAATTTGAGCCTTATGTTTCCTGCTCTTGTTTAAACCACATTACAAACCTAATGGCCTATGTTTACCAACCTTTTAGTTAGTGAAGCATTGGCATGTGAGGTTTGAGTTTTGAGTTGTTGATCATAGACAAGATGCACTTTGAGATTTGGTTAGAGTTGAGCTTGTAAAGAAATATGCAAATTTATGAAAATCAAATGAAGTTTCAAGAAAAAGCCGTCCATGATTTAAAAAAAAAAAGGCAAGGACAATGAATAAAGTTTTAAAAAGTGAAAAAAAAAAACAAAAACAAAAACACCAAAAATATTTTAGATGGTTTCATTTCCTTCCTTAGTTTAAGCATTGAGGACAATGCTTTGTTCAAGCTTGGGGGGAATATTGTGTTTGTGTTGAATAAGCTTTGGGGAATGGCATTATTGGTATTTTTGTTTGATATTTAGTGAATTCTTGAGTGTTTTTGAGTGTCGGCCGCACTTTTTGCTTCACTTAGGAAATATCACCAAATTTTAAATTTTTACCCCGCCTTAACCCTTAGCCTTACGTTACAACCAATAAAAAGACCCTTAGACTCTAGTGGGTTAGGTCAAAAGAACGGTGGAGGGAGATAGACTTCAAACCTATGGAAAGAGTATGCATAGTTGAGACGTCGGGATTACCTTCTCAAAGTTTTTCATTTCTTTATCTTTTTCCGGTTCCTTCGTGGAATCTTGAGAAGCTAGCTTAAGGGTTGATTTGAAGCTAGTGGAGAGAACGTGGCCCGATTGGTTGGGGCTAGGGTGGATTGAAACCTAAGTAGTTCTCTATGCTTAGCATGTGTTATGTTTCAATCAACCATTGACATCTTGGAACGTGCATACATTTGTCCATTTAGAAAGGTTTGCATTCATTAGTACTTGTCCTTATCTCTTGTCCATATATGAGCTTGTGTTTTGTTTTTTCTCTTTATGTTTCTTTTCCTTTTCCTTTTGTTGCCTTGCCTTGGTTTTTCTCAAGAGTTGTGGGTTAAGCTCTTAGGAAACCCTCACGAGACCTCACTCGTCCTCATAGGCGACTTTGGGGTTTTAAGGGCTTGTTGTAGCTAAAAACAACCGTGATTCCTACGTTAGTGAGTTAGTGTACATTCTTTCTCCTTGTTTCTATTTTGTTTCTTTTGCTTCCAATAATTTTCCTCTTGTTCTCTTTTGCTCTAGCTTTGCTCGAGGACGAGCAAAGGTTTAGCTTGGGGGAATTTGATGAGTGACATTTATGTCGCTCCTAGGATAGTGTTTATGCCTTGTTTTAGCTTGTCTTAGGGTGTTTTGTAGTTGTTTTGTTCAAATAATGCGTGCATGCATGTCTCGATGTGTTTTTAATGAAATCGCGTATATTCCTTAATGCTTGCTTTCATTGCGTGTTTGCACCGTTCCCTTTACCTTATTGCTTCCCTTGGTGTTTGTGCTTAGGTATTTAAAGTCTTGGATTGCAAAGAAGAAGCCAAGGAAGCATGAGAGAAGAATCGAAGAAAGGCCAGAGTGTGCGGGCGCGCAGCCCTGTGAGAACCCGCGCAAAACTGGCAAAATTGCAGAATCAAGGCAGAAAGTTTTGCGCGGCCTGTGCGCGACATGTGCGCGGGCGCACAACGACACTGCGCGGGCGCGCAGCTACAGTGCGCGGGCGCGCAGCCAGCAACGCGGGCGCACACACCAAAGCACAAGCCGCGCAACCCTCAAATGCGCGGGCGCGCAGCTTCCTCGCGCGG
Source organism: Chenopodium album (assembly GCF_948465745.1). Lineage (NCBI taxonomy): Eukaryota > Viridiplantae > Streptophyta > Magnoliopsida > Caryophyllales > Amaranthaceae > Chenopodium > Chenopodium album. The sequence goes on along the minus strand of NC_137852.1, from coordinate 23,838,270 downwards.
GCGCGCAGCGAGTCCTGTTCAGCGTTTTTGCGCGATTCTTTATATATTGCGGGGCTTGTTTTGCACAAAGGACGTCTTCATTCTTTTAGATCTTTTTCCCTAGTTTTAGGAGAGCTTCTCTCTCTAGGTTTAGTTTAGGATTAGTGTAGTTTAGAGAGAGAAAGTGAGGGGCTTCACCATTGTTGATTGTAGCTTGGATCTTGAAGAAGAAGATTGATCATCTTGTTTGTAGACTTCCATCTTCAATCAATGAGAATCTCTAACTCTCTCTCCTCTATTTTTATTTGCTTTCTTTTGATTATTGTTTTTGTTGTTGGTATTGCTTATTAATCATGTTGATTCTTGATTATTTGTTGATTAATCTAGTTGTTATCATGATTAGTGAGTAATTCCCCCATTAAGGGGATGGTGGTGGTGTAGTTGAATCTTGAGCATGTTCTAGGGTTTAGAATTGATTTATTTGTGATTAAAGTCTTTATATGCTTGATATTCTTCAATCTCCTTGCAAAATGCATGTTGTTAGTTGATTGGGAGTGACTCTTTGCTAACATGAAACGGAAGTTGACTTAGTTAAGGTTCATTATTATCGATTGTTATTTGATAGTACCTCCTAGTATATGGTTCTAATGTGGAAGCATAGAGGCTATGTTAGGAGAAGCCAATTGACCCCGGAAGGTGGCTAGATTGGACTTTACTTCGATATTCAAGCATGTTTAGTTCATAATTAATCCAACTTCTATGCCTTTGTTTATGTTCAAGTGAATGCTATACCTAAACCATTTCCCTTAATGTTTTATCTCTAGTTTTAGTTTGTTTAGACCTTTAGTTTACCTTCCCTTATTCCGGACTAGCTTAATTGTTGATAACATTTGGTGGTGTTTAACCGTTCTCTGTGGTTCGACCCCTATGCTTGCCTTATACTCGTATTAGGTTTGTTTAGGTTGTATAAATTGTATTTGATCTAGGTGTAGTCGTTTGACGACGCGATTATTCCCTCATCAGGATCATCTGAAAAAGATGATCCATTCTGTTGAAGAGGGAGAGGCGCCAGAAACATCCGCCTTCCCTGAAGTCATCATCACCGAAAAAGACAGAGGCAAAGTCCGTCGGCCGCATGATGACCCTGTGGTCATTGAATGTAAAGTGGCCAACCAACTGGTTGGTCGAATATTGATCGACACAGGCAGTTCCTCTGACCTCATCAGCCTCAAATGCTTGTCAAATCTCAAGTACAAGCCGGACAGTATGATGGAGGTTTCTCACACCCTTGTAGGGTTTGGGGGAGGACTTGTACACCCAGTCGGCCGAATAGATCTGCCCATCCGGCTGGGGCAAAAAGGAAACGGTCGGCATATGACCATCCGGTTCCTCGTGGTTGAAGAGCTCTCTGCCTACAACCTCATCTTTGGTCGACCCACCCTCAACGAGTGCAAGGCCGTCATCATCCCTGCTCTCATGCTTGTTAAGTATGAGAGGGATGATGGCACAGTCGGCTCCCTTAATGGGGACCAAAAAACAGCCCGGGAATGTTATCTCTCGGACATTAAGCCCGCAGTTGCAGCAACCTTCCGGGGCAAACAAACAGTCGACTTTGATGATATCAGGGAAGACAAGGCGGCCCCACCAGCTGAGAAAAAGAGGAAAGTGGCTCAGCTGGAGGCGGTCAAAAAAGAAAGGCAATAGCAGTCACTGACTGGGGAACGGCCGGATGATCTCCGTCCCCAGCCGGCTGGTGAACACATCGATATCCCCCTAGACGACGCTCGGCCAGAGCGGACTGTTAAAGTAGGGACGATTACTTTTGCCAAGCTAGGTAACAGTTTGCACCAGCTCCTGAGAGAATTCAAAGACATCTTTGCCTTTGAAGTAGAAGAGATGCCTGGCATAAGCCCGGATCTTGCTGTTCACAAACTCGCCGTGGATCCCAAAAAGAAGCCCATTCGGCAAAAGAAAAGAAATCACGGCGAAGAAAGAAGTCAGGCGGCAGCCGCTGAAGTTCAAAAGCTGCTGAATGCTAAGTTCATTCGGCCATGTAATTTCCCTGATTGGGTAGCCAACGTTGTGTTGGTAAAAAAGCCGAATGGAACTTGGCGAATGTGTGTTGACTACACCGACTTGAACAGGGCATGTCCGAAGGATAGTTATCCATTGCCAAAAATCGACAGTCTGGTCGATTCAACAGCCGGCCATGCCCTGATGAGCTTTATGGACGCCTATTCAGGCTTCCACCAGATACCCTTGTGGAAAAAAGATCAAGAGAAGACGACTTTCGTCACTGATCAAGGGTTGTTTTGCTATACAGTGATGCCCTTTGGTTTGAAGAATGCGCCTGCTACCTTCCAACGAATGATTAACACCGTTCTCATTCGTCAGATTGGGAGAAATGTGGAAGCATACATTGACGACATGATAGTCAAATCCAAACTTCAGGCGGATCACCTTGCCGATCTCCGAGAAACATTCGCCACACTCAGGCGGCACAAGGTCATGCTAAATCCAAAAAAGTGTGTCTTTGGTGTTGAGTCTGGGAAGTTTCTCGGATTCCTGATTGATCAAAGGGGAATAGAGGCCAACCCGGAGAAAATACAGGCGGTCATCGACATGCAGTCGCCCCGTACTGTGAAAGAGGTTCAAAAGCTTACAGGTTGTCTGGCGGCCTTGGGGAGATTCCTCAGTCGGTCAGGCGATAAGTGTCTCTACTTTTTCCAAGCAATCAGGAAGAAGACTAACTTTGAATGGGGTGATGATGCAGAGGCGGCCTTCCAAAAGTTAAAAACTCACCTACACTCTTTGCCGAGGCTGGTTTTCCTTTGCCCAAAGAGACGCTCTTCATGTATCTGGCCGTCTCCGATCATGCCCTCAGCGCTGTTCTCTTAGCTGAAAGAGACGGCACTCAGCTCCCGGTCTATTTCATCAGTCATGTTCTTAGGAACGCTGAGCTTCGGTATCCCATGGTTGAAAAGTGTGGTCTTGCTCTCTACATGGCCATCAAAAAGTTGAAACCCTACTTCTTGGCACATGCGGTAGTGGTCTATACTGACCAACCGATCAAGCGGCCTCTGACAGCCTTGGAGTCTTCTGGCCGAATGCTCAAATGGGCAATTGAAATGCAAGGACTGGAAATCACTTACGAACCCAGAAAAGCAATAAAGGGCCAAGCATTCGCCGATTTTATTGTGGAAATGACAAGGCCGGTTGCTCCGGATGATACTGGTCAGGTTTGGAAAGTGTATGTGGACGGGAGCTCCACTGTGAACGGCTGTGGTGCAGGGATTATCTGTCAGTCTCCTGAAGGGGACAAATATGAATATGCACTACGCTTCAAGTTCCAGGTCTCTAATAATGAGGCCGAATATGAAGCCCTGCTTGCTGGCATTCGGTACTGTAAGGCAGCAGGGGCAAAGAAGGTTGACGCCTGCTCAGACTCTCAACTGGTCGTACTCCAAGTCAATGGAACGTACGAGGCCACACATCCGGCCATGATAAAATACCTGCAGGCGGTCAAGACTGAAGTTGGGACACTTGAAGAGTTTACTCTAAGTCAGGTGCCCAGGTCTTCCAACAATCAGGCGGATGCTCTGTCCAAATTGGCATCATCCGCCTCTTGTGAAACACCTCGGTCAGTCTTCTGGGAAGTCATGGAAAAGAGGAGTATCTCTGAAGAAGACCCCATTGGAGTTCTTGATCGAAGCTCAACCTGGATGGACATCATCCGGACTTACCTTACAGACGGTACGCTTCCTGATTCACCACAGGAGGCGGCTGTTTTGAAAAAACGAGCGGCTAACTTCGAGTTACGACAGGGAGAACTCTTCAGGGCTGGTTTTCTGAAGCCTCTGTTGAAGTGTGTTACCCCTGAGAAGGGTAAGGAAGTCCTCGAAGAATTGCATGCAGGATTCTGCGCCTCTCATATAGGGGGCAGATCCCTTGCAGCCAAAGCCAGGCGGCTTTACTTCTGGCCTACATTGGAGTCGGATGCAATGGAATTGGTGAAAAAATGCGACAAGTGTCAGAAATTTGGCAAGCTCATTCATCGTCCGGCTACAGACCTGTCGGCCATTCACAGTCCAATACCCTTTGCCAAATGGGGCATGGACATTCTTGGGCCCTATACAGCCGCACCAGGCGGCAGGCGCTACATACTGGTGACTGTTGACTACTTTACTAAATGGGTAGAGGCGGAGGCAGTCAAAAACATCAAGACTAAAGATGTCATTTCCTTCATTTGGAAAAACATAATCACTCGGTTTGGGGTGCCCATGTCCATGGTGTTTGACAATGGTCCTCAATTCGAAACACCTCAGCTCAAGGTTTGGCTGAGAGACCAAGGGATCTCCAGTTTCTTCGCATCAGTCGGCCGGCCCCAAGCAAACGGCCAGGTTGAGGCATTTAACAAGTTAATCTCAGAAGGGATTAAAAAGAAAATTGAGCGAGCTGGTGGCCTTTGGGCGGATGAATTACCACACGTCCTCTGGTCCATCAGGACGACTGCTAAAGGGGCAACTGGAGAAACCCCATTTCTTATGGTTTATGGTGCAGAAGCTGTTTTGCCCATTGAGCACTATGAGCCGACTCTTCGAATCATGTTGTATGACGAGAAGGTAAACTGGGAGGCCATGCGCCTAGCATTGGACTCCCTACCAGAGCGCAGGGGCAATGCTGCCCTGCGTCATGAGATATACCGTCTGAGAATGACTCGGGCTTACAACAAAAGAGTACACAAGCGTCCTCTCAAAGTGGGAGACTTTGTGCTACGAAAAATGGAAGCAGTCGGTAGGGCGAATGAGCAGGGAAAGCTAACCCCAAATTGGGAAGGCCCCTACCGAATCTATGAAGAAATAAGAGACGGCACCTACCGCCTGGAAGAACCAGACGGCAGGCGGCTGCCCAGAACTTGGAATGTAGACAACTTGAAAAAGTACTACTTCTAAGTACAAGTGTAAATACTCCAAATTTTGTTATCTACAAATTATTAATGAGAACATGCTTCCCTTTTTAAAATTTATTATTTTAAGGACCGCCTGTACCGGTTACAGACGACCAATATACTTGTAAGGCGACTGTCTCAACAGCAGACGTCCCAACCAATTGAAGGATCCGATTGTTCTTAACAGTCGTTCCTACGAAAAACTTTGTTAAGTTTATACTTGATAAAGAATGAGGCCTAAGGCCGGATAAAAAGAGACCGAATGGTCACAGTCTGCTCCAACATGAGTCAGATAACCGGCGACGTCCATTCGGGCGAATTCGTCGAAGAGAGCATCTCCCATTTGGGAAACACGTTGCTCTACTAAAACATCAAACAGCCCTACCGAATGCTGAGGCAGCACTCGCAGTTGTTTGACTTAATCTAAACATGAAATCTAAAAAGCATAAGTTTTCCAACTATTCTAGTACGAATGGAAAACAGCTACTGTTTCGTGATTAGAGGCTATTGAGGCCAATGGCCGGATAATGAACTAAGTTTGAAACTTAGTAGATAAACTAACGTCCCAGTGACATGAGGCCAATGGCCGGATATTACTACCGAAAGGTCACAGTCTGCTCCAACATGAGTATGGCCGTCTGCTCCAACATGAGTCAGATAACCGGCGACATTCATTCGTCGAGGAGAGCATCTCCCATTTGGGTGGTACATTGCTCTACGAATATATCAAGCGGCCCTACCGAATGCTAACTTAGCACTCGCAGTCGTTTGTTTTAATCGAAAGTGGAATCTAAAAGGCCAAAATTTTCTCTGTTCAAACACAGTTCAGAAATGGTCACTGTTTCACAAGTAGAGGCTAACTGAGGCATCAAGCCGGATGCGCCTGTTTTAGCTCAAGGGTGAAACAGGCGGAACGATTTAATAAAGTCCGTTAAGACTAATTACTGGGCAATTATTTAAGGCTATTAGCCGGATGCCGCCTGACCCTACCCTATGGGGCAAAACAGGCGGATGAATTGTTTTAAACGATAAAAAGATAAGTCCCAAGACTTACCATTTTAATCTCAATGAGGCCAATGGCCGGATGCGCCTGCTTTTGCCTATGGGGCAGAACAGGCGGGGATTTTTCCTTAGCAAATCAGCTAAGTTGGAAATTTGAGTTCTGTTCAGCCAACGGGCCGAATGAACACTTACTCTTGCTCAACTCTGGATGGACGTCTGCCGCGTGGTTTGGGGCAATCACCATAGTGATTGATTGACTTAGAAACCATAAATACTCTTCTAAGTATCAATAATTTCCAAGTCAATCAATCTCATAAACCGAAACCACTCGACATCCGTCCAGGGGCAAGAACATTCGCATACTATACAGGTTATAATACTTGGTCAAAAAACATGCAAAAATTCAAAGATTTGGCAAAAGGCGGAATATGAAGAACATCAGCCAAATGGCCGAATGATTCAAATTAAAATGACCAATCGCCACCAGACGATTGGTAAAAATTGTTATCTGGCAAAGCCAGGGAAATTGTCAAATTACCCGACCCCTCGGTCGGTAAAAATACAGAAATACTCGGCACACAGGCCGGAAAAGCAAGTACTTGGCCATTCGGCCGCAGAAACAACAATAAAAAGCTTAAGTGATCAGGGGAGAGCCTCTTTGTTGGCAGCCGGACTGTTGCCCTTCGGCTGCTCTTCAACATTTTTCTCTCGCTCCTCCGCCTGATCTTCCTCTTCCTCCCCAGAGGACGACTCCTCAGAAGAGTCGGACCCAAAGCCTTCAGCAGCCTCGGCCTCAGCATCAGCCTTGGAAGCTTCTTCCATCTCCTCAAGGAGGCGATCGTTGAAAGCTTTGCTAAGCTCCTCAAACTTGGATTTCCAAACCTGATAATCCAAGTCTGGCTGAACAGCCGCCCAAGTGTCCCGCATGACGACCTCATTATCCCTGATCATTTGCTTGACCAGGTCAGACCGTTCTTGCTCAGCAAGGGACTCATACTTGGCCTTCAGCTGATGCTCCTGATTTGAGAGGCGTTGTTTCAGGCGGGTCACCATCTGCTTGGCTCTCTCGGCCTCGTCCTTGGCTTCCTTGAGAGGCTCGAACTCCTCCTTAAGAGACTTAATCTCCTTCTTAAGGTGGGAGATCTGAAGCTTGGCCGAGTCCAGGTCCTTCTTCACCTGCAGGTTGGCCTCCGACTGCGAATACATCATATCAAGCGTCAGTAATTCATTCTGAGCAATATCAAATTGAGCTCTATCCAAGGCGGACTCGGCCTGAGCCTTAGCAGCTTTTACCTCTTTGGACTTCTCCTTGAGGGGTCGTCCAAGTCCTTGGACGCGCAGCATAGCCTGCAAAAATGAAGCCGTATGGTTGAGAACCAGACGGATAACAGAAAAAGCCGAATGAAAAAAGAGATTCAAAGCTAAGTCTATACCTCACAAAGGTTCCCTAGGATGCCATCAAGGTCTAGGGTGCCAACTCCTCTGACGGATGCTTTATCATCCGGATCAACCGCCCTCAGCATGGACTTGGCCATTTGAACTACAGTCGGCCTCTGCACAGGAACTGCAACATGAAAGAGTTAGAAAAAATACTATGCATAACCTACAGAAAAGAAAGGGAGGACGAATGATCTTACCGTCGCCCTCGTCCAACTCCTCTTCCCCCAGAGACCTCTTCTGACCAGCAGAAGAGGCGGGTCTTTTCCCCAGAAACCTCTCCTTACCAGAAGAGGGGGGTTTTTCCCCCAAAAACCTCGCCTCACCAGCAGGGGCATCTGAGGGCCTCTTGGGCTTCTGAGCAACGTGCTTCCGGCCACCCAGGCCGGAGGCGCTCACATCACCCGCCCTAGTCTTTTGGAGCTTAGGGTCGGATGGTTTGGACGGGGATTTAGAGGAGGTACCCTGTATCATTGAAGACAAAACAAGGTCAGATAACATTCGGCACAAACTTGGCATTAATCAAGATGGGTGCTGAGTATGCAAAATCTCACCCCTGGGGTACCGGCTGGTTGCTGCCCTTCCACCCTTGCAGTGGTGGCATCCGCCCTGTTAAGGGCATTTGATCTGTATCTGGCAGCAGATACAGCCGGCTTCCTGGAGGCCGAGAGTTTCTCCATTGCTTTATCTGCAAAAAGAATCAAGTGTTAGAAACATGAGACGTGAAGACAAGAAAAATAACATGCGGCATACTAAACAGACGGCCGACTACCTCTCGGCATCTCAGTGCTTAGCCCACAAGCGGCCAAGAATGTCCCTTCCTCAAACCATTTGTACAAAGGGAGATAGCTTTGGGGGGGACTATTTTGTCCCCCACATCATTCGTCTTCACAGATACGGTAAAATAACCCGCATCCATGATCTCCTCCTTTGCTCGTCTAGGAAGAGCTGGCAATGCACCCCTGCCTGCTAGGAGAGGTGGATCCTTGTTCCACCTGTTATACTTTTGGTTCAGGCAGCAGTCGGCAGCTTTGACTATAAAGAACTTAGTTCTCCAGTCTTTCCATTTATTCTCTTTGCCGACAGCCATCATGTACCCCTTGCAAGTAGTCAAGGTGTACCAGCCCTCGCCACCCCTAGCAGGCGCCCTACTAAGATAATGCATATGGGCGAAGGCTTCAAAGCTCGCCTCCACCTCTAGCATCTCGCAGGCGGCAACATACCCCAGAATGTTTATCCAGGAATTGGGTACAAGTTGCCAGATACCAAGTTGGTATCCATCCAAAATCCTCTCCACAGCCGGATGGAGAGGGAAGCGCAAGCCAGCCTGAAAGGCCGCCTCATAACAACCGAATGCTCGGTCTTGGTAGCTGGCCATGCTCGGCCAAGTAATAGTGTCGTCCTTATTTGGGACGCACAAAGTAAAGCCATGGCCCAGCACAACCTTGCGTCTAAAATTTGCAAGGCTGTTCGCCATGGTGTTCCGCCTGCTCTGCGAAACATGATGATAATAGGGGGCTTTCTCCAAGCGCCTGGAAGCGCTCGGCTCGGCCCAAGATTCCCCCTTCTCAGCTGCCAGGGATTCCCTGGCATCATGTAATTTAGACCTTGCCTCCCCTGAAGAGGCAGGAGCATTATCTGAAGAAGATGACGAGGCCGACCCGTCATCAGAATTGTCATCAGAGCTAAGGGACTGCCAGATAGGGCCGACAGGGTCCTCCCTTAGACTCTCTTCCGGCGCCTGTCCGAGGCCCGGCTGCATAAGTTTCATCCGCCTCCTCCAGTATCCTATCACTAGGAGTACCGCTTGAAGTGGACGAATGGTAATAGGTGGGGGTAGGAGGGAGATAAGAAGGGCTATCAGGGTTTTCTGACACCTCACTTCGAGGTACCCTCATGGAGCCGTCAGAATATAGAGTTGATCCGTCTGACGGGAAAAAAGATCTGTCAGAGTCGGATAATCTTGCTGTTCTTTTTGTTCTGGCCATTGTGTCCTGCACAGACACGAAACCAGTCGGATTCGGAGAAGTTCGCAAAGTACAGTCGCTGGCCAAGCAGTCGGCACTGCAAAATCTAGATTCAGCCGTCCCCGGTGACCGGCTGATCACTATCCTATACTGTGCCGCATGCGATTGGGAAACCATTTTTTCGAAAACAAAGAAAAAATGAAAAATAAAAGAAGAAACAGGCGTTACCTTTAGAAGAAGGGTAAAAGAGACGTTTGGTCGACTGAAGAACGGTCGGACATATAGGCCGAGTGTCGGATGCTTGGAAGATGAATACTTGGGGAATTTTGAGATTCTTAACGTCAAAAGTCAGAGATTCTCCAAAGATTCGCAACGGTGTAACATTTCCAGGGGGGTGAAAACTTTCTATTTATAGAAAGGTTAAAAACCCTAAAAATTTTCCCTCTCAGTAATTTTTTGAATCCGACCAACCGGATGACGACATCTGTCACAGGCAGCACGTGGCAAGCGCGTGTTACCTGTGAGGGGCAAATGATTTGGGTAAAAATACCCAAGGCCAGTTGGCCCACTCAGAGTCCGCCACGTGTCACTGAAAGGGGCGCCACCATGGACCAATCAGGAAATGACACGTGGCAGACAGATAAAAGGATCTGGGATTGGCGGCTTTTAGGCCCAAATCCCGAGGTCTGCTAAGCTGCACGAAACCCTAGTAAGTGCACGCTTTTCGAGAAACCTATAAGTAGGAGTTGACCTCCTCATTTATGGGGGATGATTCAGAACTTCGGATACACCAAAACACCTTTTGACCCGTTGACGTTGACTCTGACGTTTAACGTTTTACACTCAGTGATTATCAATCATTGTTAGAACTGTCACCCCCAAGGGTACAGTACACTTGAGCTCGGAACCCGAGCAGATATCCTTTACGTTCCGCACCTTAAACTCTGGACTTTGACTAACTTAAGCTTCGGAGGCGGACCACCGACCATTCGGTGGCTCGTTGTTTTGCAGGTACAGGCATCCAAGTGGAGCGATCAGACTTAGTGTTGTAACTCTCCCGAGGGACTCAAAAAACCCCGAAACACATTCAAACAAAGCTTTTTGAATCAAATGAAAGTAAAATGCATTCAACAAAGCTAATTGAGTCAAATTAAAGTCAAACACTTTCAACAAAGATTCAAATGAAAGTCAAACACATTCAAACAAAGCTTTTTGATTCAAATGAAAGTCAAATGCATTCAACAAAGATAATTGAGTCAAATGAAAGTCAAACACTTTCATTAAAGCGTTTAGAATCAAATGAATGTCAAATACATTCAATCAAAGCTTTTTGAATCAAATGAAAGTCAATTGCATTCCACAATGCTAATTGAGTTAAATGAAAGTCAAACACATTCAACAAAGCTAATTGAGTTAAAGTAAAGTCAAACACATTCAAACAAAGCTTTTTGAATCAAATGAAAGTAAAATGCATTCAACAAAGCTAATTGAGTCAAATGAAAGTCAAACACTTTCAACAAAGCTAATTGAGTCAAATGAAAGTCAAACACATTCAAACAAAGCTTTTTAATTCAAATGAAAGTCAAATGCATTCAACAAAGCTAATTGAGTGAAATGAAAGTCAAACACTTTCAACAAAGATTTTGGAATCAAATGAAAGTAAAACACATTCAAACAAAGCTTTTTGAATCAAATGAATGTCAAATGTATTCAACAAAGCTAATTAAGTCAAATGAAAGTCAAAGACATTCAACAAAGCTAATTGAGTTAAAAGAAAGTCAAATACATTCAAACAAAGCTTTTTGAATCAAATGAAAGTCAAATACATTCAACAAAGCCAATAGAGTCAAATGAAAGTCAAACACATTCAAATAAAGCTTCTTGATTCAAATGAAAGTCAAATGCATTCAACAAAGCTAATTGAGTCCAATGAAAGTCAAACACTTTCAACAAAGCTAATTGAGTCAAATGAAAGTCAAACACATTCAAACAAAGCTTTTTTAGTCAAATGAAAGTCAAATGCATTCAACAAAGCTAATTTAGTCAAATGAAAGTTAAACACTTTCAACAAACCGTTTAGAATCAAATGAAAGTCAAATACATTCAATCAAAGCTTTTTGAATCAAATGAAAGGCAATTGCATTCTAAAATGCTAATTGAGTCAAATGAAAGTCAAACACATTCAAACAAAGCTTTTTGAATCAAATGAAAGTAAAATGCATTCAACAAAGCTAGTTGAGTCAAATGAAAGTCAAACACATTCAAACAAAGCTTTTTCATTCAAATGAAAGTCAAATGCATTCAACAAAGCTAATTGAGTCAAATAAAAGTCAAACACTTTCAACAAAGATTTTAGAATCAAATGAAAGTAAAACACATTCAAACAAAGCTTTTTGAATCAAATGAATGTCAAATGTATTCAACAAAGCTAATTAAGTCAAATGAAAGTCAAACACATTCAACAAAGCTAATTGAGTTAAAAGAAAGTCAAACACATTCAAACAAAGCTTTTTGAATCAAATGAAAGTCAAATACATTCAACAAAGCCAATTAAGTCAAATGAAAGTCAAACACATTCAAATAAAGCTTCTTGATTCAAATGAAAGTCAAATGCATTCAACAAAGCTAATTGAGTCCAATGAAAGTCAAACACTTTCAACAAAGCTAATTGAGTCAAATGAAAGTCAAACACATTCAAACAAAGCTTTTTTAGTCAAATGAAAGTCAAATGCATTCAACAAAGCTAATTTAGTCAAATGAAAGTTAAACACTTTCAACAAACCGTTTAGAATCAAATGAAAGTCAAATACATTCAATCAAAGCTTTTTGAATCAAATGAAAGGCAATTGCATTCTAAAATGCTAATTGAGTCAAATGAAAGTCAAACACATTCAACAAAGCTAATTGAGTCAAAATTAAGTCAAACACATTCAAACAAAGCTTTTTGAATCAAATGAAAGTAAAATGCATTCAACAAAGCTAGTTGAGTCAAATGAAAGTCAAACACATTCAAACAAAGCTTTTTCATTCAAATGAAAGTCAAATGCATTCAACAAAGCTAATTTAGTCAAATGAAAGTTAAACACTTTCAACAAACCGTTTAGAATCAAATGAAAGTCAAATACATTCAATCAAAGCTTTTTGAATCAAATGAAAGGCAATTGCATTCTAAAATGCTAATTGAGTCAAATGAAAGTCAAACACATTCAAACAAAGCTTTTTGAATCAAATGAAAGTAAAATGCATTCAACAAAGCTAGTTGAGTCAAATGAAAGTCAAACACATTCAAACAAAGCTTTTTCATTCAAATGAAAGTCAAATGCATTCAACAAAGCTAATTGAGTCAAATAAAAGTCAAACACTTTCAACAAAGATTTTAGAATCAAATGAAAGTAAAACACATTCAAACAAAGCTTTTTGAATCAAATGAATGTCAAATGTATTCAACAAAGCTAATTAAGTCAAATGAAAGTCAAACACATTCAACAAAGCTAATTGAGTTAAAAGAAAGTCAAACACATTCAAACAAAGCTTTTTGAATCAAATGAAAGTCAAATACATTCAACAAAGCCAATTAAGTCAAATGAAAGTCAAACACATTCAAATAAAGCTTCTTGATTCAAATGAAAGTCAAATGCATTCAACAAAGCTAATTGAGTCCAATGAAAGTCAAACACTTTCAACAAAGCTAATTGAGTCAAATGAAAGTCAAACACATTCAAACAAAGCTTTTTTAGTCAAATGAAAGTCAAATGCATTCAACAAAGCTAATTTAGTCAAATGAAAGTTAAACACTTTCAACAAACCGTTTAGAATCAAATGAAAGTCAAATACATTCAATCAAAGCTTTTTGAATCAAATGAAAGGCAATTGCATTCTAAAATGCTAATTGAGTCAAATGAAAGTCAAACACATTCAACAAAGCTAATTGAGTCAAAATTAAGTCAAACACATTCAAACAAAGCTTTTTGAATCAAATGAAAGTAAAATGCATTCAACAAAGCTAGTTGAGTCAAATGAAAGTCAAACACATTCAAACAAAGCTTTTTCATTCAAATGAAAGTCAAATGCATTCAACAAAATTAATTGAGTCAAATAAAAGTCAAACACTTTCAACAAAGATTTTAGAATCAAATGAAAGTAAAACACATTCAAACAAAGCTTTTTGAATCAAATGAATGTCAAATGTATTCAACAAAGCTAACTAAGTCAAATGAAAGTCAAACACATTCAACAAAGCTAATTGAGTTAAAAGAAAGTCAAACACATTCAAACAAAGCTTTTTGAATCAAATGAAAGTCAAATACATTCAACAAAGCCAATTGAGTCAAATGAAAGTCAAACACATTCAAATAAAGCTTCTTGATTCAAATGAAAGTCAAATGCATTCAACAAAGCTAATTGAGTCCAATGAAAGTCAAACACTTTCAACAAAGCTAATTGAGTCAAATGAAAGTCAAACACATTCAAACAAAGCTTTTTTAGTCAAATGAAAGTCAAATGCATTCAACAAAGCTAATTTAGTCAAATGAAAGTCAACACTTTCAACAAACCGTTTAGAATCAAATGAAAGTCAAATACATTCAATCAAAGCTTTTTGAATCAAATGAAAGGCAATTGCATTCCAAAATGCTAATTGAGTCAAATGACAGTCAAACACATTCAACAAAGTTAATTGAGTCAAAATTAAGTCAAACACATTCAAACAAAGCTTTTTGAATCAAATGAAAGTAAAATGCATTCAACAAAGCTAGTTGAGTCAAATGAAAGTCAAACACATTGAAACAAAGCTTTTTCATTCAAATGAAAGTCAAATGCATTCAACAAAGCTAATTGAGTCAAATAAAAGTCAAACACTTTCAACAAAGCTTTTAGAATAAAATGAAAGTCAAACACATTCTAACAAAGATTTTTGAATCAAATGAAGATCAAATGAATTCAACAAAGCTAATTGAGTCAAATGAAAGTAAAAAACTTTCATCAAAGCTTTTAGAATCAAATGAAAGTCGAATACATTCAAACAAAGCTTTTTGAATCAAATGAAAGTCAATTGCATCCCACAATGCTAATTGAGTCAAATGAAAGTCAAACACATTCAACGAAGCTAATTGAGTCAAATGAAAGTCAAACACATTCAAACAAAGCTTTTTGAATCAAATGAAAGTCAAATGCATTCAACAAAGCCAATTGAGTCAAATGAAAGTCAAACACATTCAAACATAGCTTCTTGATTCAAATGAAAGTCAAATGCATTCAACAAAGCTAATTGAGTCAAATGAAAGTCAAACACTTTCAACGAAGCTTTTGGAATCAAATGAAAGTAAAACACATTCAAACAAAGCTTTTTGAATCAACTGAATGTCAAATGCATTCAACGAAGCTAATTGAGTCAAATGAAAGTCAAACACATTCAACAAAGCTAATTGAGTTAAAAGAAAGTCAAACACATTCAAACAAAGCTTTTTGAATCAAATGAAAGTCAAATGCATTCTACAAAGCCAATTGAGTCAAATGAAAGTCAAACACATTCAAATAAAGCTTCTTGATTCAAATGAAAGTTAAATGCATTCAACAAAGCTAATTGAGTCAAATGAAAGTCAAACACTTTCAACAAAGCTAATTGAGTCAAATGAAAGTCAAACACATTCAAGCAAAGTTTTTTGAATCAAATGAAAGTCAAATGCATTCAACAAAGCTAATTGAGTCAAATGAAAGTCAAACACTTTCAACAAAGCGTTTAGAATCAAATGAAAGTCAAATACATTCAATCAAAGCTTTTTGAATCAAATGAAAATCAATTGCATTCCACAATGCTAATTGAGTTAAATGAAAGTCAAACACATTCAAGAAAGCTAATTGAGTCAAAAGAAAGTCAAACACATTCAAACAAAGCTTTTTTAATCAAATGAAAGTAAAATGCATTCAACAAAGCTAATTCAATCAAATGAAAGTCAAACTCTTTCAACAAAGCTAATTGAGTCAAATGAAAGTCAAACACATTCAAACAAAGCTTTTTGATTCAAATGAAAGTCAAATGCTTTCTGTTTTGGGGTTTTTTGTCCCTCGGGAGAGTTACAACTCGAAGACTGGTCCTGCTGGCTCTGTACCTGCAAAATCAACGGAGACACCAGTTGGGTGGTGCTCCGCCTCCAACGCTCAAGTTAGTAACTTGAAGGAGAGTAAAAGGTGCGGAAATTTAGGTGGGGATCTGCTTGGATTCCAAGCTCGGTTGTCTCTATCAAAGGGTCAGTTTGTAGTGAATGAATGAACCTTGTATCAAAAAGGACCTGCCCTCCAAAAGAGGGGAATCTCCCTATTTATAGGGTCCTTGGGAATTGTGCCTCTGATTAGGGTATCGAACCCTAATCATTGGTGGGCTGCGCCGTTTTACGGCTTTCTCAGGATTTGGGCCTGAAGGCCGACATTTTCCCCAAATATCTGGGATGACACGTGTCGGGCAGGGGTAGGTCCACTTTGGACCATCCTGGGGTTGACACGTGTCGCCCTCTGATTGGGCCACTTGGCGGGGTAAAATTACCCCAAACATTTGCCCCTCACAGATGTGACGTGGCACGCCGCGTGGCATCTGTGACACGTGTCACTCGCTGAATGGTGGTAATTTTACCGCCAAAATTTACTGTTTAACTTCTGGGTAAATTACGGAGTTGCCCCTCCTTTTACCCTCTATATATAGCCGTTTACCCTCAGATTCTTGCCACACTTCACAAAAATTTCAGAGTAAACTTAGAATCTTGAAAGAGAGAACAGAAATCATCCGTCTGAGTCAGGCGCAAATTCGAAGAAACTCAGCCGCACCAACACAGGCGGAACCGTCTACCTTCAGATATCAAATCTAAAGGTACCGTCTCTGACTCTTTCAGCTCTTTTTTCAAATGAAAGTCAAACACTTTCAACAAAGCTAATTGAGTCAAATGAAAGTCAAACACATTCAAACAAAGCTTTTTGATTCAAATGAAAGTCATATGCATTCAACAATGCTAATTGAATCAAACGAAAGTCTAACACTTTCAACAAAGCGTTTAGAATCAAATGAATGTCAAATACATTCAATCAAAGCTTTTTGAATCCAATGAAAGTTAATTGCATTCCACAATGCTAATTGAGTTAAATGAAAGTCAAACACATTCAACAAAGCTAATTGAGTTAAAGTAAAGTAAAACACATTCAAACAAAGCTTTTCGAATCAAATGAATGTCAAACTCTTTCAACAAAGCTAATTGAGTCAAATGAAAGTCAAATGCATTCAACAAAGCTAATTGAGTCAAATGAAAGTCAAACACTTTCAACAAAGCGTTTAGAATCAGATGAAATCAAATACATTCAATCAAAGCTTTTTGAATCAAATGAAAGTCAATTGCATTCAACAAAGCCAATTGAGTCAAATAAAAGTCAAACACATTCAAACAAAGCTTTTAGAATCAAATGAAAGTCAAACACATTCAAACAAAGTTTTTTGAATCAAATGAAAGTCAAATGCATTCAACAAAGCTAATTGAGTCAAATGAAAGTCAAACACTTTCAACAAAGCGTTTAGAATCAAATGGAAGTCAAATACATTCAATCAAAGCTTTTTGAATCAAATGAAAGTCAATTGCATTCCACAATGCTAATTGAGTCAAATGAAAGTCAAACACATTCAACAAAGCTAATTGAGTCAAAATAAAGTCAAACACATTCAAACAAAGCTTTTTGAATCAAATGAAAGTAAAATGCATTCAACAAAGCTAAATGAGTCAAATGAAAGTCAAACACTTTCAACAAAGCTAATTGAGTCAAATGAAAGTCAAACACATTCAAACAAAGCTTTTTTAATCAAATGAAAGTAAAATACATTCAACAAAGCTAATTGAGTCAAATGAAAGTCAAACACTTTCAACAAAGCTAATTGAGTCAAATGAAAGTCAAACACATTCAAACAAAGCTTTTTGATTCAAATGAAAGTCAAATGCATTCAACAAAGCTAATTGAATCAAATGAAAGTCTAACACTTTTAACAAAGCGTTTAGAATCAAATGAATGTCAAATACATTCAATCAAAGCTTTTTGAATCAAATGAAAGTTAATTGTATTCCACAATGCTAATTGAGTTAAATGAAAGTCAAACACATTCAACAAAGCTAATTGAGTTAAAGTAAAGTCAAACACATTCAAACAAAGCTTTTTAAATCAAATGAAAGAAAAATGCATTCAACAAAGCTAATTGAGTCAAATGAAAGTCAAACACTTTCAACAAAGCTAATTGAGTCAAATGAAAGTCAAACACATTCAAACAAAGCTTTTTGATTCAAATGAAAGTCAAATGCATTCAACAAAGCTAATTGAGTCAAATGAAAGTCAAACACTTTCAACAAAGATTTTAGAATCAAATGAAAGTAAAACACATTCAAACAAAGCCTTTTGAATCAAATGAATGTCAAATGTATTCAACAAAGCTAATTAAGTCAAATGAAAGTCAAACACATTCAACAAAGCTAATTGAGTTAAAAGAAAGTCAAACACATTCAAACAAAGCTTTTTGAATCAAATGAAAGTCAAATACATTCAACAAAGCCAATTAATTCAAATGAAAGTCAAACACATTCAAATAAAGCTTCTTGATTCAAATGAAAGTCAAATGCATTCAACAAAGCTAATTGAGTCCAATGAAAGTCAAACACTTTCAACAAAGCTAATTAAGTCAAATGAAAGTCAAACACATTCAAACAAAGCTTTTTGAATCAAATGAAAGTCAAATGCATTCAACAAAGCTAATTGAGTCAAATGAAAGTCAAACACTTTCAACAAACCGTTTAGAATCAAATGAAAGTCAAATACATTCAATCAAAGGTTTTTGAATCAAATGAAAACCAATTGCATTCAACAAAGCCAATTGAGTCAAATGAAAGTCAAACACATTCAAACATAGCTTCTTGATTCAACTGAAAGTCAAATGCATTCAACAAAGCTAATTGAGTCAAATGAAAGTCAAACACTTTCAACAAAGCTTTTAGAATCAAATGAAAGTAAAACACATTCAAACAAAGCTTTTTGAATCAACTGAATGTCAAATGCATTCAACGAAGCTAATTGAGTCAAATGAAAGTCAAACACATTCAACAAAGCTAATTGAGTTAAAAGAAAGTCAAACACATTCAAACAAAGCTTTTTGAATCAAATGAAAGTCAAATGCATTCAACAAAGCCAATTGAGTCAAATGAAAGTCAAACACATTCAAATAAAGCTTCTTGATTCAAATGAAAGTTAAATGCATTCAACAAAGCTAATTGAGTCAAATGAAAGTCAAACACTTTCAACAAAGCTAATTGAGTCAAATGAAAGTCAAACACATTCAAACAAAGTTTTTTGAATCAAATGAAAGTCAAATGCATTCAACAAAGCTAATTGAGTCAAATTAAAGTCAAACACTTTCAACAAAGCATTTAAAATCAAATGAAAGTCAAATACATTCAATCAAAGCTTTTTGAATCAAATGAAAGTCAATTGCATTCCACAATGCTAATTGAGTCAAATGAAAGTCAAACACATTCAACAAAGCTAATTGAGTCAAAAGAAAGTCAAACACATTCAAACAAAGCTTTTTAAATCAAATGAAAGTAAAATGCATTCAACAAAGCTAATTAAATCAAATGAAAGTCAAACTCTTTCAACAAAGCTAATTGAGTCAAATGAAAGTCAAACACATTCAAACAAAGCTTTTTGATTCAAATGAAAGTCAAATGCTTTCAACAAAGCTATTTGAGTCAAATGAAAGTCTAACACTTTCAACAAAGCGTTTAGAATCAAATGAATGTCAAATACATTCAATCAAAGCTTTTTGAATCAAATGAAAGTTAATTGTATTCCACAATGCTAATTGAGTTAAATGAAAGTCAAACACATTCAACAAAGCTAATTGAGTTAAAGTAAAGTCAAACACATTCAAACAAAGCTTTTTAAATCAAATGAAAGAAAAATGCATTCAACAAAGCTAATTGAGTCAAATGAAAGTCAAACACTTTCAACAAAGCTAATTGAGTCAAATGAAAGTCAAACACATTCAAACAAAGCTTTTTGATTCAAATGAAAGTCAAATGCATTCAACAAAGCTAATTGAGTCAAATGAAAGTCAAACACTTTCAACAAAGATTTTAGAATCAAATGAAAGTAAAACACATTCAAACAAAGCCTTTTGAATCAAATGAATGTCAAATGTATTCAACAAAGCTAATTAAGTCAAATGAAAGTCAAACACATTCAACAAAGCTAATTGAGTTAAAAGAAAGTCAAACACATTCAAACA
This sequence comes from Chenopodium album, assembly GCF_948465745.1. NCBI lineage: Eukaryota > Viridiplantae > Streptophyta > Magnoliopsida > Caryophyllales > Amaranthaceae > Chenopodium > Chenopodium album. The sequence continues at coordinate 23,818,637 of NC_137852.1, read as the reverse complement.
AAGCTTTTTGAATCAAATGAAAGTCAAATACATTCAACAAAGCCAATTAATTCAAATGAAAGTCAAACACATTCAAATAAAGCTTCTTGATTCAAATGAAAGTCAAATGCATTCAACAAAGCTAATTGAGTCCAATGAAAGTCAAACACTTTCAACAAAGCTAATTAAGTCAAATGAAAGTCAAACACATTCAAACAAAGCTTTTTGAATCAAATGAAAGTCAAATGCATTCAACAAAGCTAATTGAGTCAAATGAAAGTCAAACACTTTCAACAAACCGTTTAGAATCAAATGAAAGTCAAATACATTCAATCAAAGGTTTTTGAATCAAATGAAAACCAATTGCATTCAACAAAGCCAATTGAGTCAAATGAAAGTCAAACACATTCAAACATAGCTTCTTGATTCAACTGAAAGTCAAATGCATTCAACAAAGCTAATTGAGTCAAATGAAAGTCAAACACTTTCAACAAAGCTTTTAGAATCAAATGAAAGTAAAACACATTCAAACAAAGCTTTTTGAATCAACTGAATGTCAAATGCATTCAACGAAGCTAATTGAGTCAAATGAAAGTCAAACACATTCAACAAAGCTAATTGAGTTAAAAGAAAGTCAAACACATTCAAACAAAGCTTTTTGAATCAAATGAAAGTCAAATGCATTCAACAAAGCCAATTGAGTCAAATGAAAGTCAAACACATTCAAATAAAGCTTCTTGATTCAAATGAAAGTTAAATGCATTCAACAAAGCTAATTGAGTCAAATGAAAGTCAAACACTTTCAACAAAGCTAATTGAGTCAAATGAAAGTCAAACACATTCAAACAAAGTTTTTTGAATCAAATGAAAGTCAAATGCATTCAACAAAGCTAATTGAGTCAAATTAAAGTCAAACACTTTCAACAAAGCGTTTAGAATCAAATGAAAGTCAAATACATTCAATCAAAGCTTTTTGAATCAAATGAAAGTCAATTGCATTCCACAATGCTAATTGAGTCAAATGAAAGTCAAACACATTCAACAAAGCTAATTGAGTCAAAAGAAAGTCAAACACATTCAAACAAAGCTTTTTAAATCAAATGAAAGTAAAATGCATTCAACAAAGCTAATTAAATCAAATGAAAGTCAAACTCTTTCAACAAAGCTAATTGAGTCAAATGAAAGTCAAACACATTCAAACAAAGCTTTTTGATTCAAATGAAAGTCAAATGCTTTCAACAAAGCTATTTGAGTCAAATGAAAGTCCAATGCATTCAACAAAGCTAATTGAGTCAAATGAAAGTCAAACACTTTCAACAAAGCGTTTAGAATCAAAGAAAGTCAAATACATTCAATCAAAGCTTTTTGAATCAAATGAAAGTCAATTGCATTCAACAGAGCCAATTGAGTCAAATAAAAGTCAAACACATTCAAACATAGCTTCTTGATTCAAATGAAAGTCAAATGCATTCAACAAAGCTAATTGAGTCAAATGAAAGTCAAACACTTTCAACAAAGCTTTTAGAATCAAATGAAAGTAAAACACATTCAAACAAAGCTTTTTGAATCAAATGAAAGTCAAATGCATTCAACAAAGCCAATTGAGTCAAATGAAAGTCAAACACATTCAAACATAGCTTCTTGATTCAAATGAAAGTCAAATGCATTCAACAAAGCTAATTGAGTCAAATGAAAGTCAAACACTTTCAACAAAGCTTTTAAAATCAAATGAAAGTAAAACACATTCAAACAAAGCTTTTTGAATCAAATGAATGTCAAATGCATTCAACGAAGCTAATTGAGTCAAATGAAAGTCAAACATTCAACAAAGCTAATTGAGTTAAAAGAAAGTCAAACACATTCAAACAAAGCTTTTTGAATCAAATGAAAGTCAAATGCATTCAACAAAGCCAATTGAGTCAAATGAAAGTCAAACACATTCAAATAAAGCTTCTTGATTCAATTGAAAGTTAAATGCATTCAACAAAGCTAATTGAGTCAAATGAAAGTCAAACACTTTCAACAAAGCTAATTGAGTCAAATGAAAGTCAAACACATTCAAACAAAGTTTTTTGAATCAAATGAAAGTCAAATGCATTCAACAAAGCTAAATGAGTCAAATGAAAGTCAAACACTTTCAACAAAGCGTTTAGAATCAAATGAAAGTCAAATACATTCAATCAAAGCTTTTTTAATCAAATGAAAGTCAATTGCATTCCACAATGCTAATTGAGTCAAATGAAAGTCAAACACATTCAACAAAGCTAATTGAGTCAAAATAAAGTCAAACACATTCAAACAAAGCTTTTTGAATCAAATGAAAGTAAAATGCATTCAACAAAGCTAAATGAGTCAAATGAGAGTCAAACACTTTCAACAAAGCTAATTGAGTCAAATGAAAGTCAAACACATTCAAACAAAGCTTTTTGATTCAAATGAAAGTCAAATGCATTCAACAAAGCTAATTGAGTCAAATGAAAGTCAAACACTTTCAACAAAGATTTTAGAATCAAATGAAAGTAAAACACATTCAAACAAAGCTTTTTGAATCAAATGAATGTCAAATGTATTCAACAAAGCTAATTGAGTCAAATGAAAGTCAAACACTTTCAACAAAGATTTTAGAATCAAATGAAAGTAAAACACATTCAAAGAAAGCCTTTTGAATCAAATGAATGTCAAATGTATTCAACAAAGCTAATTAAGTCAAATGAAAGTCAAACACATTCAACAAAGCTAATTGAGTTAAAAGAAAGTCAAACACATTCAACCAAAACTTTTTGAATCAAATGAAAGTCAAATACATTCAACAAAGCCAATTAATTCAAATGAAAGTCAAACACATTCAAATAAAGCTTCTTGATTCAAATGAAAGTCAAATGCATTCAACAAAGCTAATTGAGTCCAATGAAAGTCAAACACTTTCAACAAAGCGTTTAGAATCAAATGAAAGTCAAATACATTCAATCAAAGCTTTTTGAATCAAATGAAAGTCAATTGCATTCCACAATGCTAATTGAGTCAAATGAAAGTCAAACACATTCAACAAAGCTAATTGAGTCAAAAGAAAGTCAAACACATTCAAACAAAGCTTTTTTAATCAAATGAAAGTAAAATGCATTCAACAAAGCTAATTCAATCAAATGAAAGTCAAACTCTTTCAACAAAGCTAATTGAGTCAAATGAAAGTCAAACACATTCAAACAAAGCTTTTTGATTCAAATGAAAGTCAAATGCTTTCAACAAAGCTATTGATGTGAATTATTGATCCGAAAATCAACAAAACACAAGGGATATGTTTGAGTCTAATTCTATACAGGAAATCCACCAAGAATTAAACAAAAAACTAAATTTAATCAATTAAGAATCCACCTAATTAATCAATCCAAACGAATGTCTTAACTAAAACAAGCAAAACATCAATTGATCGCAATCAACAAAAAACTCAAGTATGCAACTTAAGAAGTAAATCTTACTATTAATCTGTGTATCTCTCAAAACTCACGAATTACATGATTATTTATAGACTTAAACTAAGTATTAGAAACCTAATAGGACTAGGAAAAATCCCTAGCCTTTAGCTCCAAGTAACCTAAGTGGAATAGGAATACTAAACCGACTTAGATAAGGAAACTAACCAAACCGACCTACTTCCAGCTTTGCGCGGTTTTAGTTTTTGTCTTCGTTGACTGACCAAATGAACTCCGATAATCATGAAACCACCTTCATTGGTTAGCTGACTTCCTGGCGTTTCCAAAAACATATTATACGACATATGGTTTCCTTGAGCTTCAAGTCCGTTTCTGCAGTTCTTTGGACCTCTTCAAAACTGCTACGAAACTACTAGAAAACCTAGTTCTAAACAAACTCTAACAAACTAATATCTTTCCTAATAACTAAGGACGTCTAACCAATCATAAAATAACAGAAAAATAAATCCTAATGTGCTTAAAACAAGAAAAACCCTTTCAAGTGAAAGGTAAAAACTTGTAAGCAAAATCTAAGTAAAGAAAGTAGACTAGACTCCAAGAAACGCTACTAAGCAAACCGTAGCTTTGCTTTGATATCCAAGAAAATGACCATGCAATGCTTGGCTTGAATCAATGTTTAAGGACAAGCTATCTTGATGCATGATAAGCAAATCTTCGAAGTTCTCCATGCTTAGACTTGCATCATCCTCCTCTTCTTCGAAAGAATTTGTCCTCAAATCTCGAAGTTCTTCATCAGGGATGTACTTAGCCAAATCACCAACATTGAATGTAGCACTAACTCCATACTCTCCCGGAAGTTCCAACTTATAAGCATTGTCATTGATCTTCTCAACAATCTTGAAAGGACCTTCACTTCTAGGCATCAACTTATTCTTGCGTTTTCCTGGAAATCTTTCCTTTCTTAAATGTAACCATACCAAGTCTCCAACATTGTAACCTTGTTGCTTTCTATGCTTGTTTGCTCTAGCTTTGTACATGTCATTTACTTTCTCTATTCTTGTTCGAACTTGAGCATGTAATTTCAGCATACTTTTCAACTTAGACTCGGCATCTTTGTGAATTAACTCACCCTTAGGCAATGGAACAAGATCAATTGGAAGTTTCGGATTGATTCCATAGACTACCTCAAAAGGACTATGTTTGGTAGCATATGTAGGTGATCTATTATAAGCAAACTCCGCATGAGCTAACTTGATGTCCCAATCCTTCTGTGTCTTACTCACTAACCCACGCAAAAGCGCACCAAGAGTACGATTAGTAACCTCGGTTTGTCCATCAGTTTGTGGATGATAAGATGTACTAAAGAGCAATTTAGTTCCCACAAGCTTCCATAAAGACTTCCAAAAGAAACTCATGAACTTTGTATCTCGATCACTCACAATAGTTTTCGGAATTCCATGCAATCTAACAATCTCTTTTTCTAATTCCCTCTCACTAATCAAATAAGAACTCTTCGAATTAGAGGTAACATTAGAAGGCTTGTTGCTTATCAAAGGTTTTAAAGCAACCGGTCTCTCTTTTTCTCCTTTTCTCACAACATACACATTAGTCCTTCCATCAAACTTCACAAATCTATCATATTGCCAAGGACGGCCTAATAGTATATGACAAGCATCCATAGGACAAACATCACACAAAATTTTATCATGAAATTTACCAATTGAAAAGGAGATTAAGGCTTGTTTAGTTACCTTAACATCACTCGAATTATTAAGCCAATGAAGCTTATAAGGGCTTGGATGTTCAGTAGTTGGCCACTTCAACTTGTCTACCAAAGTAGTAGATACCACATTAGTGCAACTCCCGGTGTCTATGATCATATCACACAACCTATCTTCTACCTTGCACCTTGTAAGAAAGATTTTCTCCCTTTGATTGTTTTCCATAGGTACGGTTTTAGAGTGTAGTGCCCTTCTTAGAACCAAACTTTGACCATGAGTCTCGGGATCAATTTCGTCAATATGCCCCTCCTCTTCTTCAAAGTTTTCCTCTTCGTTCTTTTCTTCATAGTCACTACCTTGCTCACACTTAACTTGTTCTTGTTCCCACTCTTGTGCGGTCATTACCCTTTTAGTTGGACAATTGCTTGCAATATGGCCAACACTACCACACTTGAAGCATTTCCTTTCTTCCACAAACTTCTCAGTAGCTTCGAATTTAGGTTTAGTGTCCTTGTAATTCGAACTAGAACCACTTCTCTCCAAGCTGTTCTTCTCAAAAGGTTTAGTGAAATCTTTTACAAAGGACTTAGTGTACGTCCCTTTCTTCCCCTTTATCTGTTTTTCAACTCTCAAAGCTACCTTGCAAACATCCTCAAAGGACCAATATTGTTGCAATTCAACATTTTCAGCAATATTATCATTCAACCCCGAAATAAATCTAGCAATCTTATGCTCAACAATCTCTTCTAAGCCACATAGCATGCATAACTTTTCAAATTCACCAATATAATTCTCAACAGTCATAGAATTTTGTTTAAAAAGTTGCATCTTAAGATAAACATCTTGAATATAATCACTAGGTACGAACCTTTTTTTCATGTGCTTCTTGAGTTGTTCCCAAGTTGAGATTCTTGCACGCCCCTCCTTAAGCCTCTTCTTCTTTAGATTATCATACCAAAGACTAGCATAACCGGTCAGTTTTAATTCAGCCAATTTGCATCTTTTCCTTTCATCATACTCCTTGTAATCAAAGAGTGTCTCGGCCCTTCTAATCCACTCAAAGTATTTTTCAGGTTCATTCATACTCCCATTGAATTCGGGAAGATCTAATCTAAGGTTCCTATCATCTTCCTTTGGTCGGTCTCTTCTCCTAGGCCCTGGTGATTCATCACTTGAAGAATAATTATTTCGTGGCCTCCTTGGGTTCCTCCTTGGTTGTTCTTCCTCACTTGAACCAGAATTAGGGTTAGAATTCCCTTTCCTTGAAGAATCTCCAGCAAGAGTATCAAGCCTTTTTAATATCTCATCCATCCTTGCTGCCAACTCGTCAATTCGCCTATCTCTTCTAAGATTTTGAGCCTGTTCTAAGGTTAATCCCCTTGGAACCTGTGGAACCTCCTCGTCACTCATGATTCCTACACAAAACAAGTCAGTTCATGCAAAAATCTTGATTAAAAGATCGAATCTTGAAGGAAAACTAGGCAACACAAAAACCGGACTCCCAACCGCAAATCAGTGCACAAACACCAAACGTTTGAGGCTGTGTAGAACGCGTTACTCAACTAAAAATTATGACGTTTTATATGGTGATAGCAGGACATTTTTAGAGTTCAATGCAAAAAGAATCACGTAAAAATTCCCAGCCAATTGTTCCCAGTTTAATTTTTCCCGAAGCTGCTCTGATACCAAAGATGATGTGAATTATTGATCCGAAAATCAACAAAACACAAGGGATATGTTTGAGTCTAATTCTATACAGGAAATCCACCAAGAATTAAACAAAAAACTAAGATTAATCAATTAAGAATCCACCTAATTAATCAATCCAAACGAATGTCTTAACTAAAACAAGCAAAACAGCAATTGATCGCAATCAACAAAAAACTCAAGTATGCAACTTAAGAAGTAAATCTGACTATTAATCTGTGTATCTCTCAAAACTCACGAATTACATGATTATTTATAGACTTAAACTAAGTATTAGAAACCTAATAGGACTAGGAAAAATCCCTAGCCTTTAGCTTTAAGTAACCTAAGTGGAATAGGAATACTAAACCGACTTAGATAAGGAAACTAACCAAACCGACCTACTTCCAGCTTTGCGCGGTTTTAGTTTTTGTCTTCGTTGACTGACCAAATGAACTCCGATTCTCATGAAACCACCTTCATTGGTTAGCTGACTTCCTGGCGTTTCCAAAAACATATTATACAACATATGGTTTCCTTGAGCTTCAAGTCCGTTTCTGCAGTTCTTTGGACCTCTTCAAAACTGCTACGAAACTACTAGAAAACCTAGTTCTAAACAAACTCTAACAAACTAATATCTTTCCTAATAACTAAGGACGTATAACCAATCATAAAATAACAGAAAAATAAATCCTAATGTGCTTAAAACAAGAAAAACCCTTTCAAGTGAAAGGTAAAAACTTGTAAGCAAAATCTAAGTAAAGAAAGTAGACTAGACTCCAAGAAACGCTACTAAGCAAACCGTAGCTTTGCTTTGATATCCAAGAAAATGACCATGCAATGCTTGGCTTGAATCAATGTTTAAGGACAAGCTATCTTGATGCATGATAAGCAAATCTTCGAAGTTCTCCATGCTTAGACTTGCATCAGCTATTTGAGTCAAATGAAAGTCAAATGCATTCAACAAAGCTAATTGAGTCAAATGAAAGTCAAACACTTTCAACAAAGCGTTTAGAATCAAATGAAAGTCAAATACATTCAATCAAAGCTTTTTGAATCAAATGAAAGTCAATTGCATTCCACAATGCTAATTGAGTCAAATGAAAGTCAAACACATTCAACAAAGCTAATTGAGTCAAAAGAAAGTCAAACACATTCTGATTTGGGTAAAAATACCCAAGGCCAGTTGGCCCACTCAGAGTCCGCCACGTGTCACTGAAAGGGGCGCCACCATGGACCAATCAGGAAATGACACGTGGCAGACAGATAAAAGGATCTGGGATTGGCGGCTTTTAGGCCCAAATCCCGAGGTCTGCTAAGCTGCACGAAACCCTAGTAAGTGCACGCTTTTCGAGAAACCTATAAGTAGGAGTTGACCTCCTCATTTATGGGGGATGATTCAGAACTTCGGATACACCAAAACACCTTTTGACCCGTTGACGTTGACTCTGACGTTTAACGTTTTACACTCAGTGATTATCAATCATTGTTAGAACTGTCACCCCCAAGGGTACAGTACACTTGAGCTCGGAACCCGAGCAGATATCCTTTACGTTCCGCACCTTAAACTCTGGACTTTGACTAACTTAAGCTTCGGAGGCGGACCACCGACCATTCGGTGGCTCGTTGTTTTGCAGGTACAGGCATCCAAGTGGAGCGATCAGACTTAGTGTTGTAACTCTCCCGAGGGACTCAAAAAACCCCGAAACATTTGGCGCCGTCTGTGGGGAGAGTACCTCTAAGATGGTCACTTCGGAAACTGTACCAATTAATGTAACCAATCGGCCTCCGGAAACCAATCGGCCTCCGGAGACCAAACAGCTACCAGAGACCAATCGGTCCCCGGACGAAGTGTTGGTCCAGACGGACTATGATTCAGGTGACGATGGTGACATCGAAACTTATACTGCTAGAGATGGGTCTCTCATCTCCAGGCGTGTCCGCAGCAAAGAAAAGCGGGAACGCCCTCACTCTCAGAATGCTCCGAGCAAACCAGTCGGACATTCAAAAAAGCCGTCTGATTCTACTCCTGCGGAAGGGTCAGACCCAGTAACTAGAGATGAGCTCATGAAGCTTGTGAGCACTCTTCGTGGTGAGATAAAACAACTCACCAACAAGAAGTCGGCTACTCCTGCCAAGGAGCAGTCGGCCAAGAAGTCAGCCCAATTGGGCAATCACAAGTCGATCAGGGACCGACAGCCGACTCCTCATCCCAAGGACACGGCTCGGCCTCAGTTTGACCTTTCAAGACTCCGTTTCCCAGAAACGGTTGCAAGAAAAGCCATTCGGCATGTTCAGCCGGATGGTAACAAGAAAACATTCTCTGATGCTCGGCGTTACATCGAGCAGAAAAGAAATGAGCTTTCAGAGTCGGCCTCAACATCGACTTATCATGAAAGCACTCAGCATACCTCATTAAGGTATTCACAATCTGTGCATGAGACCCCAATAAGCAGCCCCATGGTTCAAGTTGGACCTCATGTCATCCAGCCGGCCCAGTACATGGCTCAGCCAATGTACCAATCGCCAGCTCAACCATACATTCGGCCTGCCTTTTATGGAGGACAGGCGGCATGCGGCTATCAGCCCATGGACTGGCAGCTTAGGCTGCAGCACCTTGGAGTTCAACCCACTGCTTTCTCCAAGGAAATTACCGACGCCGAACAGCCGGCCAAGGTTAAAAACGTGTTGGTAGGAGCCTATGATGGGACCACCAACCCTGAAGACCACCTGCTAGCATACACCCACCTCATGTATTTACAAGGGTTGGATGATGCCGCATGGTGTCGCTGCTTTCCAGCCACCCTGAAGGGCATAGCCCAGCAGTGGTTCGGCAACTTGCCGGCTGGTTGTGTCAATAGCTTCAAGACGCTTGCGTTCTTGTTTGTTTCCAACTTCTCCATGAATATCCATGCCAAGAAGACAAGCCTTGATCTTGGCAATGTACAGCAGGGAGAAAGGGAAGGTTTGCGTTCCTCACTACTAGAAATAAGCCTGTTTCCGACGGAAATATTCCGTCGAAAACACCTTGAAATCCGTCGGAAAAGGTGTTTCCGACGGAATTCCGTCGGAAACGGTTGTCGGAAAACCGTTCGTAGGAAAACTGACCTTTTCCGACGAAATTTCCGTCGGAAACACTATTCCGACGGAAATTACGACGGAATTTTCCGTCGTGAGACAGGTTCTAGCACAGGAAAAGTCCGTCGGAAATTTCCGACGGAATTTAGAATTCGGTCGGAAATTTCCTACGGAAATTCCGTCGTAAAACATTTTCAAGAAATTAAAAAAAAATACACCGTGCCACCAACGGCACGGCGTATCACCACCTCCAACCACCCAAAACACCCCTGCCAACCCCAACCACACCCACTTCCTAACCCTAACCTATCCACAGCACCACCCCCACCCATACCCAGATCCACATCACCACCACCACAACCACCCTAACCTATCCACAGCACCACCACCACCTTACCCTCACCCTGACCGAACACCCAGACCAGCCCCCACACCACCGACACCAACACCAGCCCCTTCCCACCTTCAAACACCACCGCCGACACCCACACCAGCCCCCACACCACCAACGCCAACACCAGGCCCTATCCCTCCTTCAAACACCACCACCGACACCACCACACTCACACCAGCCCCTACCCACCTTCAAACCACCACCACCACACCAAAAATGAACCCCAAAACACGAAAATTGAGACAATAAATCGAAAATCAACCCAAAAATACGAAAATTGAGACAATAAAATCGAAAAATACCACATAAACAAGAAAACCTACCTTTATTACCACCGAAGCTTTGAATTTCACTCGAATTTGGTTTATTACGGTCAAATTCGACCATGAAACCTTTAGATCTAAGGATTTCAAGCTCGAATTTGACCATGACAACCATCAATTACTCCGTGACAACCATCAAAGACACCGTGACAGCCATAAATTACCCAGATCTAATTAGAAATGGTTAGTGTTTTGCGGCGAAAAGAAGAGGAGAGAGTAGTAGTACGGTAAGGAGAACGAAGAGGAGAGAGAAGGAGAAAAACAGAAGAAAGAAGAGGAGATGAAAGAGGTAAGGAGAACGAAGAGGAGAGAGTAGTATACAGTGAGGAAGAAGGAGATGAAAGAGCAGAAGAAAGAAGAGGAGAGGATGACAGAGAACGAAGAGAGAAGGAGAGGAAAGAGGAGAGAGAAGGGGAAAGGGGAAAAACTGAGGGAGAAGAGGAAAGAGGCGGAAGTGAAGTATGGGTTTTTAGGGTTTTCAAGGTTTTAATTTTTTTTTTCTTTTTTTTTTAAATAATATTCCGTCGGAAATCCGTCGGAAATTTCCGACGGACTTATTATCCGTCGGAAAAGGTCAATTCCGACGGAAAAATCCGTCGGAAAGTATGAAATTTCCGACGGAATTATATTCCGTCGGAAATTTCCAACGGAATAAAAATCCGTCAGAAAATTTGACTTTTCCGACGGAATATTGTGTCCGTCGGAACAAGTCCGTCGCTGTTTGGCTGTTTTCTTGTAGTGCCTATGTCAGGCGGTTCAATCTGGTACGAATCCAGATCCATGGGTTATCTGACGAGGTCGCCTTCACAGACTTTTTCAAGGGTTTGAAGGACGGTTCTACTTTCAAGTATGAACTGGTCCGAAAGCAAATTTTCACTCTGCAGGGAGCACTGCAAGAGGCGGACGCCTATATACAGGCAACCGAACTCTGCTCCTCCACCAAACAGTCGGACTCTAAGAAGTTCGACCGACAGCATGAGAGTCGGCCTGTTCAGTCGGCTCCCAAAACAGAAGAAAGCAGAAAGAAAAAACAAGTCTGGGTCGTTGATAACTCTGATCAGCCGGCCCAGAAGAAAAAGAAAGAGTGGAAACCGTATGTTCCAAGGTACGAATTCCACAAAGACTGTTGTTCCGTCTTCATGGAAATAAAGGACCGGCTGACTTTTGAGAAGCCGACTCCAATGAGAGGTTCCGTTGAACATCGGAACAAAAATAAACACTGCCATTTTCATGAGGACATCGGCCATGACACCAACGACTGTTTCGCTCTCAAACGAGAACTTGACCGTCTGGCCGAAAAAGGACAACTAAAGTCCTATGTGAAGTCCAAAGTGACTTCAAAGGCGAAGCAGGGGCAGTCCAAAAAGACAACTCCCCAGCCGACTGTTAGTACCGACACCGATGAAGAGCCGGTATACACTATAGCAGGCGGATTCGCCGGGGGTGGCCCGACCATTCGGGGCACAAAGGATCATCTGAAAAAGATGATCCATTCTGTTGAAGAGGGAGAGGCGCCAGAAACATCCGCCTTCCCTGAAGTCATCATCACCGAAAAAGACAGAGGCAAAGTCCGTCGGCCGCATGATGACCCTGTGGTCATTGAATGTAAAGTGGCCAACCAACTGGTTGGTCGAATATTGATCGACACAGGCAGTTCCTCTGACCTCATCAGCCTCAAATGCTTGTCAAATCTCAAGTACAAGCCGGACAGTATGATGGAGGTTTCTCACACCCTTGTAGGGTTTGGGGGAGGACTTGTACACCCAGTCGGCCGAATAGATCTGCCCATCCGGCTGGGGCAAAAAGGAAACGGTCGGCATATGACCATCCGGTTCCTCGTGGTTGAAGAGCTCTCTGCCTACAACCTCATCTTTGGTCGACCCACCCTCAACGAGTGCAAGGCCGTCATCATCCCTGCTCTCATGCTTGTTAAGTATGAGAGGGATGATGGCACAGTCGGCTCCCTTAATGGGGACCAAAAAACAGCCCGGGAATGTTATCTCTCGGACATTAAGCCCGCAGTTGCAGCAACCTTCCGGGGCAAACAAACAGTCGACTTTGATGATATCAGGGAAGACAAGGCGGCCCCACCAGCTGAGAAAAAGAGGAAAGTGGCTCAGCTGGAGGCGGTCAAAAAAGAAAGGCAATAGCAGTCACTGACTGGGGAACGGCCGGATGATCTCCGTCCCCAGCCGGCTGGTGAACACATCGATATCCCCCTAGACGACGCTCGGCCAGAGCGGACTGTTAAAGTAGGGACGATTACTTTTGCCAAGCTAGGTAACAGTTTGCACCAGCTCCTGAGAGAATTCAAAGACATCTTTGCCTTTGAAGTAGAAGAGATGCCTGGCATAAGCCCGGATCTTGCTGTTCACAAACTCGCCGTGGATCCCAAAAAGAAGCCCATTCGACAAAAGAAAAGAAATCACGGCGAAGAAAGAAGTCAGGCGGCAGCCGCTGAAGTTCAAAAGCTGCTGAATGCTAAGTTCATTCGGCCATGTAATTTCCCTGATTGGGTAGCCAACGTTGTGTTGGTAAAAAAGCCGAATGGAACTTGGCGAATGTGTGTTGACTACACCGACTTGAACAGGGCATGTCCGAAGGATAGTTATCCATTGCCAAAAATCGACAGTCTGGTCGATTCAACAGCCGGCCATGCCCTGATGAGCTTTATGGACGCCTATTCAGGCTTCCACCAGATACCCTTGTGGAAAAAAGATCAAGAGAAGACGGCTTTCGTCACTGATCAAGGGTTGTTTTGCTATACAGTGATGCCCTTTGGTTTGAAGAATGCGCCTGCTACCTTCCAACGAATGATTAACACCGTTCTCATTCGTCAGATTGGGAGAAATGTGGAAGCATACATTGACGACATGATAGTCAAATCCAAACTTCAGGCGGATCACCTTGCCGATCTCCGAGAAACATTCGCCACACTCAGGCGGCACAAGGTCATGCTAAATCCAAAAAAGTGTGTCTTTGGTGTTGAGTCTGGGAAGTTTCTCGGATTCCTGATTGATCAAAGGGGAATAGAGGCCAACCCGGAGAAAATACAGGCGGTCATCGACATGCAGTCGCCCCGTACTGTGAAAGAGGTTCAAAAGCTTACAGGTTGTCTGGCGGCCTTGGGGAGATTCCTCAGTCGGTCAGGCGATAAGTGTCTCTACTTTTTCCAAGCAATCAGGAAGAAGACTAACTTTGAATGGGGTGATGATGCAGAGGCGGCCTTCCAAAAGTTAAAAACTCACCTACACTCTTTGCCGAGGCTGGTTTTCCTTTGCCCAAAGAGACGCTCTTCATGTATCTGGCCGTCTCCGATCATGCCCTCAGCGCCGTTCTCTTAGCTGAAAGAGACGGCACTCAGCTCCCGGTCTATTTCATCAGTCATGTTCTTAGGAACGCTGAGCTTCGGTATCCCATGGTTGAAAAGTGTGGTCTTGCTCTCTACATGGCCATCAAAAAGTTGAAACCCTACTTCTTGGCACATGCGGTAGTGGTCTATACTGACCAACCGATCAAGCGGCCTCTGACAGCCTTGGAGTCTTCTGGCCGAATGCTCAAATGGGCAATTGAAATGCAAGGACTGGAAATCACTTACGAACCCAGAAAAGCAATAAAGGGCCAAGCATTCGCCGATTTTATTGTGAAAATGACAAGGCCGGTTGCTCCGGATGATACTGGTCAGGTTTGGAAAGTGTATGTGGACGGGAGCTCCACTGTGAACGGCTGTGGTGCAGGGATTATCTGTCAGTCTCCTGAAGGGGACAAATATGAATATGCACTACGCTTCAAGTTCCAGGTCTCTAATAATGAGGCCGAATATGAAGCCCTGCTTGCTGGCATTCGGTACTGTAAGGCAGCAGGGGCAAAGAAGGTTGACGCCTGCTCAGACTCTCAACTAGTCGTACTCCAAGTCAATGGAACGTACGAGGCCACACATCCGGCCATGATAAAATACCTGCAGGCGGTCAAGACTGAAGTTGGGACACTTGAAGAGTTTACTCTAAGTCAGGTGCCCAGGTCTTCCAACAATCAGGCGGATGCTCTGTCCAAATTGGCATCATCCGCCTCTTGTGAAACACCTCGGTCAGTCTTCTGGGAAGTCATGGAAAAGAGGAGTATCTCTGAAGAAGACCCCATTGGAGTTCTTGATCGAAGCTCAACCTGGATGGACATCATCCGGACTTACCTTACAGACGGTACGCTTCCTGATTCACCACAGGAGGCGGCTGTTTTGAAAAAACGAGCGGCTAACTTCGAGTTACGACAGGGAGAACTCTTCAGGGCTGGTTTTCTGAAGCCTCTGTTGAAGTGTGTTACCCCTGAGAAGGGTAAGGAAGTCCTCGAAGAATTGCATGCAGGATTCTGCGCCTCTCATATAGGGGGCAGATCCCTTGCAGCCAAAGCCAGGCGGCTTTACTTCTGGCCTACATTGGAGTCGGATGCAATGGAATTGGTGAAAAAATGCGACAAGTGTCAGAAATTTGGCAAGCTCATTCATCGTCCGGCTACAGACCTGTCGGCCATTCACAGTCCAATACCCTTTGCCAAATGGGGCATGGACATTCTTGGGCCCTATACAGCCGCACCAGGCGGCAGGCGCTACATACTGGTGACTGTTGACTACTTTACTAAATGGGTAGAGGCGGAGGCAGTCAAAAACATCAAGACTAAAGATGTCATTTCCTTCATTTGGAAAAACATAATCACTCGGTTTGGGGTGCCCATGTCCATGGTGTTTGACAATGGTCCTCAATTCGAAACACCTCAGCTCAAGGTTTGGCTGAGAGACCAAGGGATCTCCAGTTTCTTCGCATCAGTCGGCTGGCCCCAAGCAAACGGCCAGGTTGAGGCATTTAACAAGTTAATCTCAGAAGGGATTAAAAAGAAAATTGAGCGAGCTGGTGGCCTTTGGGCGGATGAATTACCACACGTCCTCTGGTCCATCAGGACGACTGCTAAAGGGGCAACTGGAGAAACCCCATTTCTTATGGTTTATGGTGCAGAAGCTGTTTTGCCCATTGAGCACTATGAGCCGACTCTTCGAATCATGTTGTATGACGAGAAGGTAAACTGGGAGGCCATGCGCCTAGCATTGGACTCCCTACCAGAGCGCAGGGGCAATGCTGCCCTGCGTCATGAGATATACCGTCTGAGAATGACTCGGGCTTACAACAAAAGAGTACACAAGCGTCCTCTCAAAGTGGGAGACTTTGTGCTACGAAAAATGGAAGCAGTCGGTAGGGCGAATGAGCAGGGAAAGCTAACCCCAAATTGGGAAGGCCCCTACCGAATCTATGAAGAAATAAGAGACGGCACCTACCGCCTGGAAGAACCAGACGGCAGGCGGCTGCCCAGAACTTGGAATGTAGACAACTTGAAAAAGTACTACTTCTAAGTACAAGTGTAAATACTCCAAATTTTGTTATCTACAAATTATTAATGAGAACATGCTTCCCTTTTTAAAATTTATTATTTTAAGGACCGCCTGTACCGGTTACAGACGACCAATATACTTGTAAGGCGACTGTCTCAACAGCAGACGTCCCAACCAATTGAAGGATCCGATTGTTCTTAACAGTCGTTCCTACGAAAAACTTTGTTAAGTTTATACTTGATAAAGAATGAGGCCTAAGGCCGGATAAAAAGAGACCGAATGGTCACAGTCTGCTCCAACATGAGTCAGATAACCGGCGACGTCCATTCGGGCGAATTCGTCGAAGAGAGCATCTCCCATTTGGGAAACACGTTGCTCTACTAAAACATCAAACAGCCCTACCGAATGCTGAGGCAGCACTCGCAGTTGTTTGACTTAATCTAAACATGAAATCTAAAAAGCATAAGTTTTCCAACTATTCTAGTACGAATGGAAAACAACTACTGTTTCGTGATTAGAGGCTATTGAGGCCAATGGCCGGATAATGAACTAAGTTTGAAACTTAGTAGATAAACTAACGTCCCAGTGACATGAGGCCAATGGCCGGATATTACTACCGAAAGGTCACAGTCTGCTCCAACATGAGTATGGCCGTCTGCTCCAACATGAGTCAGATAACCGGCGACATTCATTCGTCGAGGAGAGCATCTCCCATTTGGGTGGTACATTGCTCTACGAATATATCAAGCGGCCCTACCGAATGCTAACTTAGCACTCGCAGTCGTTTGTTTTAATCGAAAGTGGAATCTAAAAGGCCAAAATTTTCTCTGTTCAAACACAGTTCAGAAATGGTCACTGTTTCACAAGTAGAGGCTAACTGAGGCATCAAGCCGGATGCGCCTGTTTTAGCTCAAGGGTGAAACAGGCGGAACGATTTAATAAAGTCCGTTAAGACTAATTACTGGGCAATTATTTAAGGCTATTAGCCGGATGCCGCCTGACCCTACCCTATGGGGCAAAACAGGCGGATGAATTGTTTTAAACGATAAAAAGATAAGTCCCAAGACTTACCATTTTAATCTCAATGAGGCCAATGGCCGGATGCGCCTGCTTTTGCCTATGGGGCAGAACAGGCGGGGATTTTTCCTTAGCAAATCAGCTAAGTTGGAAATTTGAGTTCTGTTCAGCCAACGGGCCGAATGAACACTTACTCTTGCTCAACTCTGGATGGACGTCTGCCGCGTGGTTTGGGGCAATCACCATAGTGATTGATTGACTTAGAAACCATAAATACTCTTCTAAGTATCAATAATTTCCAAGTCAATCAATCTCATAAACCGAAACCACTCGACATCCGTCCAGGGGCAAGAACATTCGCATACTATACAGGTTATAATACTTGGTCAAAAAACATGCAAAAATTCAAAGATTTGGCAAAAGGCGGAATATGAAGAACATCAGCCAAATGGCCGAATGATTCAAATTAAAATGACCAATCGCCACCAGACGATTGGTAAAAATTGTTATCTGGCAAAGCCAGGGAAATTGTCAAATTACCCGACCCCTCGGTCGGTAAAAATACAGAAATACTCGGCACACAGGCCGGAAAAGCAAGTACTTGGCCATTCAGCCGCAGAAACAACAATAAAAAGCTTAAGTGATCAGGGGAGAGCCTCTTTGTTGGCAGCCGGACTGTTGCCCTTCGGCTGCTCTTCAACATTTTTCTCTCGCTCCTCCGCCTGATCTTCCTCTTCCTCCCAAGAGGACGACTCCTCAGAAGAGTCGGACCCAGAGCCTTCAGCAGCCTCGGCCTCAGCATCAGCCTTGGAAGCTTCTTCCATCTCCTCAAGGAGGCGATCGTCGAAAGCTTTGCTAAGCTCCTCAAACTTGGATTTCCAAACCTGATAATCCAAGTCTGGCTGAACAGCCGCCCAAGTGTCCCACATGACGACCTCATTATCCCTGATCATTTGCTTGACCAGGTCAGACCGTTCTTGCTCAGCAAGGGACTCATACTTGGCCTTCAGCTGATGCTCCTGATTTGAGAGGCGTTGTTTCAGGCGGGTCACCATCTGCTTGGCTCTCTCGGCCTCGTCCTTGGCTTCCTTGAGAGGCTCGAACTCCTCCTTAAGAGACTTAATCTCCTTCTTAAGGTGGGAGATCTGAAGCTTGGCCGAGTCCAGGTCCTTCTTCACCTGCAGGTTGGCCTCCGACTGCGAATACATCATATCAAGCGTCAGTAATTCATTCTGAGCAATATCAAATTGAGCTCTATCCAAGGCGGACTCGGCCTGAGCCATAGCAGCTTTTACCTCTTTGGACTTCTCCTTGAGGGGTCGTCCAAGTCCTTGGACGCGCAGCATAGCCTGCAAAAATGAAGCCGTATGGTTGAGAACCAGACGGATAACAGAAAAAGCCGAATGAAAAAAGAGATTCAAAGCTAAGTCTATACCTCACAAAGGTTCCCTAGGATGCCATCAAGGTCTAGGGTGCCGACTCCTCTGACGGATGCTTTATCATCCGGATCAACCGCCCTCAGCATGGACTTGGCCATTTGAACTACAGTCGGCCTCTGCACAGGAACTGCAACATGAAAGAGTTAGAAAAAATACTATGCATAACCTACAGAAAAGAAAGGGAGGACGAATGATCTTACCGTCGCCCTCGTCCAACTCCTCTTCCCCCAGAGACCTCTTCTGACCAGCAGAAGAGGCGGGTCTTTTCCCCAGAAACCTCTCCTTACCAGAAGAGGGGGGTTTTTCCCCCAAAAACCTCGCCTCACCAGCAGGGGCATCTGAGGGCCTCTTGGGCTTCTGAGCAACGTGCTTCCGGCCACCCAGGCCGGAGGCGCTCACATCACCCGCCCTAGTCTTTTGGAGCTTAGGGTCGGATGGTTTGGACGGGGATTTAGAGGAGGTACCCTGTATCATTGAAGACAAAACAAGGTCAGATAACATTCGGCACAAACTTGGCATTAATCAAGATGGGTGCTGAGTATGCAAAATCTCACCCCTGGGGTACCGGCTGGTTGCTGCCCTTCCACCCTTGCAGTGGTGGCATCCGCCCTGTTAAGGGCATTTGATCTGTATCTGGCAGCAGATACAGCCGGCTTCCTGGAGGCCGAGAGTTTCTCCATTGCTTTATCTGCAAAAAGAATCAAGTGTTAGAAACATGAGACGTGAAGACAAGAAAAATAACATGCGGCATACTAAACAGACGGCCGACTACCTCTCGGCATCTCAGTGCTTAGCCCACAAGCGGCCAAGAATGTCCCTTCCTCAAACCATTTGTACAAAGGGAGATAGCTTTGGGGGGGACTATTTTGTCCCCCACATCATTCGTCTTCACAGATACGGTAAACAAACCCGCATCCATGATCTCCTCCTTTGCTCGTCTAGGAAGAGCTGGCAATGCACCCCTGCCTGCTAGGAGAGGTGGATCCTTGTTCCACCTGTTATACTTTTGGTTCAGGCAGCAGTCGGCAGCTTTGACTATAAAGAACTTAGTTCTCCAGTCTTTCCATTTATTCTCTTTGCCGACAGCCATCATGTACCCCTTGCAAGTAGTCAAGGTGTACCAGCCCTCGCCACCCCTAGCAGGCGCCCTACTAAGATAATGCATATGGGCGAAGGCTTCAAAGCTCGCCTCCACCTCTAGCATCTCGCAGGCGGCAACATACCCCAGAATGTTTATCCAGGAATTGGGTACAAGTTGCCGGATACCAAGTTGGTATCCATCCAAAATCCTCTCCACAGCCGGATGGAGAGGGAAGCGCAAGCCAGCCTGAAAGGCCGCCTCATAACAACCGAATGCTCGGTCTTGGTAGCTGGCCATGCTCGGCCAAGTAATAGTGTCGTCCTTATTTGGGACGCACAAAGTAAAGCCATGGCCCAGCACAACCTTGCGTCTAAAATTTGCAAGGCTGTTCGCCATGGTGTTCCGCCTGCTCTGCGAAACATGATGATAATAGGGGGCTTTCTCCAAGCGCCTGGAAGCGCTCGGCTCGGCCCAAGATTCCCCCTTCTCAGCTGCCAGGGATTCCCTGGCATCATGTAATTTAGACCTTGCCTCCCCTGAAGAGGCAGGAGCATTATCTGAAGAAGATGACGAGGCCGACCCGTCATCAGAATTGTCATCAGAGCTAAGGGACTGCCAGATAGGGCCGACAGGGTCCTCCCTTAGACTCTCTTCCGGCGCCTGTCCAGAAGGCCCGGCTGCATAAGTTTCATCCGCCTCCTCCAGTATCCTATCACTAGGAGTACCGCTTGAAGTGGACGAATGGTAATAGGTGGGGGTAGGAGGGAGATAAGAAGGGCTATCAGGGTTTTCTGACACCTCACTTCGAGGTACCCTCATGGAGCCGTCAGAATATAGAGTTGATCCGTCTGACGGGAAAAAAGATCTGTCAGAGTCGGATAATCTTGCTGTTCTTTTTGTTCTGGCCGTTGTGTCCTGCACAGACACGAAACCAGTCGGATTCGGAGAAGTTCGCAAAGTACAGTCGCTGGCTAAGCAGTCGGCACTGCAAGTTCTAGATTCAGCCGTCCCCGGTGACCGGCTGATCACTATCCTATACTGTGCCGCATGCGATTGGGAAACCATTTTTTCGAAAACAAAGAAAAAATGAAAAATAAAAGAAGAAACAGGCGTTACCTTTAGAAGAAGGGTAAAAGAGACGTTTGGTCGACTGAAGAACGGTCGGACAGATAGGCCGAGTGTCGGATGCTTGGAAGATGAATACTTGGGGAATTTTGAGATTCTTAACGTCAAAAGTCAGAGATTCTCCAAAGATTCGCAACGGTGTAACATTTCCAGGGGGGTGAAAACTTTCTATTTATAGAAAGGTTAAAAACCCTAAAAATTTTCCCTCTCAGTAATTTTTTGAATCCGACCAACCGGATGACGACATCTGTCACAGGCAGCACGTGGCAAGCGCGTGTTACCTGTGAGGGGCAAATGATTTGGGTAAAAATACCCAAGGCCAGTTGGCCCACTCAGAGTCCGCCACGTGTCACTGAAAGGGGCGCCACCATGGACCAATCAGGAAATGACACGTGGCAGACAGATAAAAGGATCTGGGATTGGCGGCTTTTAGGCCCAAATCCCGAGGTCTGCTAAGCTGCACGAAACCCTAGTAAGTGCACGCTTTTCGAGAAACCTATAAGTAGGAGTTGACCTCCTCATTTATGGGGGATGATTCAGAACTTCGGATACACCAAAACACCTTTTGACCCGTTGACGTTGACTCTAACGTTTAACGTTTTACACTCAGTGATTATCAATCATTGTTAGAACTGTCACCCCCAAGGGTACAGTACACTTGAGCTCGGAACCCGAGCAGATATCCTTTACGTTCCGCACCTTAAACTCTGGACTTTGACTAACTTAAGCTTCGGAGGCGGACCACCGACCATTCGGTGGCTCGTTGTTTTGCAGGTACAGGCATCCAAGTGGAGCGATCAGACTTAGTGTTGTAACTCTCCCGAGGGACTCAAAAAACCCCGAAACACATTCAAACAAAGCTTTTTGAATCAAATGAAAGTAAAATGCATTCAACAAAGCTAATTGAGTCAAATTAAAGTCAAACACTTTCAACAAAGATTCAAATGAAAGTCAAACACATTCAAACAAAGCTTTTTGATTCAAATGAAAGTCAAATGCATTCAACAAAGCTAATTGAGTCAAATGAAAGTCAAACACTTTGAACAAAGCGTTTAGAATCAAATGAATGTCAAATACATTCAATCAAAGCTTTTTGAATCAAATGAAAGTCAATTGCATTCCACAATGCTAATTGAGTTAAATGAAAGTCAAACACATTCAACAAAGCTAATTGAGTTAAAGTAAAGTCAAACACATTCAAACAAAGCTTTTTGAATCAAATGAAAGTAAAATGCATTCAACAAAGCTAATTGAGTCAAATGAAAGTCAAACACTTTCAACAAAGCTAATTGAGTCAAATGAAAGTCAAACACATTCAAACAAAGCTTTTTAATTCAAATGAAAGTCAAATGCATTCAACAAAGCTAATTGAGTGAAATGAAAGTCAAACACTTTCAACAAAGATTTTAGAATCAAATGAAAGTAAAACACATTCAAACAAAGCTTTTTGAATCAAATGAATGTCAAATGTATTCAACAAAGCTAATGAAGTCAAATGAAAGTCAAAGACATTCAACAAAGCTAATTGAGTTAAAAGAAAGTCAAATACATTCAAACAAAGCTTTTTGAATCAAATGAAAGTCAAATACATTCAACAAAGCCAATAGAGTCAAATGAAAGTCAAACACATTCAAATAAAGCTTCTTGATTCAAATGAAAGTCAAATGCATTCAACAAAGCTAATTGAGTCCAATGAAAGTCAAACACTTTCAACAAAGCTAATTGAGTCAAATGAAAGTCAAACACATTCAAACAAAGCTTTTTTAGTCAAATGAAAGTCAAATGCATTCAACAAAGCTAATTTAGTCAAATGAAAGTTAAACACTTTCAACAAACCGTTTAGAATCAAATGAAAGTCAAATACATTCAATCAAAGCTTTTTGAATCAAATGAAAGGCAATTGCATTCTAAAATGCTAATTGAGTCAAATGAAAGTCAAACACATTCAACAAAGCTAATTGAGTCAAAATTAAGTCAAACACATTCAAACAAAGCTTTTTGAATCAAATGAAAGTAAAATGCATTCAACAAAGCTAGTTCAGTCAAATGAAAGTCAAACACATTCAAACAAAGCTTTTTCATTCAAATGAAAGTCAAATGCATTCTGTTTTGGGTGTTTTTGTCCCTCGGGAGAGTTACAACTCGAAGACTGGTCCTGCCGACTCTGTACCTGCAAAAACAACGAAGACACCGGTTGGGTGGTGCTCCGCCTCCAACGCTCAAGTTAGTAACTTGAAGGAGAATAAAAAGTGCGGAAATTTAGGTGGGGATCTGCTTGGATTCCAAGCTCAGGTGTTCTCTGATGAGAGAGAAAGTAGGATGCAATAAATGATAAAAAATGTGTGTGTGTCCCCCATTTTGGGGGAATATCTCCCTATTTATAGGGTCCTTGGGAAGGGTGCCCTTCCTAGGTTATTTTAACCTAGGATTGATGGGCTGCGCCGCCAAAGGGCGGATTTATGGGGAATTGGGCCCTTGAAGGCCGCAATTCTAAGGAAATATCTGGAGAGGCCACGTGTCAGCTGGAGATTGGTCAAGGGTGACCTGCCAGCCTCTGACACGTGGCACCTCCTCATTGGTCCACTTGCCAAGGGTAAAAATACCCCAAACATTTGCCCCTCACAGGTGCCACGTGGCAGGCCACGTGGGGCCTGTGACACGCGTCACCCCATGAGAGATGAACAGTAAAAAACGGCTATTTTGACAGTGATGACTGGATTTCTCATCATTTTACCCCCTATAAATAGGGATTTACCCCCCCCCCCTCTCCCTCATTTTCACATCTTGACTTTTCTAGAGAGAGAAAGAGAGTTTTTAGAGAGAGACGCTCTGATTCCGGCTGCATTCAAGCAAGTTCAAGATTTCCGAGTGCTCCTTTGAAGTCACCCGGTCACCGGTTGCTCCACCGTTTTCAGATTTTTCAGAACTCAAAGCAAGGTAACCATCCGTTCCCTTCTTTAAGTTTTCCTGTCTTTTTTCTTGATCCTGTATACATCGAATTCCGGGTGTATACATTGATTTTTTCTTTTTTCAAATAAAATGAACTCTCCATTTGCACACACGGCACTGCCTAGGACGCTCAGCTGGTCAGCAGGGACAGCTGAGTCTAGAACCGGGGGTGCCTTGTCTGGAGTTTCTGGAGTACTTTGCTCATCTCCGGCTTCTTCCCTCTCTGTGTCTGTGCAGGACACAATGGCCAGAACTAAACAAACGGCTACCAAGCCCAGGAGGCGGCGCACTAGGGAAGTGCCCGCAAGTGATGTAGTGAGGGAGGAAGATTATGAGGCGGCTGAGCAAAGCTACTCAGCTGAGGACAGCTCGTCTTCCTCAAGCGGCAGTGACTCCAGGGGAGGCGGTGAGGAGACCGCCTCTTCCCCAGATCAGAACAACTTGGCTGAAGAAACGGCTGAGGAGCAGGAAGGATCAGAGGGAGATAACCTTGCTGAGGCTTATCGCCAAACAGCAAAGAAAGAAACAAACCCGGATCCTACCAAAACCCGGATGAGGCCTGGCGACAGGGCCCTCCTTCAGAGCAGCTTCGAAGCTTTCAAGCAGCTACATCCCTTTGGGGAGAACTGGGAAATCATAGTCCCGCCGGCTGATGCTGTTCTTGCCTGGGGGGATGATATTGAAAATGCAGACAACTATTTCGTCTGCTATGAGGCGGTGATAGAGGCCGGACTCCGCTTTCCTCTTCACAGAGGCATCCAGAAAATCTTGAAGGGATATGATCTGGGAGTTTGGCAACTTACGCCTAATTCTTGGGTCAATATCCTGAGCTATATCGCTGCCTGCGAGCTCCAGGACATTGAGCCCAGCTTCACCGCTTTCGCCCATATGCACTATCTCAAAAGTGCCCCAGGCGGATATGGAGCGTGGTACACTATCTCCACGCTCCCGGAGTTCTTGATGACCTTGGACAAAGTGTCCAAGTGGGGAGGATGGAAAGACAAGTGGTACTTGATCTCCTCCCCAAATCTGAGAATGAATAAGATTCTCCGGCGCTACAACAAAGAGCCGGCTTTGGTGGGCCAGAAGGGCGTACGCCCAGCTCTCACCACCAAAGCCCGGGAGCAAATAATAGAGCCGGGGTTCTTCAAGACGACAACTGAGTCCCTGGGGGATGGGTCTCATATAGTTGTTCCAAAGAACTGGATCCCCCACCCGGATTTCTTTGCGGATGAGAGATTCTTGTCCGCTTGTGGGTTGAGCCCCATGTTCTCAAAGGGTAGATTCACTCACCCACCCGGCGGTCTTCCGTCTGCTTTTTAAACTTGTTGCTTTGACTTTGATCTTGTTCTAACATTTTTCTGTTCTTTTGCAGAGGAAGCAAGGAGGATGGTCGATCCGGCTAAGACCCCTCAGAAATCTGCGGCTCAGCTCCGCAAAGAGAACATTCTGGCCAAGAAGGCCAGCCTAGAGGCCAAGGAGGCCAAGAAAGGAGGGGTAAGAAAATTTATCTTTACTTGCAATTTTCCAAGTTCTTTCGTTTCCGGATGAGTGACATTTTCAGTGCATTTTGCAGGCCTCATCCGGCGTTCTTCCCCGTTCCATGACGAAGGTCTTGAAAAGACCTGGGGATGATAACCTTCAGAAACCGGCTGCTAAGTCCGGGAAGAAGGCCACCTCAACAACTTCTGGCGTTAATGCCAAAGGCTTTCCAACAACCGGGGGAAAGGGCCCCGAGGCCATGGCTACTCTGAGTGAAAACTCAGAGCGGTCAAGGAAAAAGCCGGATGCTCCGGGAGCATCGAAGGATGGCGAGCCATCCAAGGCTGCAGGTGGTGCTGCAGCCGCAGGTGAAGAGCCGGCTAGGGCTTCTTCAAGAGGTAAGATTGAAATCCCTTGGCCGCTTGATTTTATGCGCGTCAAGACTATGACTGACCCTTCCGGGGGCTCTGTGAGTAGCCGGCAGAGGATGAGTGCCAAATATGCTGCTAGTCTCTCACCAAGTCCTTCTTATGCTGCAGATGCTACTTCTGCCCCGGACCTGGCCGGGTTTGGGAAACGGATGGTGAGGGCTCTCACCCAGACGGAGAAGAACTCCATACCCAACCGCCACGAGGTGGATTTCGACCAGATTCTGGGGCAGCTGGCGGAGGTAAGTGAAACTTGCGCCTGGTCTTTTTTCATTTCTTTTCACTGCTTTCTATCTTTCAGTTTTGCCAAGTGTATAATTTCCCGGATGACCCTGCTCAGGTTATGATCCGGGTGGACGGGCTCCGGCAACCTTTCCGGAAGAAGCAGGAAGAGGTAACTGATGCCAAAAGAAGGGCTCAAGCTAATCTCAACTCTGCTGAATATGCATATATAAATTTTGATGTTGAGATTAAAGCCCTCGAGTTGAAACAGGAGGAGCTGGTAAGGACGTTGACGGCTGCTAATGATGAGGCCAACAACAAAATTCAAGAACTGGAGCAACAACTGAAAACAGCCGGCTCCAACCTTAAGGCATTAGAGGGAGACGATGAAGAGAATGCTGCCCTCAGAGCAGACAAGTCCCGGCTGATTGCGGATCTTGCCGCTTTGAAGGGAAAACATGCTGAGGAGCTCCAGGCTGAGCAGAACCGGCTCATCAAGGAGAATGAGCGGGACAATGAGATCCGCCTCCGTTATGCCTGGGGGCTTCTCTATCCGGAGGTAGACTTTGAGGTCTACAAGCTGAGGTATAACTACGCCACTGAGGCGTATGATGCCAAGATGCTTCAGGATCAAGCTCCGGCTCCCTTCAAGGAATGGGCTTTGGAGAATGGCGCTGAGGTTTCGGACACTGAGGAGCCGGACCTTGATGAGATTATTGAGAAAGTGAACAAGGAAAACCAGCCTGAAGAGGTTGAGATTTCAGATGATGTTCCTTCCACAACTCCAGCCCAGCCGGAACAGTCAGCGGCGTAGTTCCTTGACCGGCTTCTTCTTCTGCGGCAGTATGCCATCTTGCTTTTCCGGCCTGTGCGCCGAGTATGCCATCTTGCTCTCTGTATTCCGGATGTAATTCCGGCTAACATTTACTCCTGGCCTTGAGCCAGTTTATTTTATGAATTACACCGACCCAGTCGGTTTTCTTATATTTGCGTATATACTCAATTTTTTACTTGCGTATATACTCGATATATTTCTTGTGAGTTTGCCTATCTTATGAAAAGCATGCGGCAAGTTCAATTTCGGCTGCCTGTCTTTGCCCCTGGACGGCTGTGTGGTTGGTTTAATCCAAAAAAGGATTGGTTGCCTTGGAAACTTCTCATACTTTAATGAGTATGAGATGTTTGTAAGGCAATCAATCACAACAGTGATTGCCCCAAACCAAGTACATAGCCGGACAAATGACAGACATACAACCTCTGCCCCAGTCGGTATCAAACCGCCTGGGTTTTCTTTATAGCCATTACGCAAAAATAAGGGGTTTGCCCTAAGAGTGCGCAATTTGAAGAAAATTTAACTAAGTAAAAACTTATGATGGTTCTCCGGCTGATGGTGATAATCAGCCGGAGCAATTACAACCAAATATTACTTAGCAAAAATAACACGGTCAGACGGCTATGAGGTGGCTATTTTAGCCACTCAATCTTTGCCGCCCGCATTGTACGTAGAACAAGCAAGGTGGCTGTTCTCTGCGACGATTGCACCCGGAGGGGTGTCGCCGGACGTCTATAGCCATATTGGCATAGACGAATTCTGAGAAAATGGACAGCCATCCGGCTTTTGACCTCAGGTCCAACTGTTAGACCGGCTGCTAGCTGCTAAACGGTTTTGTGCTTAGCTTTAGGATCCGGCTATTAGCCTCTTGTCAATATGGACTTTTATTTCCATATACTAAGCTTCAAACTTAGTTTTTATCTGGCCGTTGGCCTCGAGTAGTATGGGTAAACCCAGACGGAAGTAAAAAGACAATACATGAAACAAGGACATTTCTCATTAATACTTGTTACAAAAGGTTTTTACAAATCTCAGAAGTAGTACTTTTTTAAGTTGTCTACATTCCAAGTTCTAGGCAGGCGTCTACCGTCTGGGGTTTCCAGGCGGTAGGTGCCATTCCTAACTTCTTCATAGATCCGGTAAGGACCTTCCCAATTAGGAGTCAGCTTTCCAAGCTCATTGGCCCTACCGGTTGCCTCCATTTTTCGTAACACAAAGTCGTCCACTTTCAAAGGACGTTTGTGCACTCTTTTGTTGTAGGCTCGCGTCATTCTCAGACGGTAGATCTCATGTCGCAGAGCAGCATTGCCCCTGCGTTCCGGGAGGGAGTCCAATGCCAGCCGCATGGCCTCCCAATTTGCCTCTTCATCATAGAGCATCACTCTGAGCGTAGGCTCATAGTGTTCAATGGGTAGAACGGCTTCAGCCCCGTATACCATGAGAAATGGGGTTTCTCCGGTCGACCCCTTACCAGTTGTCCGGATGGCCCACAAAACATGGATTAATTCTTCAGCCCATAGGCCACCGGCTCTTTCAATTTTCTTCTTGATTCCGTCTGATATGAGTTTGTTGAATGCCTCAACCTGACCGTTTGCTTGGGGACGGCCGACTGAGGCAAAAAAGCTTGAGATGCCCTGATCTCCTAACCAAGTCTTGAGCTGAGGCGTTTCAAACTGAGGACCATTATCAAATACCATAGACATAGGTACCCCAAACCGGGTGATAATGTTCTTCCAAATGAAAGAGATAACGTCCTTTGTCTTGATATTCTTAACTGCCTCCGCCTCCACCCATTTGGTGAAATAGTCCACAGCCACCAAAATATAGCGCTTTCCGCCTGGAGCAGGCGTATATGGACCCAATATGTCCATGCCCCATTTAGCAAACGGGACCGGGCTGTGGATTGCCGTCAGGTCAGTAGCCGGGCGATGTATTAGTTTGCCAAATCTCTGGCATTTATCACATTTCTTCACAAATTCCTTGGCGTCTGCCTCAAGGGTAGGCCAAAAATAATGCCGCCTGGCTCTGACGGCTAGGGACTTGCCGCCTATATGGGAGGCGCAAAATCCCGCATGCAGCTCTTCAAGTACCTCCTTCCCCTTTTCTGGGGTGACACATTTCAACAAGGGCTTGAGAAAACCAGCCTTGAAGAGCTCTCCGTTTCTCAACTCGAAGTTTGCTGCTCTCTTTTTCATGACGGCTGCTTCCTGAGGTGAATCAGGGAGCGTGCCGTCTGCCAGATACGTCCGGATGCCATCCATCCAAGTAGAACTTCGATCCAGAATTCCAATGGGCTCTTCATAGATGCTTCGTTTTTCAAGAACTTCCCAAAAGACTGACCGGGGCGTATCATGGCAGGCGGACGATGCCAATTTTGACAGTGCATCCGCCGGATGGTTATCTGACCGGGGCACTTGACTTAATCTGAATTCCTCAAGTGTCCCAGCCTCATTTTTGACGACCTGAAGATATTTGATCATTGCCGGATGGGTCGCTTCATAAGTGCCCTCATACTGGCTAACAACCAACTGAGAATCAGAGTAGGCGTCAATCTTTGTTGCCCCTGCTGCCTTACACATGCGGATTCCGGCTAGCAAGGCTTCATACTCCGCCTCATTATTTGAGGCTTGAAACTTAAACCGTAGTGCATACTCATATCTATCTCCTTCTGGAGATTCACAAACTATGCCTGCACCACAGCCGTTTCTAGTAGAGCTCCCGTCTACATACACCTTCCAAACCTGATCAACATTATCCGGGAGAGCCGGACGAGTCATTTCAACAATGAAGTCGGCAAACGCCTGACCTTTCACCGCTTTTCTTGGTTCGTAGGAGATCTCAAGGCTTTGTATTTCAATAGCCCATTTCAGCATTCTACCGGATGACTCCAGAGTGGACATTGGCCGCTTGAGGGGCTGGTCGGTGTAGATTACCACCGGATGTGCCAGAAAGTATGGCTTCAACTTTTTGAAGGCCATATATAGAGCAAGGCCAAATTTTTCCACCATGGGGTACCGGAGCTCAGCATTTTTTAACACATGGCTAATGAAATAGACCGGGAGCTGCGTACCGTCTCGTTCAGCAAGGAGAACGGCACTGAGGGCATGGTCTGAGACGGCTAGGTACATGTACAACTTTTCTCTTGGCAAAGGACTAACAAGCCTTGGCAAAGAGTGCAAGTGTTCTTTCAGCTTTTGAAATGCCGCCTCAGCATCATCCCCCCATTCAAATCTAGTCTTCTTCCTGATTGCTTGGAAGAAGTAAAGGCATTTGTCACCTGACCGGCTGAGGAACCTCCCCAAGGCGGCCAGGCAACCGGTGAGTCTCTGAACTTCTTTGACAGTGCGGGGTGACTTCATGTCAATTACCGCCTGTATCTTCTCAGGGTTAGCCTCTATCCCCCTTTGATCAATCAGGAATCCGAGAAACTTCCCAGACTCAACACCAAAGACACACTTCTTGGGATTTAACATAACCTTATGCCGCCTGAGGGTGGTGAAGGTTTCTCGGAGATCAGCAAGGTGATCCGCCTGCTGCTTGGATTTGACTATCATGTCATCAATATACGCCTCTACATTCTTCCCAATTTGATTAATGAAGACTTTGTTAATCATCCGTTGGAACGTAGCCGGCGCATTCTTCAAGCCAAACGGCATCACAGTATAGCAGAATAACCCCTGATCAGTGACAAAGGCAGTCTTTTCTTGATCTTTTTTCCACAGGGGTATCTGATGGAAGCCGGAATAGGCATCCATAAAACTCATCAAGGCATGTCCGGCTGTTGAATCGACCAAACTGTCAATTTTTGGAAGTGGATAACTATCCTTTGGGCATGCCTTGTTGAGATCTGTATAATCTACACACATCCGCCAGGTACCATTCGGCTTCTTTACAAGCACAATGTTTGCCACCCAGTCGGGGAAATTACAAGGCCGAATGAACCTGGCATTCAACAGCTTTTTTTACTTCGGCAGCTGCCGCCTGACTTCTTTCCTCACCGTGGTTTCTCTTCTTTTGCCGGATGGGCTTCATCTTTGGATCCACGGCGAGTTTGTGAACAGCAAGATCCGGACTGATGCCCGGCATCTCTTCCACTTCAAAGGCAAACACGTCTTTGAATTCTTTCAGCAGGAGGTGCAAGTCTGCACCTAAAACAGCATTAGCAACCGTCCCAACCTTAACAGCTCGCTCCGGACGACTGTCATCCAGAGCAAGGTCAATTGTTTCACCAGCCGGTTGGGGACGGAGCTCCTCTGACCGTTCACCGGTCAGTGGTTGCTATTTCTTTTCTTTCTTCACCACCACCAGCTCTGCAGCTTTTCTCTTTTTTCCGGCTGCTGGTGGGGGTGAGGGAGCATCCTTGACATTGTCAAGGTCTATTGGTTCCTTCCCTTGGCCGTCTGCGGCCACAGTGTCTTTGACGGCTGAGAGGTAACATTCCCTCGCCGTCTTCTGATCCCCGTTCAGGGAACCAACAGAACCATCATCCCTCTCATACTTGATGAGCATGAGAGAAGGGATGATTACAACCTTGGCTTCATTGAGGGTTGGCCGGCCTAAAATGATGTTGTAGGCGGTCAGTTCCTCAACGACCAAGAACCTAACAACCATGTGTCGTCCTTGGCCCTTCTCACCCAGCCGGATTGGTAAGTCAATTCTACCGGCTGGATAGACCATCCCACCCCCAAAACCAACCAAGGGGTGGGTAACCGGATGCATGCTGCTAGAGTTGTATTTCAGCTTCTGCAAGCACCGGAGACTGATGATGTCCGACGAGCTGCCGGTGTCTATAAGGATGCGCCCAACTAACTGGTTGGCGACCTTGCATTCAATGACAACCGGATCGTCATGCGGGCGGCGGACGCTGCCCCTGTCCTTCTCAGTAATAAGGACATCCGGAAAAGTGGAGCCGGCAGACGCCTGCCCCTCATCATCTTTATCCATCTTTCTAAGATGGCTTTTGGTGCCCCGGATGGTAGGGCCACCACACGAAAATCCGCCTGCTATGGTGTAGACCGGATCCCTGTCGGTTTCCGAACTACTTGCAGGCTGGGAGACAGCCTTGGAGGACTGACCCTTGCTCTTCTTCTTTGCCCCAGCTGGGGACTTAGAAATATAGGACTTTAGCTGTCCTTTGTCAGCCAGACGGTCCAACGTCCGCTGTAAACTGAAGCAGTCGTTGGTGTCATGGCCAACCTCCTCATGGAATTGACAATATTTGTTCTTGTTCCGGGACTGAACAGAGCTCTTCATTGGATTCGGCTTCTCAATGGACAGCCGGTCCTTTACCTCCATGAGGATGGAGTTACAATCCTTGTTAAACTCGTACCGGGGAACGTACGGTTTAAACTCTTTTTTCTTTTTCTGGGACGGCTGCTCAGAATCGCTGACCGCCCAGACTTCCTTTCTTTTCTTGCTCTCTTCTTTTTTCTTCGCCGGCTGAGCAGACCGGCTTTCTTTTTGCTTGTCAGACTTTTTGGAGTCCGACTGGTTACCAGGCGTACAGAGGTCGGTTGCTTGTATATAGCTTTCCGCCTCTCTCAGGGCTGCCTGTAAAGTAAAAGCTCCTTTTCTGACAAGGTCAAACTTAAAGGTCGACCCGTCTCTCAGACCCTTGAAGAAGTCTGTAAATGCTACCTCGTCAGACAGTCCCTGAATCTGAATTCTGACCAGGTTGAACCGCCTGACATATGAGCATAGCCCTTCTCTCTCTCCCTGCTTAATAGTGCTCAAGTCTAAACTTGTCTTTTTAGCAGGGATGTTCATTGAGAAGTTGGTGGCAAACAAGAAGGCTAGCTTCTTGAAGCAATCAACAGACCCGGCTGGCAAGTTGCCAAACCATTGCTGGGCAATGCCCTTCAATGTAGCCGGAAAACAGCGGCACCAGGTGGCGTCATCCCAACCTTGTAAACACATTAGGTTGGTGTATGCCATCAGGTGATCTTCAGGGTTGGTGGTGCCATCATAAGCACCAACCAAAATGTTTTTAACCT
Organism: Chenopodium album; assembly: GCF_948465745.1. NCBI lineage: Eukaryota > Viridiplantae > Streptophyta > Magnoliopsida > Caryophyllales > Amaranthaceae > Chenopodium > Chenopodium album. The sequence continues at coordinate 23,786,080 of NC_137852.1, read as the reverse complement.
TGGCCGGCTGAGCCGCCTCGGTTATATTGGCTGCAAAGGCAGACGGTTGTTCGCCTAGCCTCATCAGCCGGAGCTGCCAGTCCAAAGGCTGGATATTAGCATATGCCGCCTAACCTCCGAATGGAGGTGGCTGCATGAATTGGAGGCCATATTGCCCATACTGCGCCTGGGGTGCGTATGGCATAGACCCTATCATTAGCTGAGGTTCGGTGTTGACGGTTTTACCGCCTGTCCGACTCTCATGCAAGGACATAGAGTTCCTTGCAGATGCTCGGTTGAAGCTGTCTGGAAAGCTCGAGGTAGAAGCTGACTCAGACTGCTGCCGCCTCCTCCGATCGATGACTTGTCTTGCATCGAAGGTAGACGCATTTCGTGCCTCCGGCTGAGGTCGCCGGGGCATCAGAATCTTAGACCAGTCAAGTGTTGCGGCTGCCTTCTCCTTTGGATGAGGAGTTGGCTGCCTGTCCTTGACCGGCTTCTTCTTTTTCCCTGAATTGGGAGTCTTTTTAGCCGGCTGACTCTTGGAAGAGCCTGCCTTGTTGTTGATCATCTTTTTGATCTCACCTTTGAAAGAGTTCATGAATTTCATGAGCTCGCCCCGGGTAACTGGAGCTTCTTCTCTGGTCTTCCGAGTTTCCCCGTCTGACCTCCTAGTGGGCCGGCTGCTAGGGCCTGCCTGACCCAAATTTCGTTCCAGATGGTTTCTGGAACGGATGGATTTAGAGATGAGAGAACCATCCCCAGAGATGTAAGTCTCAACATCATTGTCTTCTTCTTCATCCTCCTCCTCAGTGAATACCTCTGGCTGAGGTTGAGATGGAGGCTGGGGGATTTCAAATCCCACCGGCTGAAGAACCGGTTGCATGCCTTCCGGAATACCCGACTGAGTTCCCGGACGCAGAGAAGTAGAATCATGAATCGGTACAGAATTTTGAACCATCTTGAGGTACTCTCCCCACAGACGGCGCCAAATGTTTTGGGTGTTTTTGTCCCTCGGGAGAGTTACAACTCGAAGACTGGTCCTGCCGACTCTGTACCTGCAAAAACAACGAAGACACCGGTTGGGTGGTGCTCCGCCTCCAACGCTCAAGTTAGTAACTTGAAGGAGAATAAAAAGTGCGGAAATTTAGGTGGGGATCTGCTTGGATTCCAAGCTCAGGTGTTCTCTGATGAGAGAGAAAGTAGGATGCAATAAATGATAAAAAATGTGTGTGTGTCCCCCATTTTGGGGGAATATCTCCCTATTTATAGGGTCCTTGGGAAGGGTGCCCTTCCTAGGTTATTTTAACCTAGGATTGATGGGCTGCGCCGCCAAAGGGCGGATTTATGGGGAATTGGGCCCTTGAAGGCCGCAATTCTAAGGAAATATCTGGAGAGGCCACGTGTCAGCTGGAGATTGGTCAAGGGTGACCTGCCAGCCTCTGACACGTGGCACCTCCTCATTGGTCCACTTGCCAAGGGTAAAAATACCCCAAACACATTCAACAAAGCTAATTGAGTCAAATAAAAGTCAAACACTTTCAACAAAGATTTTAGAATCAAATGAAAGTAAAACACATTCAAACAAAGCTTTTTGAATCAAATGAATGTCAAATGTATTCAACAAAGCTAATTAAGTCAAATGAAAGTCAAACACATTCAACAAAGCTAATTGAGTTAAAAGAAAGTCAAACACATTCAAACAAAGCTTTTTGAATCAAATGAAAGTCAAATACATTCAACAAAGCCAATTAAGTCAAATGAAAGTCAAACACATTCAAATAAAGCTTCTTGATTCAAATGAAAGTCAAATGCATTCAACAAAGCTAATTGAGTCCAATGAAAGTGAAACACTTTCAACAAAGCTAATTGAGTCAAATGAAAGTCAAACACATTCAAACAAAGCTTTTTTAGTCAAATGAAAGTCAAATGCATTCAACAAAGCTAATTTAGTCAAATGAAAGTTAAACACTTTCAACAAACCGTTTAGAATCAAATGAAAGTCAAATACATTCAATCAAAGCTTTTTGAATCAAATGAAAGGCAATTGCATTCTAAAATGCTAATTGAGTCAAATGAAAGTCAAACACATTCAACAAAGCTAATTGAGTCAAAATTAAGTCAAACACATTCAAACAAAGCTTTTTGAATCAAATGAAAGTAAAATGCATTCAACAAAGCTAGTTGAGTCAAATGAAAGTCCAACACATTCAAACAAAGCTTTTTCATTCAAATGAAAGTCAAATGCATTCAACAAAGCTAATTGAGTCAAATAAAAGTCAAACACTTTCAACAAAGATTTTAGAATCAAATGAAAGTAAAACACATTCAAACAAAGCTTTTTGAATCAAATGAATGTCAAATGTATTCAACAAAGCTAACTAAGTCAAATGAAAGTCAAACACATTCAACAAAGCTAATTGAGTTAAAAGAAAGTCAAACACATTCAAACAAAGCTTTTTGAATCAAATGAAAGTCAAATACATTCAACAAAGCCAATTGAGTCAAATGAAAGTCAAACACATTCAAATAAAGCTTCTTGATTCAAATGAAAGTCAAATGCATTCAACAAAGCTAATTGAGTCCAATGAAAGTCAAACACTTTCAACAAAGCTAATTGAGTCAAATGAAAGTCAAACACATTCAAACAAAGCTTTTTTAGTCAAATGAAAGTCAAATGCATTCAACAAAGCTAATTTTGTCAAATGAAAGTCAACACTTTCAACAAACCGTTTAGAATCAAATGAAAGTCAAATACATTCAATCAAAGCTTTTTGAATCAAATGAAAGGCAATTGCATTCCAAAATGCTAATTGAGTCAAATGACAGTCAAACACATTCAACAAAGTTAATTGAGTCAAAATTAAGTCAAACACATTCAAACAAAGCTTTTTGAATCAAATGAAAGTAAAATGCATTCAACAAAGCTAGTTGAGTCAAATGAAAGTCAAACACATTGAAACAAAGCTTTTTCATTCAAATGAAAGTCAAATGCATTCAACAAAGCTAATTGAGTCAAATAAAAGTCAAACACTTTCAACAAAGCTTTTAGAATAAAATGAAAGTCAAACACATTCTAACAAAGATTTTTGAATCAAATGAAGATCAAATGAATTCAACAAAGCTAATTGAGTCAAATGAAAGTAAAAAACTTTCATCAAAGCTTTTAGAATCAAATGAAAGTCGAATACATTCAAACAAAGCTTTTTGAATCAAATGAAAGTCAATTGCATTCCACAATGCTAATTGAGTCAAATGAAAGTCAAACACATTCAACGAAGCTAATTGAGTCAAATGAAAGTCAAACACATTCAAACAAAGCTTTTTGAATCAAATGAAAGTCAAATGCATTCAACAAAGCCAATTGAGTCAAATGAAAGTCAAACACATTCAAACATAGCTTCTTGATTCAAATGAAAGTCAAATGCATTCAACAAAGCTAATTGAGTCAAATGAAAGTCAAACACTTTCAACGAAGCTTTTGGAATCAAATGAAAGTAAAACACATTCAAACAAAGCTTTTTGAATCAAATGAATGTCAAATGCATTCAACGAAGCTAATTGAGTCAAATGAAAGTCAAACACATTCAACAAAGCTAATTGAGTTAAAAGAAAGTCAAACACATTCAAACATAGCTTTTTGAATCAAATGAAAGTCAAATGCATTCAACAAAGCCAATTGAGTCAAATGAAAGTCAAACACATTCAAATAAAGCTTCTTGATTCAAATGAAAGTTAAATGCATTCAACAAAGCTAATTAAGTCAAATGAAAGTCAAACACATTCAAACAAAGCTAATTGAGTTAAAAGAAAGTCAAACACATTCAAACAAAGCTTTTTGAATCAAATGAAAGTCAAATACATTCAACAAAGCCAATTAAGTCAAATGAAAGTCAAACACATTCAAATAAAGCTTCTTGATTCAAATGAAAGTCAAATGCATTCAACAAAGCTAATTGAGTCCAATGAAAGTCAAACACTTTCAACAAAGCTAATTGAGTCAAATGAAAGTCAAACACATTCAAACAAAGCTTTTTTAGTCAAATGAAAGTCAAATGCATTCAACAAAGCTAATTTAGTCAAATGAAAGTTAAACACTTTCAACAAACCGTTTAGAATCAAATGAAAGTCAAATACATTCAATCAAAGCTTTTTGAATCAAATGAAAGGCAATTGCATTCTAAAATGCTAATTGAGTCAAATGAAAGTCAAACACATACAACAAAGCTAATTGAGTCAAAATTAAGTCAAACACATTCAAACAAAGCTTTTTGAATCAAATGAAAGTAAAATGCATTCAACAAAGCTAGTTGAGTCAAATGAAAGTCCAACACATTCAAACAAAGCTTTTTCATTCAAATGAAAGTCAAATGCATTCAACAAAGCTAATTGAGTCAAATAAAAGTCAAACACTTTCAACAAAGATTTTAGAATCAAATGAAAGTAAAACACATTCAAACAAAGCTTTTTGAATCAAATGAATGTCAAATGTATTCAACAAAGCTAACTAAGTCAAATGAAAGTCAAACACATTCAACAAAGCTAATTGAGTTAAAAGAAAGTCAAACACATTCAAACAAAGCTTTTTGAATCAAATGAAAGTCAAATACATTCAACAAAGCCAATTGAGTCAAATGAAAGTCAAACACATTCAAATAAAGCTTCTTGATTCAAATGAAAGTCAAATGCATTCAACAAAGCTAATTGAGTCCAATGAAAGTCAAACACTTTCAACAAAGCTAATTGAGTCAAATGAAAGTCAAACACATTCAAACAAAGCTTTTTTAGTCAAATGAAAGTCAAATGCATTCAACAAAGCTAATTTTGTCAAATGAAAGTCAACACTTTCAACAAACCGTTTAGAATCAAATGAAAGTCAAATACATTCAATCAAAGCTTTTTGAATCAAATGAAAGGCAATTGCATTCCAAAATGCTAATTGAGTCAAATGACAGTCAAACACATTCAACAAAGTTAATTGAGTCAAAATTAAGTCAAACACATTCAAACAAAGCTTTTTGAATCAAATGAAAGTAAAATGCATTCAACAAAGCTAGTTGAGTCAAATGAAAGTCAAACACATTGAAACAAAGCTTTTTCATTCAAATGAAAGTCAAATGCATTCAACAAAGCTAATTGAGTCAAATAAAAGTCAAACACTTTCAACAAAGCTTTTAGAATAAAATGAAAGTCAAACACATTCTAACAAAGATTTTTGAATCAAATGAAGATCAAATGAATTCAACAAAGCTAATTGAGTCAAATGAAAGTAAAAAACTTTCATCAAAGCTTTTAGAATCAAATGAAAGTCGAATACATTCAAACAAAGCTTTTTGAATCAAATGAAAGTCAATTGCATTCCACAATGCTAATTGAGTCAAATGAAAGTCAAACACATTCAACGAAGCTAATTGAGTCAAATGAAAGTCAAACACATTCAAACAAAGCTTTTTGAATCAAATGAAAGTCAAATGCATTCAACAAAGCCAATTGAGTCAAATGAAAGTCAAACACATTCAAACATAGCTTCTTGATTCAAATGAAAGTCAAATGCATTCAACAAAGCTAATTGAGTCAAATGAAAGTCAAACACTTTCAACGAAGCTTTTGGAATCAAATGAAAGTAAAACACATTCAAACAAAGCTTTTTGAATCAAATGAATGTCAAATGCATTCAACGAAGCTAATTGAGTCAAATGAAAGTCAAACACATTCAACAAAGCTAATTGAGTTAAAAGAAAGTCAAACACATTCAAACATAGCTTTTTGAATCAAATGAAAGTCAAATGCATTCAACAAAGCCAATTGAGTCAAATGAAAGTCAAACACATTCAAATAAAGCTTCTTGATTCAAATGAAAGTTAAATGCATTCAACAAAGCTAATTAAGTCAAATGAAAGTCAAACACATTCAAACAAAGCTAATTGAGTTAAAAGAAAGTCAAACACATTCAAACAAAGCTTTTTGAATCAAATGAAAGTCAAATACATTCAACAAAGCCAATTAAGTCAAATGAAAGTCAAACACATTCAAATAAAGCTTCTTGATTCAAATGAAAGTCAAATGCATTCAACAAAGCTAATTGAGTCCAATGAAAGTCAAACACTTTCAACAAAGCTAATTGAGTCAAATGAAAGTCAAACACATTCAAACAAAGCTTTTTTAGTCAAATGAAAGTCAAATGCATTCAACAAAGCTAATTTAGTCAAATGAAAGTTAAACACTTTCAACAAACCGTTTAGAATCAAATGAAAGTCAAATACATTCAATCAAAGCTTTTTGAATCAAATGAAAGGCAATTGCATTCTAAAATGCTAATTGAGTCAAATGAAAGTCAAACACATTCAACAAAGCTAATTGAGTCAAAATTAAGTCAAACACATTCAAACAAAGCTTTTTGAATCAAATGAAAGTAAAATGCATTCAACAAAGCTAGTTGAGTCAAATGAAAGTCCAACACATTCAAACAAAGCTTTTTCATTCAAATGAAAGTCAAATGCATTCAACAAAGCTAATTGAGTCAAATAAAAGTCAAACACTTTCAACAAAGATTTTAGAATCAAATGAAAGTAAAACACATTCAAACAAAGCTTTTTGAATCAAATGAATGTCAAATGTATTCAACAAAGCTAACTAAGTCAAATGAAAGTCAAACACATTCAACAAAGCTAATTGAGTTAAAAGAAAGTCAAACACATTCAAACAAAGCTTTTTGAATCAAATGAAAGTCAAATACATTCAACAAAGCCAATTGAGTCAAATGAAAGTCAAACACATTCAAATAAAGCTTCTTGATTCAAATGAAAGTCAAATGCATTCAACAAAGCTAATTGAGTCCAATGAAAGTCAAACACTTTCAACAAAGCTAATTGAGTCAAATGAAAGTCAAACACATTCAAACAAAGCTTTTTTAGTCAAATGAAAGTCAAATGCATTCAACAAAGCTAATTTTGTCAAATGAAAGTCAACACTTTCAACAAACCGTTTAGAATCAAATGAAAGTCAAATACATTCAATCAAAGCTTTTTGAATCAAATGAAAGGCAATTGCATTCCAAAATGCTAATTGAGTCAAATGACAGTCAAACACATTCAACAAAGTTAATTGAGTCAAAATTAAGTCAAACACATTCAAACAAAGCTTTTTGAATCAAATGAAAGTAAAATGCATTCAACAAAGCTAGTTGAGTCAAATGAAAGTCAAACACATTGAAACAAAGCTTTTTCATTCAAATGAAAGTCAAATGCATTCAACAAAGCTAATTGAGTCAAATAAAAGTCAAACACTTTCAACAAAGCTTTTAGAATAAAATGAAAGTCAAACACATTCTAACAAAGATTTTTGAATCAAATGAAGATCAAATGAATTCAACAAAGCTAATTGAGTCAAATGAAAGTAAAAAACTTTCATCAAAGCTTTTAGAATCAAATGAAAGTCGAATACATTCAAACAAAGCTTTTTGAATCAAATGAAAGTCAATTGCATTCCACAATGCTAATTGAGTCAAATGAAAGTCAAACACATTCAACGAAGCTAATTGAGTCAAATGAAAGTCAAACACATTCAAACAAAGCTTTTTGAATCAAATGAAAGTCAAATGCATTCAACAAAGCCAATTGAGTCAAATGAAAGTCAAACACATTCAAACATAGCTTCTTGATTCAAATGAAAGTCAAATGCATTCAACAAAGCTAATTGAGTCAAATGAAAGTCAAACACTTTCAACGAAGCTTTTGGAATCAAATGAAAGTAAAACACATTCAAACAAAGCTTTTTGAATCAAATGAATGTCAAATGCATTCAACGAAGCTAATTGAGTCAAATGAAAGTCAAACACATTCAACAAAGCTAATTGAGTTAAAAGAAAGTCAAACACATTCAAACATAGCTTTTTGAATCAAATGAAAGTCAAATGCATTCAACAAAGCCAATTGAGTCAAATGAAAGTCAAACACATTCAAATAAAGCTTCTTGATTCAAATGAAAGTTAAATGCATTCAACAAAGCTAATTAAGTCAAATGAAAGTCAAACACTTTCAACAAAGCTAATTGAGTCAAATGAAAGTCAAACACATTCAAACAAAGTTTTTTGAATCAAATGAAAGTCAAATGCATTCAACAAAGCTAATTGAGTTAAATGAAAGTCAAACACTTTCAACAAAGCGTTTAGAATCAAATGAAAGTCAAATACATTCAATCAAAGCTTTTTGAATCAAATGAAAGTCAATTGCATTCCACAATTCTAATTGAGTCAAATGAAAGTCAAACACATTCAACAAAGCTAATTGAGTCAAAAGAAAGTCAAACACATTCAAACAAAGCTTTTTTAATCAAATGAAAGTAAAATGCATTCAACAAAGCTAATTCAATCAAATGAAAGTCAAACTCTTTCAACAAAGCTAATTGAGTCAAATGAAAGTCAAACACATTCAAACAAAGCTTTTTGATTCAAATGAAAGTCAAATGCTTTCTGTTTTGGGGTTTTTTGTCCCTCGGGAGAGTTACAACTCGAAGACTGGTCCTGCTGGCTCTGTACCTGCAAAATCAACGGAGACACCAGTTGGGTGGTGCTCCGCCTCCAACGCTCAAGTTAGTAACTTGAAGGAGAGTAAAAGGTGCGGAAATTTAGGTGGGGATCTGCTTGGATTCCAAGCTCGGTTGTCTCTATCAAAGGGTCAGTTTGTAGTGAATGAATGAACCTTGTATCAAAAAGGACCTGCCCTCCAAAAGAGGGGAATCTCCCTATTTATAGGGTCCTTGGGAATTGTGCCTCTGATTAGGGTATCGAACCCTAATCATTGGTGGGCTGCGCCGTTTTACGGCTTTCTCAGGATTTGGGCCTGAAGGCCGACATTTTCCCCAAATATCTGGGATGACACGTGTCGGGCAGGGGTAGGTCCACTTTGGACCATCCTGGGGTTGACACGTGTCGCCCTCTGATTGGGCCACTTGGCGGGGTAAAATTACCCCAAACATTTGCCCCTCACAGATGTGACGTGGCACGCCGCGTGGCATCTGTGACACGTGTCACTCGCTGAATGGTGGTAATTTTACCGCCAAAATTTACTGTTTAACTTCTGGGTAAATTACGGAGTTGCCCCTCCTTTTACCCTCTATATATAGCCGTTTACCCTCAGATTCTTGCCACACTTCACAAAAATTTCAGAGTAAACTTAGAATCTTGAAAGAGAGAACAGAAATCATCCGTCTGAGTCAGGCGCAAATTCGAAGAAACTCAGCCGCACCAACACAGGCGGAACCGTCTACCTTCAGATATCAAATCTAAAGGTACCGTCTCTGACTCTTTCAGCTCTTTTTTCATTTTTCCGTTTGTATATATTCCTTGCAATAAATGGATTCATCACCAACACACACGGCACAACCTAGGGTAGAATCCAGCCGTTCACCAGGGACGGCTGAGTCTAGGACTGGTAGTGCCGTCTCTGGGTGTTGGGACCACCCTCATGCTTGGATTCCGACCATCTGCGCGTCTGTGCAGGACACAATGGCTCGGATTAAGCAGACGGCACGAGATCCAAATTACAGAAGCGATGACTCAGGCGACCAAACGTCTGAGGGGGAGACGTCTGGCTTTGGACACCAGACGGCTCCAGAAAGGTCCCCTCCGCGTGGCCCCCCAACTCCTCCTGATTCCTTTTTGGAGGAATGTGACCAAAGCGGGGAAGAGGACAATGACCAAGGCGGTGAGGAGGCCGCCTCAGCTTCTATTTCTTTGTCAGGGGAGGAGACGAGAAGGGTTGTTGACGTCTCTTCCTCTGAAAGCAGTGACGATCTTCCCCCGTTTGAGGATAGTGAGGAAGAAGAGAGGAAGACATGGAAGGAGAAAGATGATCCCTTTAGAATCCACGTCTCCTCAAAAGACATTGACCTGATGGAGAAGAATCTTCCAAATTTCCTGAAAGCCCACCCAATGGGAGACGGGTGGAGTATAAGGGTGCCTCCCCCAGACGGCACCATTTCTTGGGAGGACACTGAACGCAACGCAAACGGCTACTTCGGCTGTTACGAGGCGGCGTTCAGGGCAGGTCTTCGCTTCCCCCTTCACCAGGCGGTGAAGGCAATTTTGAGAGGCTACGGCCTCGGAGTCTGGCAACTTTCCCCCAATTCTTGGGCAAACATTCTGGGGTACGTTGCCGCCTGTGAATTCCAAGGGGTTCACCCCGGCTGGGAAGCATTTGCCAAGATGCACTATCTCAGCCGCAACCCAGGCGGGTTCAGAGCGTGGTATACTCTGACCACACTCGCCCAATACATGATGACCTTGGATAAGGTTTCCAAATTCGACGGCTGGAAACACAGGTTCTACCTGTGCACGGCTCCCACCAGACGGGAGAACTACGAGCTCCGTCTGTACAATAAAAAGCCTGACCTTATGGGTCGGAAGTGCTGTCTTCCTCGAATTCCGGATGAGGACTTCGACAAAATAATTGACGCAACCCTGTCAACCGGGGAAGTAATAAAGGTTCCAAAGAACTGGATCCCTAAGAGCGCCTGGTTCAGGGACGAGTGCTTCCTAGCCGCCTGCGGGCTAGGGCACATGTTTGATAGAAGTATGCGCCTGAATCATTTCCGTCTGGGGTACTTTTGTGTCGGAAATGAATTTCTTGTTAATGTTCTAACTGTTTTCCGTCTGACCTTGCAGGTGAAGCATTAAACATGTTGCCCGAAGAGAAGACACCCAGACGGTCCTCTGCCCAGATCCGCCGAGATTTGGCGGAAGCCCAGGCGCGTGAGCTCAGGGCCAAGGCAAAACGCCTGACCTGCTTTTTGAGTTAACTTTCAAAGTTTCCTCACTTCGTCTGCTGACATTAAGTTGTCATTTTTTCAGGGAGGCAAGGTGGACAAGACGTTTGAGAGGAATCTCAAACGGGCTAGGGAGGAGAACCCCGTCTCTAACCCCAGCAAGTCCTCTAAGAAGGCCGCCTCCTCTGCTACTCCTACTGCCCCGCCTGGGAGGCAAATGAGAATAGGAGGGAGGAATGAGCAGGTGTCAGGCTCTCTTGGCCTAGACTTGGCCCATCCTCTTCCTGCAACCGGGAGGCTTTCAACGGCTGCCAGCGGCTCCCGCCTGGCCGGCTCTGCAGGTATGAATCCCTTTGAATCCCCGCCTGAGCTGGGATGGCCGCTGCGAGTGAAATCACACTCTCAGCAAACGTCATCCTCAGACGGTCGGAACCAGATTGGCGCTGCTTTAGTAACCCAATCTGATGCTGATTGTGATGCAGATCAATCGCCTCGCTGGCCAGACGTCCAGAAGCATGCCAGGGCCATGCTGGACGCTGTAGGCAAACGGGATAAGGATGCTATCCCAGGGATTGAGACGTTCAATCTTGAACGCATCGTCACCCTTCTGGCTGAGGTAGTACACTTAACCAATTTTTTCAATGGCTATTTCTACACTCTTTCCCGCCTGCATCCTTAACCTTTATTTTTTGTAGGCCTTGCTGCGGGTAGACGGTCTCAAGCGCCCTTACACCCGCAAACGGGATGAGGTAAGACGGGCCAAGCAGTCCGCCTCAGTTGCCAATGATGTGTATGTGCATTCCTCCATACTTAACGAACTTGAAACTAAAGCAACCCAAATGACGCAGGCGGCCAAAATTCAAGAGCTGGAGGCGGCACTGCAGACGGCCAACCAGAGGGCCGAGGCTGCAGAGGCGGCCCAGAAGCAGGCGGAGGTGGATCTCCCTAAGCTGAAGGAGGACCTCCAGAAGGCCCAAGAGAACCTCCAGGCTCTTCAAGGAGCTTCTTCAGAGAATGCTGATCTGAAGATGAAGATATCCCAGATGGAGGAGGCGGCGGCTAAAGCTCGAGAGAACTTCCAAGCAACCCTCCAGGCGGAGCAAGACTGTCTGGTTGCTGAGATGGCCGCCGATAATGAGGCCATGATGAAGATCGCCTGGGATGCCTTGAATCCTGGAAAGGATTACGGAGTCTGGGCCCTGGCTCACAAGTATGCTGACGAAGTCGTCTACTTGCGAGAGAGAGGCGAGCCAGAGCCTGAGTCCTTCCTCGCCTGGGCTGAGACGGAACAACCGGAGCCTGAAACTCCAGAAGCTCCAGACGTTGAAATCCTTGAGGAGGGCGAGAGGAACCAGGAAGGGCCGCCTGCAGGGCAGTAGCTTCAGCGGCTGTGCGCCAAGCCTTAGTTTTTCTGCGGCAGTATGCCAAACACTTTGTTTCTCCGGCCTGCGTGCCGAGTATATTTGTATTTTTACCGGCTGAGGAGCCAGGTCCTGCAAACAATATTTTGATAACAATTGATCCATCCAGCCGTTTGGTTGGACGGAAATCTTTTATGGATGCACCGACTGAGTCGGCTTTATTACTTTGCGCTTGTGTTTGAGCTTTCAAATTTTTGCATTTCAAATTTCTCCGCCTAACTTATCAAAAGTATGCGGCTGCAATTTTCTCCGCCTAACTTATCAAAAGTATGCGGCTGGTCTTGCCCCTGGACGGCTGTGTGGTTGGTTTCAAGTGAAGCTGATTGATTGACTTGGGAACGTCTGATGCTGCAAAGAGCATGATACGTTTGTAAGTCAATCAATCACAGTAGTGATTGCCCCAAACCAAGTACACAGCCGTTCATTAACAGGCGTTTCAGCTTCCATCTAGACGGTGTTGCCCGTCTGAGCAGAATTTAAATAGCCATTGCACAACTCTTTTGCCCCAAATGAGGATGTGTACAATTTAAAAATAAAAACGCTAAGTAAGAAATGCAGCCGGTCCCCGCCTGATGTCCTTAGACATCCGAGTTCCGGAACTTGCTCTTTCCTTAGACAGTTCAGGTCAGACGGCTATGGATGGCTGATTCAGCCGTCCAATTGTGGCCGTCTGCATTGATAAAGCAGGAAGGCAAAAGCCGCCTGGGGCCAGGAGACAAAAAGGCCGCCTGACCCTTCATGGAGCAGGAAGACAAATGCCGCCTGCCCTTCATGGAGCAGGAAGGCAAATGGCCGCCTGACCCTTCATGGAGCAGGAAGGCAAATGCCGCCTGTCCTTCATGGAGCAGGAAGGCAAATGCCGCCTGGGGTGCTTGCAATCCAATTATACGTTCAATGTCCTTTTGCCCCATTGGGAGGACTTGTATAATTTTCGAAAGTAATCTAAGTAGGAACTTCAGTCGATCACCGGCTGATGTCCATTGGACATCCGGTTGTCGAAACTTGGTCGTTCCTTAGATTGCTCTGGTCAGACGGCTATGGACGGCTGATATTCAGCCGTCCAATTGTGGCCGTCTGCATTAGTACGTAGAGTAAGCAGGTTGGCTTCTCTCTGCGACGATTGCACCCGGAGGGGTGTCGCCGGACGCCTTTGTCCATGCTGGGACAGGCGAATTTATGTCGAAGTAGCCATCCGGCCATTGGCCTCTGGTCTTGTTATAGACCGGCTGTATAGCCACTAAGCGCTTTTGTGCTTAGCTTACTTATCTGGCCATTGGCCTCTTCGTCAATCAGACGTTAATTCAATTTCCAAGTGTCAAACTCAGAAAAACAAACAAGTGACCCGTCTGGGTTCAGACGGGAAACCAAATATGATAACAAAAAGCAACTTCTCATTAATGTACTTCTTGTTTACAAAATTTACAAAATCTCAGAAGTAGTATTTTTTCAAATTATCTACATTCCAAGTTCTAGGCAGGCGCCTGCCGTCTGGAGTTTCCAGGCGGTAGGTGCCGTCTCTTACTTCTTCATAAATCCGGTAGGGGCCTTCCCAATTTGGAGTTAGCTTTCCAAGCTCATTGGTCCTACCGGTTGCCTCCATTTTCCGTAACACTAGGTCGTCCACTTTCAAGGGACGCCTGTGTACTCTTTTGTTGTAGGCTCTTGTCATTCTCAGACGGTAAATCTCATGACGCAAGGCGGCATTGCCCCTGCGTTCTGGAAGTGAATCCAATGCCAGGCGCATTGCCTCCCAGTTTGCCTCTTCGTCATATAACATGACTCTGAGAGTCTGCTCATAGTGTTCAATGGGCAAGACGGCTTCAGCACCGTAAACCATGAGAAATGGGGTTTCTCCGGTTGACCCCTTTGCTGTTGTCCGGATGGCCCATAGGACATGGATTAACTCCTCAGCCCATAAGCCACCGGCTCTTTCAATTTTCTTCTTTATGCCGTCTGAGATCAGCTTGTTGAAAGCTTCAACTTGGCCGTTTGCTTGGGGACGGCCGACTGATGCGAAACAGGTTGAGATCCCTTGATCTCCCAACCAAGTTTTTAGCTGAGGCGTCTCAAACTGAGGGCCATTATCAAACACCATGGACATAGGTACCCCATACCGGGTGATGACATTCTTCCAGATGAAGGAAATGACGTCTGATGTCTTGATATTCTTTACCGCCTCAGCCTCTACCCACTTGGTAAAGTAATCCACAGCCACCAAGATATAACGCTTACCGCCTGGTGCAGGCGTGTAAGGGCCTAAAATGTCCATGCCCCATTTTGCAAACGGGATTGGGCTGTGGATGGCCGTCAGATCAGTAGTCGGACGGTGAATAAGTTTGCCAAATTTCTGGCACTTGTCACATTTTCTCACCAATTCCTTGGCGTCTGCCTCTAGGGTAGGCCAAAAATATTGCCGTCTGGCACTGACGGCTAGGGATCTGCCGCCTATGTGGGAGGCGCAAAACCCCGAGTGCAAGTCTTCGAGAACTTCCTTCCCCTTCTCTGGGGTTACACACTTCAATAGAGGCTTAAGAAACCCCGCCTTGAAGAGTTCTCCATTTCTCAACTCAAAGCTTGCGGCTCGCTTTTTCAGAACGGCTGCCTCCTGTGGCGAATCAGGGAGCGTGCCGTCTGAGAGGTACGCCTGGATTCCATCCATCCAGGTGGAGCTTCGGTCTAGGACTCCAATGGGATCTTCAAAGATGCTTCTTTTTTCAAGTACTTCCCAGAAGACTGACCGAGGCGTATCATGGCAGGCGGAAGATGCAAGCTTTGATAGCGCATCCGCCTGGTTATTATCAGACCTGGGCACTTGATTCAGCCGGAACTCCTCAAGTGACTCAGCCTCTTCTTTGACCGCCTGAAGATATTTGATCATAGCCGGGTGAGTTGCCTCATATGTTCCCTGATATTGGCTAACGACCAACTGAGAATCTGAGTAGGCGTCAATTTTTGTTGCCCCTGCCGCCTTACACATACGGATTCCGGCTAGCAGGGCTTCGTATTCCGCCTCATTGTTTGAGGCCTGAAAATTGAACCGTAGTGCATACTCATATCTGTCCCCTTCAGGAGACTCATAAATTACGCCTGCACCACAGCCGTTCTTCGTAGAACTCCCGTCTACATACACTTTCCAAACCAGATCAAGATTATCCGGAGCCACCGGACGGGTCATTTCCACAATAAAGTCGGCAAACGCCTAACCTTTCACTGCCTTTCTTGGTTCGTAAGTGATTTCAAGACTTTGCATTTCAATAGCCCATTTCAACATTCTGCCGGATGAGTCCAAGGCAGACATTGGCCGCTTGAGTGGCTGGTCGGTGTAGATCACCACCGGATGAGCCAGAAAGTAAGGCTTCAATTTTTTGAATGCCATGTACAGAGCAAGGCCAAATTTCTCAACCATGGGGTACCGGAGTTCAGCATTTTTAAGAACATGGCTAATGAAGTAAACCGGGAGCTGGACGCCGTCTCGCTCAGCAAGGAGAACGGCACTGAGAGCATGATCTGAGACGGCCAAATACATATACAACGCCTCCCTAGGTAGAGGACTGACCAACCTAGGCAGAGAGTGCAGATGCTCTTTTAGCTTCTGGAATGCCGTCTCAGCATCGTCTCCCCATTCAAACCTGGTCTTCTTCCTGATTGCTTGGAAGAAGTAAAGGCATTTGTCACCTGACCGGCTGAGGAACCTCCCCAAGGCGGCCAGGCAACCAGTCAGCCTCTGGACTTCCTTGACAGAACGGGGTGAGTTCATGTCAATCACCGCCTGTATCTTTTCGGGGTTAGCCTCTATTCCCCTTTGATCAATCAGGAATCCGAGAAACTTCCCAGACTCAACACCAAAGACGCATTTCTTAGGGTTTAACATGACCTTATGCCGCCTGAGGGTGGTGAATGTTTCTCGGAGATCAGCAAGGTGATCCGCCTGTCGCTTGGATTTGACTATCATGTCATCAATGTACGCCTCCACATTCCTCCCAAGTTGATTGATGAAGACCGTATTAATCATCCGTTGGAAGGTGGCAGGCGCATTCTTCAAGCCAAACGGCATCACAGTATAACAGAATAACCCCAAATCAGTGACGAAGGCCGTCTTCTCTTGATCTTTTTTCCAGAGGGGTATCTGATGGAAGCCGGAGTAGGCATCCATGAAGCTCATCAAGGCGTGACCGGCTGTAGAGTCGACCAGACTATCGATCTTTGGAAGCGGGTAACTGTCCTTTGGACACGCCTTGTTGAGGTCTGTGTAATCAACACACATGCGCCAGGTCCCATTCGGTTTCTTAACAAGGACCACGTTGGCCACCCAGTCGGGGAAATTGCAGGGCCGAATGAACCTGGCGTCTAGCAGCTTTTTGACTTCGGCAGCTGCCGCCTAACTTCTTTCCTCGCCATGGTTTCTTTTCTTTTGCCGGATGGGCTTCTTTTTGGGATCCACGGCGAGCTTGTGGACAGCGAGATTCGGGCTGACGCCTGGCATCTCTTCCACTTCAAAGGCAAAGATGTCTTTGAATTCTTTCAGCAGAAGGTGCAAGTCTGCACCCAGAGCAGCATTAGCAGCCGTCCCAACCTTTACCGTCCGCTCTGGACGGCTGTCGTCCAGAACGAGATCAATGTGTTCTCCAGCCGGTTGGGGACGGAGCTCGTCTGACCGTTCACCGGCCAGTGATTGCTATTTTTTCTCTTTTTTCACCTCCACCAGCAGAGGCGCTTTTCTCTTCTTACCAACGGCTGGTGGGGCAGGGTTGGCATCCTTGACTGCGTCAAGGTCTATTGGTTCCTTCCCTTGGCCGTCTGAGGCCACAGTATCTTTAACGGCTGAGAGGTAACACTCCCGAGCCGTCTTCTGATCCCCGTTCAGGGAACCAATAGAGCCATCATCCCGCTCATACTTGACAAGCATGAGAGACGGGATGATCACCGCCTTGGTTTCGTTGAGGGTTGGCCTACCAAGAATGATATTGTAAGCGGTCAACTCCTCCACGACCAAGAACCTGACGACGACATGCCGTCCCTGGCCTTTTTCTCCCAGCCGGACGGGCAAATCAATTCTGCCGGCTGGGTAGACCATCCCACCCCCAAAACCAACCATGGGGTGGGTGACCGGATGCATGCTGCTGGAGTTGTACTTCAGCTTCTGCAAACACCGGAGGCTGATGATGTCCGACGAGCTGCCGGTGTCAATAAGGATCCGCCCAACCAGCTGGTTGGCAACCTTACATTCAATGACGACCGGGTCGTCATGCGGAC